>NC_062296.1:78498159-78802764 GCF_902655055.1 Lutra lutra | reverse complement strand
AGCAGAGGAAAGGGCACCTGGCCGTGTTGGCAGACACCGCGGCCTCTGGCTGGGTCAGGGGCTCAGGTGTCTTGGCCGGCTGGGTGAGTGTGGTGTGAGCAGGACTAACTGGGGTGTGGAGCGACTAGGACCTGGCGTCCTTGAGAACCCTTCCGTCAAAAATATTCAAAAATAAACAATTTCAATTCCAGAGACATGGCTGGGAGAGGAGGTTAGTTACACCGTGTGAAATGTGGGCTCGAAATCAGGAGGAGGAGCCTTCCTGATGACTATCCGAAAGAAAACGGAACAGATGAGAGAGTCCAGATGTAGTCAGGGTCAGGTTAAATCCTGAGCAGCGCCCAGAGCAGCTCTGATAGCCCATCTGCTCTGGCATGCGAGCAACTGGTGGCCTTGGCAGTTGCCATGGAAGGAGAAGCTCCGCAGCCCCGAAGGACTGTATGCTCGCGATCAGCAGACGAGGCGCGCACATTTGTATGGTACTGTTTGAGCATTATAATCAGATACAACATTTTAGGGAATGGTTTACATGAACAGTACATATTGATTAATAGACATCATTTGCATTATGAGCTTGTTTTCCTTGGTGCGTATGCTGTCGTCCCCGGGGAGGCGGCTGAGCAGAGTGCGGGGACGTGCTGCGTCACTCCCGCTGGCAGGGACACAGGTGCAAAACCGTGGGCACGATGGCTCAAACGCCAGTTGCATCCCTGCTGCCTGGGCTCAGCTTGAATTGCTGTCTATGGAGGAAAGAGAAGTCATTTGTTTTCTCTCAGCGTACCTAAAAAAGCACATGGCAGCAAGGAGAAAGAGGCAAAGCCCAACCTCTCCTCCCCTGAGGAGCACTGGCAACAGCTGGACCCATGAGCCTTTGGCGGTACTGTCTTTGCCGGTAGATGTTTGAGAAGATGGTATCCCCATGGTAGAAGGCTCTGCGGCTAGCTCATCAATTTTTCACTCTCTCCCAGAGCTATTGAGAAATAATATTGATTTGTAAGAGAATCCGAAAACGTTCCACATGCTCCCAGAAAAAATAACCAAATACTCGAACAGCTATTTCAAAGGATGCAGATAAAGATGAAATGCATGAAAATCACTTTCCAAGCTTTTGTGATGAGGGATCTAGGGTGGTGAGTCGGGGAGCTTTTCCATTCATTTCTATTTTCCTTTTGGCTTCGGCTGTGCCAGTACGGCCTGGCAAGAAGTACGGGGCTCTGGCGTTCTGCTGGAGGGCTGCGTCTGGAGAACGAGAAAGGCTCTCCCGAGACAAGTCCTCTTCCCAGGATTCCTGGGATGGATGGGGACTAGGAGCAAGCTTAACCCAAGTTCCAGCTTCGTGTTGCCCAGACTCAACCCGTCTTAGAGTTTCTGCCTGGAATCCTGTGACAGGACCCAGGAATCTGTATTTGTAATGAGTACCCAAGTCGCAGACTTGACACCGTCAGCTTGCAAAACATCATTCTTGTGGATTGACTCAAAAGCGAAGTTTATTTTTAAATGCAGTTAGACTTCCTGTTTGTCCAGCCAGATTTAGGTTGGCATGACTCACCTACATAAATATATTTTTCAAGGCTTTGGGAACACCTCTCTCAGCATCTGGGAGAAGATATTAAAAACAAGAACAAGAACAACAACAACAGCCCAGCTCGCTGTATTGAATGGGGCAGCTGAAAGGCACACACCTGGCCTTTTCTTCCCAGTGATGCTGCTTGGACTGGTAGACTTTGGGATGAAATGTATTCACATTAAAAATCATCCTTCTTGCTCCTTCCTGAACCATACTTATTTTTTCCCTTTAAAACATAACATTTATTGCCTTTTTCTAATTACAAAAATAACTCAGGCTCAATGTCAAAAATTCCAAAGAAAAAAACAAAACAAAAATCTGTAATTTCACCACCCAGCGATAACCTTGCTATATGTTTTCTGAAGACATGGTGATGTGCGCATCTTGAGGCTTATAATTACAATATATCAGGACTGCTTTGTGAGAAACAGTAATTCTAAGTTAAAACAGGAATGTTAAAGGTAACCTACAGAAAGTAGAATTTCATTCCTCTTATATTTTCATATCTAAAGAAATGCTGATCTATCAATTTGTCCTTAGAATTCTGAGAGAATCCATATTTTTAGAATTTATAAATACTGTCTTCTATTCTAAAGTTGTCATACCACACATAGATTTTTTTTTCTCTAAAGAATTTAGAAATCTGTCATTCATTCTTTCATTTTATAATTGTTGGACATTTATTATGACATCACAGTTGACACCTAAAAGATGAAAAGGAGCCCAGCCTTGGGGAAAGGAGAGGGTCTGTTTCCCCACAACCTCAATAAAATATGTTACAAAGTGGTTTTGGTTTGATTTGGTTTGATTAATCTGCTAGGTGAGTGCCGGTATAGATTTAATTTGCTTTTCCATCGGTTTGAAAGAAGTTAAATACCTTGTCATGTATTTAAGGGCGATTTTTGTGGGGTAATTTAGAGAACCATCTCTTCTGCTCATTTTTTTTTTCAGCAAAAGAATTTTGTCTGTATAATTTTTTATCTTTCTCCCTCAAAAAATCTCTCTCTCTCTTTTTTTTTTTTTTTTTTGCTTTAAACAACAAAGCTTTATTTCTCAAACTACTTGTCTGTCCAGGGTTGGAGTTCTATTCCACATTGTCTTCATTCATTCTTAGATTCAGATTGATTGGGGCACTTGGGTGGCTCAGCGGGTTAAGCCTCTGCCTTTGGCTCAGGTCATGATCTCAGGGTCCTGGGATTGAGCCCCGCATCGGGCTCTCTGCTCAGCGGGGAGCCTGCTTCCCCCCAACCTCTCTCTGCCTGCCTCTCTGCCTACTTGTGATCTCTGTCAAATAAATAAATAAAATCTTTAAAAAAAAAGATTCAGACTGATTGAGAAACTTCCTTGGAATATTGCTTGTTTTTAAATAAGGTTTTTATTGTGGTAAGAACATTTACATGAGATATATACTCTCGTAACAACTCTTCAAGTGTACAATGTAGTGTTGCTAACTATGGGCATGATGTTGTACAGCAGATTTCTAGAACTTAATCAGCTGGCATGACTGAAACTCTAAGGATTTTATTTATTTATTTGACAAAGAGAGAGAGAGATCATAAGTAGGAAGAGAGGCAGGCAGAGAGAAAGGGGGAGGCAGATTCCCTGCTGAGCAGAGAGCCTGATGTGGGGCTCGATCCCAGGACTCTGGGATCTTGACCTGAGTTGAAGGCAGAGACTTAACTGACTGAACCACCCAGGCACCCCTCCATGACTGAAACTTTATACCAGTTGAACAGCAACACCCATTTCTCCCAACCCCCTGCCCCTGGCAACTACCATTCTTTCTTGATTGCATAAGCACTTTTAAAAAAAATTAATGTATAATGTATTATTGGTTTCAGAGGCACAGATCTATGATTCATCAGTCTTATATAATACCCAGTACTGACTACATCATGTGCCATCCTTAATGTCCACCACCCAGTTACTCCATCCCCCCACCCCCCTCCCTTCTAGCAACCCACAGTTTCTTTCCTATGATTAATAATCTCTTATGGTTTGTCTCCCTCTCTGGTTTCCTCTTGTTTTATTTTTTCTTCTCTTCCCCGATCATCCTATGTTTTGTTTCTTAAATTCCACACATGAGTGAGATCATATGATAATTATCTTTCTCTGATTGATTTATTTTGCTTAACATAATATCCTCTAGTTCCATCCATATCATTGCAAATGGCAAAATTTCTTTTTTGATGGCTGCGTATTATTCCTGTGTGTGTTTTTGTGTTTGTGTGTGTGTGTATCACATCTACTTTATCAATTCAGCTGTTGAAGGCACCTACCATTCTACTCTCCGCTTTTATGAGTTCAACTTGCTTAGATTCTACCTAGAAATGAGATCATACAGTATTTGTCTTTCTGTGTCTGGCTTGTTTCACTTAGCATGATGTTCTTCAGGTTCATTCATGTTGCAACAAATGGCAGGATTTCCTTCTTCTATTTTTCTTTTCTTTTTTTTTTTTCTAGAGGTGGGGTAGGGCCAGAGAGAGACTCTTAAACTGGCTCCATGCCCAGAGATTATGACCTGAGCTGATATCAAGAGTTGGCCGCTCAACTGACTGAGACACCCAGGTGCCCCAGGATTTCCTTCTTTTTAAAGGCTGAATAATATTCTGTGTGTGTGTGTGTGTGTATTACATTTTAATGTTCATCGATGACAGACACTTAGGTTGTTTCTATAGTTTGGCTACTGCGAACAATGCTGCAGTGAACAAGATAATGCAGATAACTCTTTGATAATGGTTTTACTTCCTTTGGATATATATCCAGAAGTGACATTGCTGGATCGTATGCTATTTTTGTTTTTAATTTTTTGAGGACCCCACATACTGTTTTACATACTGGCTGTCCCAAATTACATTCCCATCCACAGTGCACAGGGGTTCCCCTTTTTCAACATCCCTTGCTAACACTTGTTATTTCTTACCTTTTTATAACAGCTTTTTAACAGATATGATGTGACACACTTTCATGGTTTTGATTTGCATTTCCTTGGTGATTAGTGATGTCAAGTACCTTTTCACATATGTGTTGGCCATTTGTATGTCTTCTTTGGAGAGCTATCTGTTTAAGTCCTTTGCTCATTTTTAATTGGACTCTTCGATTTTTTGTTATTGAATTGCAGGAGCTCCTTATATATTTTGAATATTCACCCCTACCAGAAATAATGGTTTGCAAATGTTGTTGCTATTCCATTGGTTGCCTTTTCACTCTATTGATGGTTTCCTTTGCTCTGAAGATGTTTTTTTGTTTTTTGGGTTTTTTTTAGCTTTGGTGTTGTCTCACTTGACTATTTTTGCTTTTGTTGCTTTTGCTTTGGGTGTTATGTCCAAGGAATCATTGCCCAGATCAATGTCTTGAAGATTTCATCCTGTGTTTCTTCTAGGAGTCTTAGTTTCAGGTCTTACGTTTAAGTGTCTAATCCATTTTGAGTTGATTTTTATATATGGTGTAAGATAAGGGTCTTTCTGAGAATATTTAACTCAGTCTTAGGGCCTTTGTTGTCCTCTATTTGCTACTGCAGTTTTTCTGGGTCACACTAGCTTTCTGCAGATGTTTGAGGAGAAAGCTTGGAAGATAGCTCTACTGGAAACTGGTGTTTATTTTTCCATTTACAGGTAATTTGATGGGGTTTTTTGGGGGGTCTTTTTTGTCCTCTAGTTATGATGATCTCATGCAGCTTTTTTGGTTTTATGATCCTTGTTGATCTGTACATTTTTTTGAGGGTATTTAAAATATATTCTTAATTAGGTTGTAATTGCTACCCCACTGAATTGCCATTCTTTTAAATCAGATACTTCAGCTCATGTCAGAAATGCTGTTTTTCTCATAGAAAAGCTCCTTCCAGTATTAAAAATGTTTTAACTTTTTCCTACCCTAGTCAGAGTGGTAAATGATAGAAAGACAGAGGAATAGAAAATAGGGATCTAAGACCAATACAAAAGCTATTACAGTTTCTCAGAAATGCATTAATTTGTCAAAAATGAGTAATAGTAGTAAGTTTTTCCCATAATGGGATTAGCATTTTCTAGCAAGACTTTTAATAATACCAGTTTTTATATACTATCAAAGAGCTTTGATATCCCTTGAATTATTTACTTATGATTTAGGAATTAGCTCTTAAAAATAAGCCTTCTGGCCATGACTTAGTGCAAGGACGACGCATGTAATCCAGGCGATGTCGCTCTATTCTTAGAGGCTTATTTGCAGCTCCTGTAAATATTGGCTAGAAATGATTTACCCTGCCTTATTACCACTGTGACTTTAACATGTACTTTTAAATGAGAAAAGTAATTGCTTGAGCTATATCATGTCTCAGGGGAAGTGACTTCATATTACCAGTTGTATTTGGGAGTTTGAAAATAATAGGGGGCATTGGCATCCTAGTTCTTTGAAGTTATACTTCACTGTCCTTAAAAACAGTATATTTGGTGACATTACTCTGATAATTTTGCTTATTGGAATATTATTAAGTAGACTAATTGCCTTTGTAAAGGGTTAGTGTGACAAGATCATATCATTGATGTAATAAACTTGAACTTAAAAAAAAATCTTAACTATTTCTTTAGTAAAAGGAAAAAAATTTATTGAGTCAGAAGAGCAGCCAGAGTATCGTCCTAACCATTTTTACCTGAATAGTTCAGTAGTGTTAAGTGTATTCACATTGTTGTGAAAAAGATTTTCAGAAATTTTTTATCTTTCAAACCTGAAACTTTGTACCCACTACACTACGTTTCCTCCCCCACCACACCCTTCTCTTAGCCCTTGGTATCTATCATTCTACTTTATATTTCTATGAATTTGACTACTTTAGATACTTCATGTAAGTAGAATCATACAGTATATGTCTTTTCATGGCTGGTTTATTTCACTTAGCATAATGTAAGAACTTACGATTTTAAGAAAGGCTTTTCTGTTATCTAATCTTATAAAAAATAGGGCAGAGTAGATGACTGTGCTAAATGGATTAATAATGTGAGGGTAAGCCCATAAATTGTACACTAACAGTTTCATTCTGATTAAGATTGGATGGACCAAAAATTATTTCCAATTTACTGACTTTTGTGTCTATATACAAAGTAGATATACCTCAGCATTCTTAATATCAAAGGTCAATGAATGGATGGGAGAACTACTTCTAAACTTATCTGGGAGGAGCAATGGAGTCTTATGAAAGGAATCATTTTTAAATCAAAATACTTTAAAATAATATATATGTATTTATGTGCCATATATATTTATACATATAACTATAGGATGAGAGATTATTTGCTTCTGGGAATTCTGACATTTTGCAGATATGCTTGAGCCAAGTTTTTCTGATTTTTTATTTATATGTTAGTCAGATTTTTTTAGGACCCACTTAGGTTATAGTCAATTTCCTTCTATAAAACCCTATGGGATTATTTTGAATTTATTAATTCCCTTTCCAAATGTGTTTAAGGAATAGTAATGTCAGTTTGGTATTGAGTGATTTACATATAGTAGGTATTCTTATAATGGAAGCCAGACTTAAACTTTGAAATAGTTACATAACTTGGAGAAATGGAAATGGGAAATATAATATATATCTAAGACAAATGGATTTTGTGGTTTCACAAACCTTGTCATGAGGAGATTCAACACCTGAGTTTTTTTTAATTTAAGTTTTTAAAGATTTTATTTATTTATTTATTTGAGAGAGAGAGATTGGGGGAAGGAGCAGAGAGGGGGAGAGGGAGAGAATCTCAAGAAGAGTCCATGCTGAGCATGAAGCCAGATGTAGGGCTCAATCTCAAGACCCTGAGATCATGACCTGAGTTGAAACCAGAGTTGGTTACTTAAATGACTGAGCCACCCAGGTGCCCCAGCACCTGAGATCTTTTAAAAATACCTGTTTAGTATCTTTCTTTTCAAAAGCTCCTCTTTCCTTTTACATTTAAAAAGAAATATGTGGGGGCACCTGGGTAGCTCAGTCTTTTAAGGCTAAGCGTCCAACTCTTGATTTTGGCTCAGGTCATGATCTCAGGGTTGTTGAGATCAAGCCCCTTGTCGGGCTCTGCACTGGGCTTCGAGCCTGTTTAAGATTCTCTCTCTCCTTCTCCCTCTGCCCCTCCCCACTCTCTAAAAAAGAAAATAAAAAAGTTAAATAAAAAGTGTGGAGAAGAAGGAGAATAACAAACTGGAGAACTGTTGTTTTCTCTTGGCCAGTTAGAAAGGGAAATACGTGATTTCTCAGATAAAAAAGGTCTTATTTTTTTTCAGAAATTTAAGAGTATCAGTCACTTGTAAGCTAAGTAAAAACTCCCAGTGGTTTCATGTATGTATAGAGTAGGAGGATTGGACAAAAGTTTTCTCTTTTCCTATGTAATTATTAGTCACTACTATTATTTAAATGTAGTTATATATTTCCAATGAATGGTTTTAAGTAACCAATTTTATGAATATTCATCATGCATTCAGTTGTACTTCAGAATTGATAATTTGAGAAATTTAAGATGAAACTATATGTGGGAATAATATTAAAGAGAAATAAATGGGAGCCACTTTAAAATGTCTTTAAAGAAATAAAAGACAAGAGTGATAATCTCAGGAACAAATTAGAATCTCTAGAAAAGAACCAAATGGAAATATTATAAATGAAAACTACAGTGATTGATAATTCAGTGGATGAGTTTTCTAGCAGGTCAGATACTGTTAAATAAAAAATTAGTAAACTGGGACATAGGTCAGAAGAAAATATCCAGACTGAAATATGAAGAGACTAAGGAATAGAAAATGCATAAGAGAGCATAAGAGACAAAGATTCAATAAAATTTCTTACATACACATAATTGGGAGTCCCAGGAGAGAAGATACGTAATGGTGCAGAAATAGCATTTGAAGAGATATTGACTGAGAATTATAAAAAAATGATGAAAGACATTTATCCATGTACGTAAGAAACTCAATAAGGAATAAAGAAAACCACCCCAAGGGGCATCATAGCAGACTTTGCAAAGACCAAAACCATTGAGGAAATGTCGAAAACATGCAAAGAAAAGAGATAAGTGATTTTTAAAAACAGCAATAATAATATTGACAACTAATTTGTCAAACAAAACAAGCCAGACGATAATGGAATGATATCTTTAAAGTACGGAAAGAAGTTAACTGCAAATCCAGGATCCTCTATTAAGTGAAAATGTCCTCCAAAAATGTAGATAAAATAAGAATGTGTGCAGAAAAACAAATACCAAGAGAATATGATACCAGCAGTCCCACACAGAAGGAAATATTAAATGGTCTTCTTTGAGTGGATGCAAAATAACCCCAGAAGGAAGGTTGAAAATGCAGTAAGAAATTAAGAGCAATGGAAAAGCTAAATGAATATTAGATGTATAAAGCCATAATAATGTATTATGAGCTTAAAACATATGTGGTGTTAAAATGTACAATAGAGCTTAAGTTGGTAGTAGAATAAACAGTAAAATATTGTCTGAGGAGTGGCAAATACATAAATTTATATTTAGTAAGTTAAGGAAACATGTTATAATGTATAGGCTATCTACTAAAGAAATGTAAAAGAATGAATAACTAACTACCAAACTAACAGAGGAATAAAGTAATAGAAAAGAAATCTCATTCTATTCAAACAAAAGCAAGAAAGAAAAAAAAAAAAGGAATTCGGACATAGGGGGACAAATACAAATAAAATATTTTAATGGTATATTTACACTCAAATATATCAACAACTGCTTTAAATTTAAAGGGCTATACTCTCCAGTTAAAGTAAAACATTCTCAGACTAGAAAAAAGAACAGAACTCAGCTATCCAATGCTTACAGGAGATACACCTAAAATATAAAGATATAGAAAGGTTGAACGTTAAAAGATGAAAAAAAATACACCATGAAAATACTAATGCCCCTTTTTGCACATGCACACACAAAAGCTAGTATAACTGTAATAATACCAGAGGAAGTAGAGTCTAAGGGGGGAAAAGTGTTACTAGGCAATGTAGAAGGATATTGTATAATGATAAAAGTCCAATTATTGAGGAAGATTTTTAAAAATCCAAATCTGTGTTCACCTAATAATGTATGTTCAAAATACATAAAGCCAAAATTGATAGGATAACAAGGAGAACTAGATAAATCCCCAATGATGATGGGAGAATATGTTTTAATTTTTTTATTAAGGTTATGTTTTTAGGGTGCCTGGGTGGCTCAGTTAGTTAAGCATCTACCTTTGGCTCAGGTCATGATCCCGGGGTCCTGGGATTGAGTCCCACATTGGGGGGTCCCTGCTCAGCAGGAAGTCTGCTTCTCCCTCTCCCTCTACTCCTCCCCCCGATCATGCGCTTTTTCTCTCAAATAAATAAATAAAATCATAAGAAAAGACTATGTTTTTAGAGCAGTTTTAGGTTCACTGCAAAATGGAGAGGAGGTAAAGAGATTTCCCTATACTCCCTGTTCCCACACATGTATAACCTCCCCAGTTATCACCATCATCCATCAGAATGATGCACTTGTTACAACTGAAGAGCCTACATTGACACGTCATAATCACCCAAAGTCTGTAGTTGACATTATTATTTACTTTTGTTGCTTTACATCCTGTGGGTTTGGAAAAATATATAATGACATCTATCTATCATTATGGTATTTTCACGACCCCCAAATCCTTTGTGCTCTGTCTGTTCATCCTTTTACCCCTAATCCCTGAAAACCACTGATCTTTTTATTGTCTCCATAGTTTCCCCTTATCCAGAATATCATGTAGTTTGTATCATACAATATGTAGCCTTTCAGATTGGTTTCTTTCACATAATAAGACGCATTTAGTTTCTTTTGTGTTTTTTCATGGCTTCTAGCTCACTTCTTTTTAGCACGGAATAATATTCTGTTCTTTCTATGTACCACAGTTTACCTATTCTTTTGCCTACATTTTGGTTGTTTCCAAATTTTGGCAATAATGAATAAAGCTGCTATAAATATCTGTGTACAGGTTTCTGTGTTTGCCTTAGTTTTTTTTTCCTTTAGGTAAATACCAAGGAATGTAATTACTGGATTGTATGGTGAGAATATGTGTAGATTTTTTTTAAAGATTTTATTTATTTATTTGACAGAGAGAGAGATCACAAGCAGGCAGAGAGGCAGGCAGAGAGAGTGGAGGAAGCAGGCTCCCTGCTGAGCAGAGAGCCCGACGCGGGACTTGATCCCAGGACCCTGAGATCATGACCTGAGCCGAAGGCAGCGGCTTAACCCACTGAGCCACCCAGGCGCCCCGAGAATATGTGTAGATTTTAAAGAAACTGCTTAACTGTCTTCCAAAGTGGCTGTACCATTTCGCATTCCCGCTAGTAGCTGATGAGAGTTCCTTTTGCTCCACATCCTCAGTATTTGGCATTGTCAGTATTCTGAATTTTGGCCACTCTAACTGGTGTGTGATGACATCTCATTGTTTTAATTTGAATTTCCCTGACAACATGCGATGTGGGGCTTATTTGCTTGTGATGCTTATTTGCTATCTGTATAGCTTCTGTGGTGAGGAGTCTCCTAAGATCTTAGACTGATATTTTAATTGGTTTATTTTCATATTGTTGAGTCCTAAGAGTTCCTTGTACATTTTTATAACAGTATTTTATCAGCCATGTCTTTTACAAATATGTTTTTCCTAGTCTGTGGCTTGTCTTCTCAGTCTTTTGGCACTGTCTTTTAGAGAGCAGAAGTTTGAAATTTTAATGAAGTCTTGCTTATCTGTGATTTCTCATGGATTGTGTCTTTGGTGTTGTATTTAAAAGGCATCGGCAAATTCAAGGCCATCTAGGTTTTGCCCTACATTATTTCCTAGGATTTTTGTAGGTTTGCATTTTACAGTTAGGTCTGTGACCCATTTTGAGTTAATTTTTTGTGAAGGGTGAAAGGACCATGTCTAGATTTTTTTTTAACATGTGTTTGCAGTTGTTGTGGTAACATTTACTGAATTCTACTGTATTGCTTTGGTTCCTTTGTCAAAGGTCAGTTATGTATGGTGATGGTGATCTACTTCAGTCTCTATTTGTGTCACCTATCTGTTTATTCCTTGGCCAGTACTATACTGTTTTGATTACTGCAGCTTTATCATGAGTCTTGAAGTTGGAAAGTATTTGTCCTCCAAATTTGTTCTTTTTCAATTTTGGGTTGGTTATTCTGAGTCTTTTGCCTCTCCATGCAAACTTGGGAGAGTTTCATTTTATTTTAAAGATTTTATTTATTTATTTGACAGAGAGAGAGAGAGCAAGCACGAATGCACAAGCAAGGTGAGTGGGAGAGGGGGAAACAAGCTCCCGACCCAAGCAGGGCCCCACCCTGGGGTCATGACCTGAGCCGAAGGCAGACACTTAGCCAACTGAGGCACCTGGGCTCTCTTCCATGCGTACTTAAGAATCAGTTTGTTAATATTCATAAAATAACTTGCTTGGATTTTGATTAGCATTGCATTGAATCTACTAATCAAATTGGGAAGAACTGACATCTTGAGAGGATTGATTCTTCCTATTCATGGAACATGGAATATCTCTCCATTTATTTATTTCTTCTTTGATTTTGTTCATCCGAATTTTATACTTTTCCTCATGTGGAGCTTGTATATATCTTGTTAATCATACCTAAGTGTTTCTTTGTTTGGGTTCAAATGTAAATAGTGTTGTGTTTTTAATGTCAAATTCTACTTGTTCATTGTTGGTATATAGGAAAGCAATTGTCTGTTTTGTATACAATTTGTATATTAACTTTGTATCCTACAAGTTTGCTATAATAGCTTATTAGTTCCAGAAATTTTTATGTTTATTCTTTCAAATTTGCTATATAGACAATCATGTCCTCTTGGAACAATGACAGTTGTATGTACTCTTTCCAATCTGTGTACTTTTTCTTGCCTTACTTTATTAGCAAGAACTTCCAGTACAATGTTGTAAAGGAGTGGGGACATCCTTGAGATGGGGACATCCTTGCCTTGTACCTGACCTTAGAAAACCTTTGTGTTTCTCACCATTAAGTATGATGTCAGGTGTAGGTTTTTTGTGGATGATTGTTATCAACTTGAGAAAGTTCCTTTCTATTCTTAGTTTACTGAGAAGTTTGTTGTTGTTTTTTTAAATCATGAATTGTTGTCGGATTTTATCAAATGCTTTTTATGTATCTATTGATATGATCATATGGTTTTTCTTTTATAGTATGCTGATATGATGAATTACATTAATTTATTTTCAAAAAATGATTTCTTCCAATCAAACAACTATGTATTTTAGTATGTCCAAGTTTGGCTTAAAGTGGAAAAATACAGTTTTCCTTTGACATGATTTCTAAGGAGAAATCCCAAATAATGAAATATAACCTAAAACTACTTAGAGACTTAAGCTACTTTTCCCTGGGTGTATTCCACTTACAGCCCTGTTAAAAAGCTGATAGGTATTACACAGTTAGGATAATTGTAGCACTTTATCAAATTGGCAGGTGCTCAGTAATCATTTTTGTCCCCATTAGGCAACAATAGATACAAAATGAAAGGACACCTCTTGGTGTCCTTATAGCTGTGTCTGAATTGGAAGGCACTAGCACTCATCATTCCAGACAGTGGGTGAACCAAAGGAGCTCTGACATTTTTCAAGATGATAGCTGCATATAAATACTTGGATCATCCTAGACACTTCTACTGGCCAGCCAAGTGATTCTGTTTAGGCGATTCCTTCTGCTGTATTTCTAAGCTTCAGATTATTTATAAAGCTGTGGTATAAAGATTAAAATTCAAGAATCACAAGACCCTCCAGTGTTCTGCAGTTGTGAGACAAGCATAAGAAGGAAGTGTTTTTAAACTTGGGAATGTATTATTTCAGCTTTAGTACATGTCAATGCACAATATGTTAAGTGGCTTTTTCAGGCCAATAGTTAATTATCCAGTGACCCAGTTGTGAAAAATCCATTCATGAGGAAATAGTAAGAATCCTTACCATTATGAGGGTTGGTTTGTTTTTCACCTTTACATAGATTTGTATACGCACATACTGGAGGGAATAGGAAGGAATTATTTCATTTCGTTTTTATTAGATTTTACTGCATAGCATGTATGTATAAAGAAATAAGATATTTAAAATTATTCTATATCTTAGATATTCAAATAAATTCATTGTTCAAAAGTATCACCCTGGGAGAAGGTACTTATTACGTGGATGTTACTGTTGCTCAAACATTTTTGAAAATCATTCCTGGAACTTCCTTGAAGCTAGTTTATGTGTCATGCAAGAAACTAGCAAAAGAATATACTGATATCCCTTCTCAAACTCAAGTATAGTTTTCTAATCTTTAGAAGCAAAAACGAAGTCACTGGAAACAATCTTATATTTTAACCATAATAAGTGTAAGTTGAAAGTAATAAAATCATATTAGGTTAAAAGTCTGTTTTGAACTGGTTTCTGGAGAAGTCCATGTAAAACAGTGAAATATTTGAATCGTTCCCATTAAAAATGACAATTGAGAATATTGGTGTATTCTGGACATAGGACAGAAACAGCAATCTAATATATGTCTTAGTTTAATGAAGAATCAGTTTTTGTCTTGACTAAGATATAATTGCCTTCTGTGTTAGGGAATACTCAGAGGTTTCTGGGATTAATTAATTTTAAGAAGTTAAGAATCCACTTAAATTGATGCCATAAATTTGCTTAGTAAGGCTATCTTTTTATAATCAGTACCAAGTGATACTTCAGCTTAGCTCCTGCCCAAATGATTAAAAATATGGAATGCAGGCTAGATGACATAAATTATCCTAGTGATAAATTCTTGCTTAGTTTGAAGATTCTCCCATGTATTTATTTCCTACTATGTTACAGTATTAAATGACTTAAATTATAGGTAAGTTATATATCTGGAACCATTCCGTGTGTGTGTTATGTATGTGTGTGTATGTGTATGTGTATACAGAACTATATAGAACCATACAACCATATCATATATATAGTTAAAATATGCACATAGATATGTATGTGTCATGTGTGTATACATATAGTTCTTGGCATGTGCCAAAGCTACAAAATGGTGGTCTTTAGTCCAGATTTGCTTTTGTTTGTTCTGCAGAATGTTGGCTTACCTGGTATTTTAAGTTTGAATTATTAAAAATGTCGTGCACTGTTGTTGGGAATGAAAACTGGTACAGCCACTGTAGAAAACAGTATGAAGGTTTCTCAAAAAGTAAAAAATAGAGCTACCATAGGATCCAGCAATTGCACTACTGGGTATTTACCCAAAGAATACAAGAACACTAATTCAAAGAGTTATGTGCAGTCCTATGTTTATAGCAGCAATATTTTCAGTAACCAAGATATGAAAGCACCCCAAATGTCCAATGACAGATGAAGGGATAAAGAAGATGTAATGGAATGTTATTCAGCCATAAACACGACTGAAATCTTGCCATCTGCAATGACAACTTTGCTAGAGTGTAATGCTAAGTGAAAAAAGTCAGTTAGAGAAAGACAAAAACCACATGATTTCACTCATATGTGGAATTTGAGACACAAAACAAACAAACAAAGGGAAAAGAGAGAGAGAGATCAAGAAATAGACTCTTTATTATTGAGAACAAACTGTTGGTTGCCAGAGGAGAAGTTGGGGGGGGATGGCTGAAACAGGGGATGGGGATTAAGGAGTGCACCTGTCATGATGGGCATAAGGAGATGTTTGGAAGTGTTGAATTACTTTACTATATGCCTGAAACTAATATAACATTTTATGTTGACTAACTGGAATTAAAATAAAAACTTAAAAAAATAAAATATTCCATTGTAAATATGGACCACATCTTCTTTATCCATTCATCTTTTGAAAAGCATCTTGGTTCTTTTCCACAGTTTGGCTATTGTGGACATTGCTGCTATGAACATACACACAATAGAATATTACTAAGCCATCAGAAAGGATAAATACCCAACTTTTGCATCAACATGGATGGGACTGGAAGAGATTATGTTGAGTGAAATAAGTCAAGAGAAAGTCAATTAATGTATGGTTTCACTTATTTGTGGAACGTAAGGAATAGCGTGAAAGACATTAGGAGAAAGAAGGAAAAAATGAGACAGGAGAAATCAGAGGGGGAGACAAACCATGAGAGACTATAGACTCCAGGAAACAAACTGAGGATTTCAGAGGGGAGGAGGGTGAGGGGATGGGTTAGCCTGGTGGCGGGTATTAAGGAGGGCACGGATTGCATGGAGCACTGGGTGTTATATGCAAACAACGAATCATGGAACACTACATCAAAAACTAATGATATACTGTATGGTGACTAAATAACATAATACAAAGTAAAAATAAAGTAAAAACCCGATTTTAAAATTTAGCTTTCTAGGAAAAAAAAAGTAAAATCTAGCTTTCTGGCTTCTCTTAATCAGTCAGAAGCTCTGGATTACTCCACCTGACAACAGCCAGTCAGGTAGTTTGGTCCATGTGCACCACAATTCAGCACAGTCCGCATCACTTCCTATACCTTCCTGGCACACAGGCCTAGGGTCACTTGTCATTTATCCTCTAATACAGGACCTGAGTTTGAAATCCTTGAGTAAGTTCTACTAGGGATTTTTCTTTTGCCCTTACGGTCAGTGGGGAGGGTTTTGAGTAGGGGAGTGACCTGGTGTGGGGTCATGGGAATTTGACTGGCTTATTTGGGGGAGGTTATTCAGTTCCTGTGAGGAAAAGTATTTGTTTGCACATGGTTGCTTCTTTCAAGCAAGATGTAATGGTTGTTTGCTATCTGGTAGGTTAGTGATTCTCCCCCTTCCCTTTTTTCCCAGAAAGGAGCCACACTGCCTCCAATGGCTCTGCCCAGCTTGTTTTGTGTATTTGTCTACCGAGCATGATCTTCCTGTCTCCTGCTCCTGGGGCAGTGCTACATTGTGGGAAACTGGGATGTTGGATCCTTATGGCTGTATAACACCAGAGCTTAGTTCAGGAAGCCCCTCGGATTGCCAGCGAGTACGAAGCAAATGACGATACTGTTCACAATGCCTTCCTCCCTGTTCTCCTGGTTGGCCAAGCATCCCTGCTTTTTAGACCCAGCCATTAAACATTAAGGTGACAGAAATAAAATTAATATGACAGAATGACAGTGTTGCTTTTGCTAGAACTAAATGATGCAAATGCCCTTAATTAGATTCAATTCCATATGCCTAGAGAGTAAACTCTTCTTCTAAGAAGATAGAATACTAATGTCTTGCATTGATGAAGAGCCTTTCATCTGGCAGTTTTCCCACATGGTTTATTAACCAATATGGCACAGTAAAAGCAAAGCAGAGAGAACTTCAACCACAAATGGAATGTAACAACTGCCTAATGGTCTATAACAAAACAGTAGGGCAGGAACTATAAAAAGCTATTTAAAACATCATTAATATGTATGCCAAATAGAATGTATTATTTTATACATGAAGTTAAATTTTTAGAAAAGTTAAGTTTTTGGAGAGGGAGAGCTACTGTTTTAAGTCCTGAAGCCAGAACAAGAAGTAGTCTCCCAATGTGTAAGATATTGTTGTACTTGATCTACAATGGGGGTTTGAGTGGGGGAGGGGAAGGAGAACAAGAGAAGGAAGGACTAAGACATTCTATACCTCCACATGCCAGTCTTCACCGTGGTATTGCTGGAGAGATTATTAGTGGCACCGTAGAGATGAGAAAACGGAAGCTCAGAAAAAATGAGGAATTTACCCAAGATAACCTTAGTGAAGCTAGAATTGAAATTAGATCCGTTTGATTTCGAGCTCATATTTTTTTCCGACTTGCCAGACTACTTCTCACTGCAGCTGTTATGCTCAGGCATAGACACTCTGTCTTCTGTGTAACAGATCTTTTGTCTCCCTCCTCAAAAATTGAGATTAAATGTTCTAGAAGCATATGGAGGAGCTGGTCTCCTGACACCGCCATATGCTTCCTTAGGCAATGCTGGCTTGTGTCCCCCAAATAGTGCACATATGATTTCTGGCTGCTCCTCGCTGTGGGGTTAAGTTCCTTGACTTTCCAAGGGCACTTCTCCTAAGTTGTTTGAATGTTTGGGAATGTGCCTCGACGTCTGGGAGTGTGGCTTCCAGTTCCAAAGTCGTCGTCGTTATTCTTGAAGAGGCTCTAGGGTCCTAATGCAAAGACGTTCCCTACCTCCATATCCCACAGGCTCAGACGTTCTTGCCTGCTGCCAGCTCTCTGTCGACCAGGAGCGATATTAAGTCAGTAGCTTCTGGCCTCCTCACACTTTCCCAGAACATCTGTTCTGGAGTCCTTTCCTCTTATTCCTAGCAGGTCACCAGCAAGCTTGTTCTTTCCTTGCCGTCCCCTTCTGCCTCCCAACTTTGACGGTTGTGTTATAGCTGTATCGTTAGAGCACACAGCCATTTCATGCTGCCCTCATCCCTAAGAAAAGAAGAAAAATGTCAAAGAACCTGATATTTTTGCATATCAGATCGCATGCTCTCCTTTTCTGCTACTCCTGTTTAACGAAGCTAAGTTTGTTTAGGCTTCTACAGGGGAGTTGGTGAGCATTGGGCCAGGATAGCTTCCTGAGCTGCAAAGCTCTTGGGCTCCCTGTTCTTGTGTTTCTTCAATATATTAAAAAACCGTGGTCTCTCAGGGTAGCCGTCTGTCCAGTTGTTTGTGAAAATTGCCTCTATTGGCTTCCCATCCCACCCTCCCGCTAGATCTGGACTCTCTCTCTTATCCCCCCATCCCAGAGTTCTTGCCCCGGGGGGTAGCCTCAGTGTGGAGCTCTTCATTTTCTCATAAGCCTGTGGGATCAGGCTGCCCAGCCGCCGAGCCCTGCCTGTGGTCTTCCTGCCCTCACCTCATGTCTGCAAGTGTGTCTGAGAAGCCCCTCCTGTTCCCGTTGTTTTTCTCAGATTATCCCACTCAGCCCTCCGATTCCAGGAGGGACTTCTCTTCATGGTGATGATTTGCTGGCCAATTTCTAGGTTCCCTGGCTCTGAGACCACCAGAAATCCTTCTGTCTTTCCTCCTTTGTGCAGACCTGCTATTCCCGCATTCCTCTTGTATCCAGTTTCTATTCTGGGTTCGTGAAGATTCATTTGAATTCATTTTTTTTTCTTACACGACCCTACTTGATTTTTCTGTTTTCCAGAGGAGCTTAGGGAGATTGTAAGTCTAGGCTGTCTCCACCAGTGTCTCGCCAAAGGACAGCAACCTCTTAGCTTTTCTCCCTGCTTCTCCTCAGCCTCCTCCCCTAAGTCTGTTCTCAACCTGGAATGAGCCTGTAAGTTAGACCATGTTTTGAATGAGACGGCTCCCCATCTCACTCAGAAAAAGCCAAGTTCCTTACCAGGATCACGGAGGCCCTCCGTGATCTGGCACATCATTTCTTCACTCATCTTCTCTCCCTCTTGTTCTCTCTGCCCCTTCATTCTTCCACCAAAACTCTGACTGGCTTCAGACTTGGGGCCTTTGCATTTGTTGTTCGCTGTCTCCAATGATCTAAGATAGACACTTGGGCCACTTGCTCACTCATTTCTGATCTTTTCTCAAATGTCACCTTTTCTGAGCCCTTTGGTGCCCATCTCATCGAAAGTGGTATACTCCAGGACATCTGCTAACCCCTTCTCTGCTTACTTTTTCTCTGAACACTCAACTAATCTGCTGTATATTTTAAGATTTTCTTTATTTGTAGTCTCCCCACTAGACAAGGATCGCTGTCTCTTTGGTTTATTGCTCTGTTTCCAGCCCTTAGAACAATACCTGATTCAGAGTCAGTTCACGTTAAAGATTAGCTGAATGCAGTAACAAGGACAGGAAGACAGGTACATTGTGCTAGAAAAGTTCAGGTTGAAGAGTGGTTCTATCAGGCTAGGCATAGGAGGCAGGGGTAAGGCGAGGGCTGACTTTGAACTAGTTCTCAAGGGATGAGTAAGATTTAAGCAGGTTTGTCTGCCGCTGTGATTTCACAGGTCTGTTTTTATTTTGGAAAGATGTGTGACATGTTAAAGAGGTAGAAATGACAGGGTGGGGGCGCCTGGGTGGCTCAGTGGTTTAAGCCTCTGCCTTCGGCTCAGGTCATGATCCCAGGGTCCTGGGATCGAGCCCCGCATCGGGCTCTCTGCTCAGCAGGGAGCCTGCTTCCTCCTCTCTCTCTGCCTGCCTCTCTGCCTACTTCTGATTTCTCTCCGTCAAATAAATAAAATCTTAAAAAAAAAAAAAAGAAAAAAGAAATGACAGGGTGGTAAGGCACATGAAGTTGTTAAAGGGGCTGCCAGGTTTGAGTGTGAATGATTTGGAAGGTGATGGCTTTCCATGTGTTGAAGGCAGATGTTAAGCTTAGACTGGGCTTTGATCCTTTCAGTGTTCTTGACTGCAAGAAACATAAACCAGGTCAGGCCCTCATAAGAAAAAAAGAAATTTGCTCGAAGAATTGGGGCTTCCATAGTTGATAGGAAGTGTCTCAGTGCTGTATCAAAAATACCTCAAGCTGGTGGCTTATAAACAGCATTTATTTCTTACACTTCTGGAGGCTGGGAAGTCCAAAACCATGGCACTGGCGGATTTGGTGTCTGCTGAGAGCCTCCCTCCTTGCTGATGACCATCTTCTTCCTGGACTTCACATAGCAGAAGGGGCAAGCTGGCTGTCTGGCATCTCTTTTACCAGGGCACTAATCCCAGTCTAATCACCTCCCAGAGGCCCCACCTCCTCATACCATCACCGTAGGGATTAGGATTTCAGCATCTGAATTTCGAGAGGCTACAAACATTCAGACCATAACAGAGGGTTTGCAGAATCAAGAGCTGGCCAACAGGAACTGCTGGAAAGGTCTTTCAACAGGAGCGGCCTACTACAACGCCCACTGAACTGAGTATTGCCCCTTAGCATTTCCTAATACAGTCATCCTTCCACCTGCTAATGGAAATTCAGGTTGTTTCCAGAAGGTGGGGGGCGGGGAGCAGACTCCCCGCTGAGCAGAGAGCCCGATGTGGGGCTCGATCCCAGGACCCTGGGATCATGACCTGAGCCGAAGGCAGAGGCTTTAACCCACCGAGCCACCCAGGCGCCCCCAGAATTATTTTTTATTGCAAAGTGCTGTATGTATACTTTTGTGTGTGTGTGTGTGTGTGTGTGTATGCATGCCCCATAACAGCACTTTGTAATAAAAACCATATGTATATGTATGTGTATGTATGTATATATGTATATATATATTTTTAAAATTTATTTTCTGGTACAGATTCACAAGCTTCTCCATGGGGTGAAATTGCCACACCATCTGATATGTCCACACTCAACTCTCTGCAGCAGTACCCAACTGTTTTCCAAAGTGATTATACCAGTTGACACCCCCCAAAAATTGTATAAATGTTCATTTACTCTATATCCTCACCTACACGTCATGTTTTTAAAATTTTTATTCTGACACTTGCACATCATAGTGCTCCCTCGTAAATGACTGCAGTGCTGTGGCTTTTGACAGCTGTGTCCAGCTGTGTGTCCAGCACTACAGTCAGGACGTGCAACAGGTCTATCACCCCAATATGTACTCCTTCAGCTGCCCCTTCATAGTCAGTCCTCCCTCCATCTCCAGGCTCTGGCAGTCGTTGATCTGTTCTCCATCCCTGTCATTTTGCCTTTTCCAGAAATGTCATATAAATGGAATAATACAATATGAAGTGTCACGTTTCTGGTTTCTTTTGCTCATGTCACTGCAGCTCTCAGAGCTTCATTTTGTTTTTCTTTGCTGAGTAACGTTCCATTGGATCGCTGTACTATGGCTGGTGTGCCCATTCCCCAGTTGACGGTCATCTGGGTTATTTCCGGTTTTGGTGATTATGGGTAAAGCTGCTGTTAACAGCTGTGTACAGAATTTTGTGCGAACACAATTCCACTTCTCAGGTAAATACCTACAAGTAGGATTGCTGTGTCGTAGGTTAACTATGTTTAACTTTACAAGAAACTCTTGACCTGTTTTGCAGAGTAGATGTGTGCTATGCGTACAGTAATGAGAGAGTCAGTTGCCCTACATCCTTGTCTATGCTTAGTGTTTCTCTTTTTAAAAATCATTTTTTAAAAGATTTTACTTATTTATTTGACAGAGAGAGACAGAGCAGGAACACAAGCAGGGGGAGTGGGAGAGGGAGAAGCAGGGTTCCCACCGAGCAGGGAGCCAGACATGGGGCTTGAACCCAGGACCCTGGGATCATGACCTGAGCTGAAGGCAGACGCTTAATGACTGAGCCACCCAGGCGATGGAGCAGAGAAGTGAGTTGGGGGAAATTGGAGGAGAGACAAACCATGAGAGACTGTGGGCTCTGAGAAACAAACTGAGGGTTTTGGAGGGGAGAAGGGTGGGGGGTTGGGTGAGCCTGGTGGTGGGTATTATGGAGGGCACGGATTGCATGGAGCACTGGGTGTGGTGCATAGACAATGAATTCTGGAACACTGAAAAAAAATAAAATAGAAAAAAAAAGTCAGTTTAATGGGTGTGTGGTGGTACCTCCCTGTGGGTTTTTAAAAATTTAAATTCAATTAATTAACATATAATGTATTGCTAGTTTCAGAGATGGAGTTCAGTGATCCTTCAGTCTTATATAACACCCAGTGCTCATTATATCCCATGCCCTCCTCAATATCCATTACCCAGTTACCTCATCCTCAGTTTGTTTCCTATGATTAAGAGTCTCTTATGATTTGTCTCCCTCTCTGATTTTGTCTTGTTTTATTTTTCCCTCCCTTCCCCTGTGTTCCTCTGTTTTGTTTCTTAAATTCCACATATGAGTGAGATCATATGATAATTGTCTTTCTCCAATTGACTTATTTCGCTGGGCGTAATACCCTCTAGTTCCATCCACGTTGTTGCAAATGGCAAGATTTCATTCTTTGATGGCTGCGTAGTATTCCATTGTATGTTTGCATTTCTCTGATGACAAGTAATGCTGAGCATCCTCTCATGTGCTTATCTGCCATTTCTATTTCTTCTTCTGCCAAGAGTTCTTAAATATGAACCATAAAGGAATAAATGTGGTAAACCAAGCTCTCTAAAAATTAGTCATGTTTAAGTAGATATGAGAGGTGTATGAAAGAGTGAGGAAATTTAGATTCTATTATCTGTATCAATTACACATTTCAGTGGCATCACATGGCACCAGAAGGAACATAGCTTCCTTTTCCTGGAGGATAGCAAACCGTTAGAGACTTAGGAAGCAGTTAAGGAAAAGGAAAGGTAGGTAGAGCTGAGGGATATAACAGGTTGAAGCTCGGGAAGGCAGTCACAGACCTGGAATCAGTGAGCTGGAGCTGAGTTTTAAGTCATTCCAGTACTTGTGCAGTGCCCACACTGGGGAGTGATGAAGATGCTGAAGGCTTAGAAGCTCTGGGGTGCTGAGGCCAGCGGGTAAGAAGGTGAATGAAGGGGCACCTGGGTGGCTCTGTGGGTTAAAGCCCCTGCCTTCGGCTCAGGTCATGATCCCGGGGTCCTGGGATTGAGCCCCACATGGAGCTCTCTGCTCAGCAGGGAGCCTGCTTCCCTTCCTCTCTCTCTGCCTGCCTCTCTGCTTACTTGTGATCTCTGTCTGTCAAATAAAAAAAAATTTAAAAGGAAGGTGAATGAATAGGACAATGGAGGAACCAAAGACATGGGCAGAGAATGAAATGGGCATATTCTGAAGCCAACATTGGAAGCACTGAGGAAGGTAGGTGTGTCTGCCCTGTGCATAGGTGAACCCCAGATAATCTAGTCTATGTCGCCTGCCTGACCCATTCTTGTCTTCTTCCTCAAATGTTCTCTTTTTGTTCAAAAATATATTTTCATGGAATCAGTAACATTTGATGCAATAACCCTAGGAAGCATTTTCTCATTTGGGGCAGTATTCTCTAGGATGGAAATTTAAATCCTAAGACTGACTGTAGGGAACATACAAAAAAATTGAATATTGACATCCAGATAAAGCAGAGTCATTGTGTTATAGTCAGCTATCTGCCATTTCAGAGAAGCTTGGCACTGCTTTGCTCTCATGCTTACTGCCGTAGGCTGCCGTGTTTCCTATTTTTCTTAAGAGCTGAATGTCTGTACATAAAATGCTGTTTATCACAATAATGTGATAAACCACGATCCTCAGAAATGTAAACACCTAAATGAATCAACCCAAAGATGCATTTAAAGATGTGTATTTTATAAAGTGTTTCTGAGAGTTTCTTTCTTTATTTTTTTCATTTTATGCTTTATCATCCTGAGGTAATGTGTCAGAAGTCATCCGTAAGCTGATTCTGCATTGTATTCATGTTATTTTATAAAGTGAAGTTTATGTTGTAAGACTGTATTTGGTAATCATTATTTTTATTAGGGAGCGAAGTCATCTCTCACATATGTTTGTCTGTGGTTTTTCTAGATCTCTGCTAGGTGGTGTGAAGGGATACAATACATCATTCTTGGGGGATTACAGCCTAGTTGAAGAGAAAGAAGAGATGCTTGTAGCAGCCAGATTTAGTACTGTAGGGTTTAGACATTAATTATACACTGTCATATCGTTTCTAATCATTTTGTGGGTGTTAGAGGCAGTTTATGAGCTCGAGAATCTCTGAAGTATTTGTGGAAGTTTTGTTGTGGAACTGTGCTTTTTAAATAACTTGGGAGGGATGCCTGGGAGGCTCAGTCAGTTAAGCGTCCAACTCTTTGATTTTGGCTCAGGTCATGATCTCAGGGTCATAAGATAGAGCCCTGCATTGGGCTCAGCTCCGGATGTGGAGCTTGCTTAAGATTCTCTCTCTCCTTCTCCTTCTGCCCCCCCCCCCACCGCTTTCTAAAAAAAAAAATACTAACTTGGGAAAGGGAAAAGAACATTCTAGGATGGAAAAACTGTAAAGGAGACACAGGGATCTGTGTGTATATGTGTGGAGAGAATAAGTGAGGAAATAATGACAGGAATGGAAGACAGAGGATTTGAGAGCCTGGATGCCATAAAGAGTTGAAATACAAGTTCAGTGCAAAAGGAGGTGAGGAGAAAGAAAGCTGGATTCAAAGGAAATACTTTGTTGTTTAGGATTTTAGGGAAACAGTGATTTGTGTCGATGAGGTCCCATTACAAGGCCACATTTCCTTCATGGCTAACTCACAACTTTACTTCCTTTAGAATATCTTTCAGATTGAACTTTGCATTTTCCCTTTTTCTGAATGGCATTTATGTTTGAATGTACATTGACCTAGCATCTAGTGATATGTTTTTATTTTATCTCCTCCAATAGATGTAAGGATTATGTCTTGTATATTAAATATAATAGACTGTTGTTGAACTTGGATTCAGAAAACATATTTGGTGGTCACCTAGCCCAAAACCCTCTGTGGTGACCATGGACCTCTACACAAAATGCCATGCCTCCCATGGTTTCTGTGTTCTTTTGCTTCCAGAGGCCTCCACCTGTGACTTCCTTCTGAAGAATGGCCGGGCCTTGCACTGCTGAATCCACTTTGCCCAGACCCAGAGCCGGAAGTGCCGGGACTTTAGTGTTACCATCCCCATCCCAGTCCCGTCCCTGCATCGAGGCATCTCGGCCAGTGACTGACAGGTGTTGAATATGAAAGTCCACCTGTGACTCAAGTAGGGTAGTGTTGGGGCTTTATAGGTGTGATCCCAAGCTCCCTGAGCAGATTTAGGCTGGGACTTCACCATGCTCACACCCTTTTTGGTTTTTCAGCTTTCTGTCTGACATTCTGCACCCTCGCCTTTCTTGGGAGTGCTTCATAAATCCCTTGCACATGAATCTGCAGCTCAATGCATTCTGACTGAAGGCATTCTTGTTTTACTGTTGGGGAATCCGAGGCCTAATGTGCATAATCAGTTTGCCCCAAGTCATACATATCAAGACCCAAATCTCTTGATTCCACATCTGTGTCTTTCAACTTTTCCTTAGTAGTTCTAGGTGTGCAATAGGCATAGAATAATTTTCTACTGAATTTACAAATAAATGATGTGTGTTCTGTGTGCAAGGCATTTTAATGGATACTAATGAAGATATGAATTTAAGATGCAATTCTTGCTTTGCAGGTGCCCCAGTAGCATCCCATTCTTGTTCAGGGTGACAGTATCTTCCCTTCTCTCTCTGAGGACATTGTTGATAAGTTGGGGGATATTTTTCTTTTTCTCCCTTCATGCTTTCTGTTCCCAGTGGCTTTTCCCCCTGTTTTTGTTTCTTTGTCTTGATTTCTGTCCTTCATGGTAAAGACTTTCCTTAACTGCCTGGTTTCCCTGGTTTAATTACATTTAAAAATGGGGCATAAATGATCATAGTAAAAACTGTTAAGAGGCTTACTCTAGGGGCACCTGGGTGGCTCAGTGGGTTAAAGCCTCTGCCTTCGGCTCAGGTCATGATCCCAGGGTCCTGAGATCGAGCCCCATGTTGGGCTCTCTGCTCAGCGGGGAGCCTGCTTCCCCCCACCTTTCTCTCTGCCTGCCTCTCTGCCTACTTGTGATCTCTGTCTGTCAAATAAATAAATAAAGTCTTAAAAAAAAAAGAGGCTTACTCTATGCCAGGCCCTTTACATTATGTTTACATTACATTACATTTACATCAATGTTTACATTGAATCCTCCCAGTAATCCCATAACATAGATTCTCTAATTATTCCCATTTTGTAGATGAGCTATGAGAGGTTGGTAACTTATTAGAGGCCTCTTGGCCAATAACCAGCATAGCTAGGATTCTAGCCTGGACAGATCAGATCCCTAGTTGGTGTACATAACCACCACCTGCTTACTTACCACTGTCGTGCAGGAGGGCTCCAGGTCAGGCTGGTACTTGATGTCTATGTCTTGGTTTTATGAAACACTCCCCTTTGCAAATCCTGCCTGCCAGCCAACGTTCTGGGATCTGAGTGGGAAAGAAGGCTAAGAATCTCTATGTTCAGTGCATGAACTTTCCCTTAATCTAATTACCCTGCTTTTGCTACAGCTCTTGCCTTCAGATGGCCTGCTGCCACCCAGGCCAGGGGCCTACAGGTTTACCCTCAGCAGAAGACAGGTTTCTGATTTTTTGAAGAGATGGGGGGGAGGGCCTGTGGCCTGACTGTGCCAAGTGGGGAAGACATCTGGGAGTGTAAGTGACTAAGTTTTTTTTTTTTTTTAATTGAAGTATAATTAACATATAGCATTGTGGGACGCCTGGGTGGCTCAGTTGGTTAAGCAGCTGCCTTCGGCTCAGGTCATGATCCCAGTGTCCTGGGATCGAGTCCCACATCGGGCTCCTTGCTCGGCGGGGAGCCTGCTTCTCCCTCTGCCTCTGCCTACCACTCTGCCTGTGCTCATGCTCTCTCTCTCTCTCTCTCTCGAACAAATAAATAAATAAAATCTTAAAAAATATATATAGCATTGTATTAGCTTCAGATGTGCCATATAATTGTTCAAAAATTCTATATATTACCAAGTGTCCACCAGTGGATGAATGGTTAAAGAAGATGTGCGGTATATATAATGGAATATTACTCAGCCATAAAAAGATTGAGATCTTAGAATTTACAATAACATGGCTGGCCCTAGAGGGTATTATACTAGGTGAAATAAGACAGACAGAGAAAGACAAATACCATGCGATTTCATTCATATGTGGAATTTAAGCTATTTTTATTTATTTACTTATTTATTTAAAAGATTTTATTTATTTATTTGACAGACAGAGATCACAAGTAGGCAGAGAGGCAGGCAGAGAGAGAGGAGGAAGCAGGCTCCCTGCTGAGCAGAGAGCCGGATGCAGGGCTCGATCCCAGGACCCTGGGATCATGAATTGAACTGAAGGCAGAGGCTTTAACCCACTGAGCCACCCAGGCGGCCCTTAAGCTATTAAAAAGAATAGCTTTGAGATACAATTCACCCATTTACAGTATTAAGTACTTCTTAGTATATTCAGAGTTGTGCAGGTATCACCATGATACATTTTAGAATATTTTCAGAAAATAAAATCCAGTACCTCTTAGTAGTCCCTCCCCATTCTCCTCTACCTGCCCAGCCCCTGGCACCCTCTGATCTGCTTTCTGTCTCTGTGGATTTGCCTATTCTCCACCCTTCCTATCATTGTAATCACATGATATGTGACCTTTTGTGACGTTTCTTTTTCACTTGGGATCATGTCTTCAAGGTTCATTCTTGTTGTAGCATGTGTCAGTACTTCATTCCTTTTTATGAACAAATAATCCACTGTATGGTTATGTGACATCTTGTTCATTCATTGATCAGTTGTTGGACATTCAAGTTGTTTACACTTTTTGGCTATTATGAAAATGCTGCTGATAACATTCATGCACAAATTTTTTTTTAAGATTTTATTTATTTGACACAGAGAGAGAGAGATCACAAGTAGGCAGAGAGGCAGGCAGAGAGAGAGAGAAGCAGGCTCCCCGCTGAGCAGAGAGCCCGATGCGGGGCTCGATCCCAGGACCCTGAGATCATGACCTGAGCCAAAGGCAGAGGCTTTAACCCACTGAGCCACCCAGGCACCCCCCATGCACAAATTTTTGTGTGGACCTCGGTTTTCAGTTCTCTTGGGCACGGAATTTCTGGTTCATACCATAACTGTGCTTAGCTGTTTGGGGAACTGTCAGATTGTTTTTCAGAGCGTCTGCAATATTTTACAGATGCCATGTATGAGGGTATTAACTGCTTCTTAAAGCAACTTTCCAGCAGTGTTTGAGCCCTGTCTTCTGTGTCACTGTGTCACTGCCTAAACTATTTAGGAGGCTGGGGTATGTTTCTGCTTTTCCCACTGTTGGCTTGGCACACAGGCATATGGGTTTCCACTCATGTATGGGCTTTCTCCTCCCGAAAATTTTGTGCTATGGTCTCTTCTCTATTGTCTTTCATCCTTGTGGACCTACATTGTTTTCTTCTTTTTTCATTCTCTCCCATTTTAATGACGTTTCAAGATGTATTAGTGGTAAGCACATATGTTTAACCTATCAGTTTTTACTGGAAATCCCTTCAGTTTCCTCAATTTCTTTTATTTTTATTTTAATTTTTTATTTAAAAATTTTTATTTTTTAATTAACATATAATGTATTATTAGTCTCGGGGGTACAAGTCTGTGGATCGCCAGGTTTACACACTTTACAGCACTCACCGTAGCACATACCTTCCCCAATGTCCATAACCCAATATTTTAAAATTTTTAAGATTTATTTATTTATTTAAGAGAGAGAGCACGAGTGGGAGGGGCAGAGGGAGAGAGAGAGTCTCAAGCAGACTCTGCTGAGTGTGGAGCCCGATGCAGGGCTGGATCTCATGACTCTGAGATCATGACCTGAGCCAAAACCAAGTTGGGTGCTTAACCAATCGTGCCACCCAAGAGCCCCTCTTTCTTTTCATATAACATTCATATAAATGTTAATGCATCTTATTTATTTTTAAAGATTTTGTTTGTTTGCGAGAGAAAGGGCACACATGAGGAGGAGAAGTGGCAGGCAGAGGGAGAAGCAGGCTCCCTGCTGAGCAAGGAGTGTGATCCAGGACTTGATCCCATGACCTGAGCCAAAGGCAGATGCTTGACTGACTGTGCCACCCAGGCATTCCAATACATCTTATTTAAAACTACATTTAGAATGTAATCCCATTTTGTTTGGTGGTCTTTACCAAGCTGTCTTTTCCTGTTTATGTTCCCCTATCTCTTTTTGTCTTTCTCTGATCTACATATACCCTTACCCATCTGTGCATCTCATCTCTACAGGCATAGAGAGAGGTTTGGCATATTGTTCACCTAATCTTAACAATGTTTACTTTTGTTTGATAGGATTTGGAGTAATTCTTTGCTTCCCCAAACTTTTCTCTATTACTTATCTTTTAAAAAATAAAAAGCATGGTTAAATTTTATAAAAATGATAAAAATCATTATGTAAAAAATGTCCAAAATATGATGTCCTGGAAGGTAAGGGAGTAGGATGTTTCAAAGAGATCATGAGTAATAACATCAAATAGAGGAGAGAAGTTGAAGGGGGTGAAGACTGGAAAAGAGTCATTATTTCTCCCATTGTAGGCTCTGCATCCTTGTTTTCAATTGGCTGCTGTCGCTTTGATCTCAGAGGGCATCATGTGTATACTACACGTACACTATGTCAGGCTTCAAAAATAACAAATAGCAGGATACTTCTTAGTATCTCTGGAGACTCATTGAAGCTGTCTCTGAGGTGAAGAAAAACTGTGTTTATAAAAATAAAGCTATAATTTGGCCTAATTTCTCAGAATAGCATACAATGTCACATAAGAAAAAAATTTCTCATGTAGTTATATATGTTTATTATACTGTCAGTGTGACAAATGCTAACACGAGCATGTTACCATATCAATACCATATCAATAGATCAATGTTTCTTAGAGAAAATCAGTATCACTCAGGAAACTTTTTTCCTCAGGGGCCGGGTAAAATGGAGCTCCTACAGAAGAAAGGAACAAACGAGAACAGGGGCATTTGTTTTTATTTATTTATTTATTTTTAAATTTATTTCTTTTAAAGATTTTATTTATTATTTGACAGAGAGAGATCACAAGTAGGCAGGGAGGCAGACAGAGAGAGAGGAGGAAGCAGGCTCCCTGCAGAGCAGAGAGCCTGATGCAGGGCTTGATCCCAGGACCCTGGGATCATGACCCGAGCCGAAGGTAGAGGCTTTAACCCACTGAGCCACCCAGGTGCCCCAAACAGGGGCATTTGTTAAGCATGGACTTCCCCTCTCAGATTGGGCTTGTGGAAGATCACACCTCACCAGTTCTGAGTCCTGAACTTAGGAAAGCAAAATAACCTTGTCCACATCTAGCTGGAAGTCGTAGGTAAGAATTCACTGCCAAGTATACAACCCGAAATCCAAGGCCCCATATTGCTCACCCTGAGTAAGATCAGACCAGCTTCACTATTTCTTCCTTCTTTGTTTATTTGCTTTTAATTGTGGACCTTGTCACCTTTTCATTTTCTTCTAATTCCACTTATTTCCTAGACATCGGTAAATTGTCATCTACAGTAGTGCAGAAAGGTTGGTCTAGGGAACGCTAGCATCAGCTTTCCTTGGGTTCTTTTAGAAATGACCTGTTAGGCCCCACTGCAGCCTTACTGAATCAGCATCTCTGGAGTGGGGCCCGAGAGTATGGCATGTCTGCTAGTTCTCCAGGTGAGAACCAAAAGTCCATATGACATATTGTATAGCTATCCCATCCCATACTTGGGATGGCTGGTGAAAATCATTTTCTGAATAGTGGGGGGAGACAAATCTCCAGGGCTCTCTTATTTCTGGACATCTTGTGGATGGAGGCACTGATTGGCCTTGTTCTCTTTTCTAGGATGTTTATACGGCAAACAGCCTTGGAAGATACAGATCACATCCCCCTGGAGAAGAAGGCAGATATACTTACTGTCCAGTGTTATAAAAATTTTTCTGAAAGGAAAGGGCAGGCATGCTGGCTGCCCATTACAGAAGATTCGGTTACCCTAATCTTGGAGTTCCTCAGCTGTGCTGTGCACCCACCGCAGGCCAGGATCCAGTGGAGCCCTTCTGTGTCAGTTCCTGGGATTGTGGAGTAAAAGGAATCAATGCAAACATGAGACTCATGCTTTGGGTTGTACTGTGAGTAGGAGAGTCCTTTGTACTTTGATCCAGGATTTTGCCCTCTGCCAGCATCTGTGAAACTGGCAGGTTAGTCTATCAGCTTGAAAGTAGGGTAAAATCGGGGCACCAGAATGGCTTGGTCAGTTCAGCGTCTGACTCTTGGTTTCAGCTCAGGTCATGATCTCAGGGCGGTGAGAGGGAGCCTCACATTGGACTCCGTGCTCTGTGTGGAGTCTGCTGGAGATTCTTACGCCTCCGCCTCCCTCCTGCTCTGCTTCTGCCCCCACTTGCACGTGCTCTTTTTCTAAAATAACTAATAGAATCCTTAAAAAAAAAAAAGAGAGAGAGAAGGTAAAATCTCAGACCATTCTCAGTTCTTGGTAAATGGTTCTTCGCTGACCTAATGTGGTACAAGGTATTTTTTGTTTTCGAAACCTATTGCTTTAGGTTAGGATATAGAATTTCTCGACATTCCCTGTTGAAATATAAGATTACCTGGGAAGTATGATGTCAGAACTCGCAGGTCTTGAGAAAATGAAAGATGGCTTTAAAGAATTGAAAAGTGGACATATCTTGAATAGAGATACAAGGGAGATGGTCAGCCTCTAAGGGACTGCTCCATAGTGGGAAAGGCCCAGATGATACACTTTTGGGCTCTGAAATTTTGCCTGGAGCCTCCTCGGCCAGCATCCATCTCAGCTGGACACATAATGCGCGCTGATTTCCTCTAATTCCCTTTCTCATTCACAGTGAATCAAGGGCATCTGCTGGCATCGCTGTGGATTCTGTTGTTTGCAAACAGTAAGCAAACATCATCCATTGTCTGGGCTTTTTGGAATGGAAGTTGTTATAACATGGGCACTAAGAAACTTTACTATGCAGTCAGAGAAGAAGGAAAAAGAAGCTGAAAAAAACTGAGAAAAGGACTCTAGGGGAATATCTGTAATTACAGATTTGTACTGAAGCAGAACTGGCCCGAATCTGTTCTTGGGAATTCTCTCGCTTTGTTGATAAGTCCACACATGAAGTGACACACAGGTGGTACAGAAATATTTCTTATAAAGCATAAATTGAATACTTAAGTTTGGAAACACAGTCCCAATGACCTGGGATAGAGTTTCTGGTTCATGACACAGTCAAGTGAACTGAAGGCATACAGTTAAATGTGGAGACCAGAGTTTTTACACCCCATGTTGGGCTATATGGTCTGACAAACACACATCTACTTATACAACAATAGAAAATGTAAAATTGAGATGGCTTTGGAAAAGCCAGAATGGTTACAATATAGTTAAACATACACATTTTAACAACGTTAAAATTATGAGTTGATAAAACACAATTAGTACAGATTACATGTCAATTCGATGACCTCAGGGTCATATGAACAGCAGTGAAAAATTTTTAAATTGTAGGCTCTTATAATTTATATCTGTTTTGGACAAATGGCACTTCAGTGGATACAGGTTTTGGTATTGGTTTTGGTTCGTCAGTTTAACTGTGGTTGAACTTCTGTTTGAATGGTTCTCTGAAAAATGATGAAGATTTTCATTGAAAAGCTGAGGGTCTGAGGGTTTAGTTCCACATTTATTTCTCATTTGGAGTCTTGTTTCATATGGTTTTCCGAAGTAACCTGAATAATAGTAATAGCCAAAATAAAACAGTCTTTGCAGCGAAAACAGAGATGGAGCTATCCTGTCTCCATAATCTCTCTTCACATTGTTAGCACTTAGCATCACAAAGCATTCATTTCTACCAGTTACACCAACATTTCACAGGGCTCTAACCTCATTGGTGAGAAGGAAATACCTTTACTCACCTACATTGGTTCAAATTGACATGGGCTTTGTTGTCTTGTGCCTGAATACCATTTTTTTTAACTTTTAAAAACAAGGTTTCGAATGTAAATAACCCCTCTCCTTGGCACATAGGCTTAGTTATATGAACATTCTAAAATGGCCATTTTCTATTTCCTTCCTTAGTAAATTTTTTTCCTGGTGGTCTTACATTTTTTGAAACAGTGTTTCACTGTCTTTGGTTACCTCCCATGTATCTTATTCATTAAACATTTGTTGAACTCGTAGACTCACTCACATCTCTCGTAATATCTCTTTTAATCTCAAAATCCACTTTCCTAGATAGGTATTAGTAATCTCATTTATATATCTATATCTATATCTATATCTATATATATATCCCCTATAGGGGAGACCTGGGCTTGGACCGTTTGGTATATGGTTCCAGGTTACACTTACCCAGGTCATAGAGTCAGGCGAATCAAGAGAAGAATTCAAATATTTTTGCAACCTGTCCTCTGCTTGTTCCAAAAGATCAGAGGGTCTCCTTGCAAATGGAATGAGACTGGCTCTCCATGACTTGGCCAAGATAAAACAGGAACACATTAAACAATTCCAGATAGTCTGAATCTGATTGTATCAAAAGATTGGCCTAGCAAGTAAGTGTAATGGGGTGAAGTCCACGTGGGCTGTCATAATCAGAGATTGGGTCTGGCTCAGTGGGGAGAACAAGAAGAAAAGGCTTGCTTGACTGGATGAAAAGCATTGGCAATTATGTTGAGTTATGGCTGAGCACGTGATGTGTGGACAGATAAAAAGTCTTCCTGATGGGAATCATTTGAATTATTTCATGAATATATTTTTCAATACTTACAGAATTGTCCTGGATACTTTATGGAGTTAGATGGTATGAAAATAAACAAAGCCCAGAAGGAGAAGCTGGAGATATTTCCATTAAAGTGCAGAAAGCCAGAACGGTGGTTGCTTAATTTGACAGACAGGTGACCACGTACCTATAAAAACATAGGGTTATAGACAAGGCTGGTTAAACAAGGTGTGTTTGATGGCAGGTCTGCACTGTAAGAATATGATCTTTGTTTTTAATTTTATCTCATTGACTACAAGCATATTATATATTCTACTTGCAGTCATTTTCCTCAGCAGTTCATCCATTGACATGCACACACACGCATGTGAGCAGATGTTTTCTAGTACCTTTGGCAGAAGAATTTAGTGCCTTGTACACATCACACCTGCCATGTCATGCTTATTGATTGAACGATTCAGCTTGCTGAAAGGTACTGGGTGAGATATTAATTTTAAAATGAAAGCCTTCACATCTGCTAATGCCTGTCAGTCTCTGGAGTGAATGTGCCATTCGAGCCAACGGAAGTGGGCAGAAGCAGCCTTCATGGGTAGGGCTGACAAGTTATTTTGAGTCTGCTGAATTACCTTTATTGTTACCCGGTACTTAAAGGCAGACCTCTCCTTCCATTAAACTGCAGCGCTCAAAATAGCTCTAGTGGTTTGGAACTCGTCTTCCTGGGTTTTCACATAAATGGAATATTTGTGGTAGTTGAGCGATAAATGGTGAGATAATGGTGTTTTACAGGCAGTGAAATGACAAGGTCAGTTTTAATTAAGCTGAGATCAACCTCAGTCTGTATTGCACACTTCTGATTAGGTTATTTCAAATTAACATAAGTTTTTGGAGACTTCGCTGAAGTCAGTGGTGTTAAACACCAGCTGTGCTGGCAGAGAAGCGTGGGATATGAGAAGGAGATAGCATTCACATTGAAATTAGCACTTGGCACAATATAATTCTCTGATTGCAAACTATGTGGAGTTGCCTGTGCTAATTGGTTGATTTTATTTGAAGCAGATGTTGTTAGCTTTCCCACTAATGATCTGGAGAGAAATTCTTTTGAAAGACATGCCATGTTAGGATCTCTGCAGTATAATAAGCTAATTACAACTTTAAGTACTTGCAGTAATTAGCACAATGTGTATAAAGTGTTCCTGATCTTTTCACCCTACCGCATTATTGTCAGGGCAGCTTGAAAAACAAAAAGGAACGCTAGATGGATTGAGCCTCCCTGGTCTAGCCTCTTCGTTTCCCAGACTTCGGCACTAAAGAGATAATGAACTCAACTTAAATCCTTCTCTTTCAGCCACGTCAAAGAGGTTTCGGGCCAGCCCCCATCCTGCAACACCCCAAAAATGGAGGGTGAAATTTGCCAAACGAAAATGTTACTTCACACATATGCCTTGAGGGCCTGTGAGGTCTTCATCGCGTTAGCAAGCTGAGGCCTTGGAGGACACCATTAGCGTATTTATATCATGTTCATTTATCTTATTGTTTACCACTTTGGTCCAGGGATCAAATCCATATTTTATTTGTGAACGTTGCCCTATTACATTTCTAAGCCAAAACTCTGACCTCCCTGTGTAAACATTTTACATGCTTGATATTTCTGTGAGCCTAAAATCCAGTCTTTCTATATTTTTCAAAAGCAACTTGTTATGGATACCTATTTTACTTATAGGAATTATGAGAGGGGAGACATAATAGTAGATGAGGGGAATGTGAGAAAAAGCACACTGGGAAGAAGAGAAAGGAGAGAGACAAACTCCTAACAACACAGCCAGTCACAGCTCCTAATGGGAGTGAACCTAATATTTGAAGCTGGGGACTGCAATTCTGGTCTCTCTAAGAAGACAGTAAGTTGGCCACTAAAAAAATAATTTATAGTAAGATGTCACTACTTTAACAGCTGTTTGTGGCCTTAACTCTGAAAGTTTCAGAGTTTAGATTTTTGAGATTATTTCAGAGGCTTAAGAGTAAAAATGCAGCCTTTCAAAATGGAGCCTTCTGCCGGAACACATGAAGGCTTTATGTTTTCTTATGGCTTTCTTTGATTTCAAGATACTTCTGGGGGAAGTAGAGGCCGAGCAGATTCTCCTTTTAAAGTACGTCCGGGGGTGTCTGGGTGGCACAGTTGGTTAAACGACCAGCTCTTGATTTCAGCCCTGGTCCTGATCTCAGGGTCGTGAGATCGAGCCTCGTCTCAGGCTCCATGCTCAGCAGGGAGTCTGCTTGAGATTCTCTCTCCCTCCCCCTGCCCCTTCCCACTCGTGCTCTCTCTCTCCCTCTCTCTCTTAAATAAATAAATAAATCTTTAAAAAGGGAAAAAAAAAAAAAACGAAGTACCTCGGGACAAGTTGGCTAGCTCCCATGGCTGTAGTTTCTGGGAGGTAGGCAACTCGATAGCATGCTCCAAAGTTGGCTGCAGAAAGAAGGTGGCAAATTTCCTTTTTCTCACCTCTGGTACGGTTGTCTCACGGGTTCTGGGATTGACAACTGTGACTTCTGTGCTTCCTGGATTTTTATCAACCTCCAGGGATGTAGAATTTCACAAGATAAATAGCCAGACTCCTGCTAAATGCAGCAGGTTTATATCCTAAAGAGAGGAGTCCGAGAAAAGTAGCACGGCTGTTTGAGAAGAGCAAAGAGAAAGAGGGTTGCCAGAGATTTGCCCTCTCAGACTATTAAAAGAAAGGAAGGTTGTAGGTTTAAAGGGATTCTAATACTTTAAGTATTTGCCATAAATACAAATAAGTGTTTTATGGGGATGAAAACTTATTGCTGTAAGTAATACAAAAATTTAACAAAAAAGAATTTGTACTTTATTTTTTTCCTGAGTTTCTGGAACTTCAGGGGCTCAGTGGAACTCAATGAGAGAAATAATTATGCTCAAGTAAAATATTCAAGGACAGACTTTAGACCTAGTGCTCACATTTTATGCCTGGCACAGTGTCTGGCATGTCTTAAGCACATAATAAATGGCAAATGGATGGATCTTTTTTGGCAAAAAGTTAGTGACTCGTTCTTTGTCCCTGCCATGAGGTGTGGTGAGCTTCCACGCTCCTGGAAACTCTTAATTCATTATCATGAATTAGAACTTCTCGAAAAGCCATTCATATATAGTTGTTTGTCTCAGTGGTCTGAAGATATTCATGCACTGGGTGTTAGTTTTGACATCTAGTATCCTTATTTTGTCAAGAATTTAAATCATTCTTGGCTTTAGAGATCAACTTACTTGGTAATGGAGGCTCTGGTAGAGTAACAAGAACTTACTTGACAATAAGCCAGTGGATTTACATTGTTTTGTCAGTAAGGATCATTTATCGTTATCTTGTTTTTGTTTACTTAAACCCAAAGCTTCTATTACTTACTCCTAATATAATACCAGGGTCGTAGAATATAAAGTAGGTTCCTAACAAAATTGTTTTGCCCTCGCCATAGAGTCTATCTTTTTATGCTTGAGAAAAGAAGTTGTTAAACTATCGCTAGATGTTTGCAGTATAATACTATATGCGCATATGATGTATATTTATTATATATTATGTTAGTTTTAGATGTGTATATAGCATATTACATATATTGCATATTTTGCTACAAATGATCTATTATAGAGGTTTTAAAAATTCATCTATTTATTTATCTATCACCTTTCAAGAGAGGTCACATTGGACAGACCCTAACGAGGCCAGATGACTAACTTTATAATAGTATTCTGTTCTGGTAACACTATTGTGGAAAGAGTTAATGGCTAATCCTTTACTTTCTTCATATACCTTTTCATGAAAAGAAAATAGTCTGATACACGGAGGGCAAACTGACTTCTTAAACCTCTCGGCTTTCTAAGACTGAGGAGTTTTCCTAAGGAGAAGGCCTCCAGCTTTCAGGGGAGTCAGCAGATTGAGACATGACCTTTTATAATGCATCTGCTCACTGGTGGCCCTCTGCGTTCCAACATGGCACTCCATTGTCCTGTCAGGGTCTAATGAAGCATGCAACTCCATGAGACTTATTCCTGAGTTGCCAGCGGGAGTGGTCATTTCTTTTACTTCCAAATACGCAAAGTGGAGACCAGAAACCCTTATTGGATTGTTGGGAAAAAATTAAAAACTAACTTCAGATTTTAACATCAAAGAACTGATGTTGTTTGATCTTTAGAGGATACGGCAATTACATATGAAAATCTCTTTCATATAAGATTTTTTAAAAAAGTCAATCGCCTGCCTTCATCTTTGTATACCATAGATTGCCAGCATAGAACTAAATAATATCATTTTGAAGAACAAATTTTTCCCCCTATTTCCCAATACATTTTTCTTTTTTTGCCATAAAAAGCTTGAAAAACAAACTCCCTGAGGCACCAGAAGCAGGAGTGAGCAGGGTAGTTTGGCTGCAGACCAGAGCAGCACAATGGGTTCCTGCTTCTTTTTTTGTTCATAGCTCCCCCCTTCCCCCCACGGCACACACAAAGCTCTGCATGACTTTCTGGTTTCAGGCTCCAGTTTTGCAATTTTTTCCGCCGTGTGCTGGGAAGAAATTGAAATGCAAAATTATATCCCCTGAAACAATCATATTGTTTTGGGAGCATGGGAAGGAGAGGTACAGGGATGAGTTCTTTTTTTCCTTAAAAAAGAGGGGGGGTGCTAGGGGCCACAATGCCCATCCCTTGCTGCTCCATGAGCCTCTCAGGTTTTTTAAAAAAAAAATAATTCATATTAATTTTGCAAAAAAAATGGCTTAACCACTGAGAAAATTGTGCAGGGGAAAGAAAATTTCTTCGTGATGAGGGATTATGCTCAGCTGAGATACAACAATAGACTGTGTCCCTTGTTTCTCTCTGCTGTTTCCTCTCTTCTGGCCATACCCCATTTCACATGACCATCCCGTAAGTCATTGCGTTGAGAGTCTGGCAGACCCAGGAGGCCGAAGGGGTGATTTCAGCTCTAGTCATAGCAGGTAATGGAGTTGGCAAAGGAGGTCTCAGTATCCCTTCAAGGAAGTTGAAAATGACTAATGCAGTGACTAACAGTAACATCTACAACGAAAATATAGTGCTGCACTACAGTAAGAATGAGTGACCTTCTTGGCTTGGAAGAGGGAGGCGAGAAGGCGGAGAAAACTTTGTGAGGAAGATTTCAGAACAAATAGACCTATAATGTTGGTATTTAAGTGCAATTTACTCATTCGCTTCAGCAGATAAAGTCTTAATATGCGTGTCATCTGTGGGCAGAGCCTGAAGAATTATAAGCATTAATTTGTTTTAAATAATTTGAAAAAGAACAGTTTTATTAAACACTGCAGTCATCTAAGTAAAAATTTAAAATAAATCTCTTTATCTTTCATAAAATAATCTCTGCCTACAGGTCTTTTTTTAATCGTTAGATTTTAAAATTATAAATAATGTGTGCTGAAAAAAAATCATGCTACTTTGGTTGCCTCCGCATCAACTCTACTTCCTCAAGTGCTAAAGCCAAGGAAACTGTGGTTTCAGTCTGGATATGCTCCCTGCTTGGCCAGCCCCAGTCATGTGCCTGTCCTAGGGCATGGGTTTGAGGGCAGACATGGGATGAGCCATCGAAGTATGTGATATAAACCCATGTGGACTCACAGCTTTCTGTGCTTCTCTCTAGTGGTAGGCCTTCGGTGAGATGAAATGGGCTTACTATTTTTTGGATTTATCCCTGTTTTGCTTTGTTTCCCTGGAAACTTAACTTCAGTTGAAATGGTGTCCTCTCTAATATGATGAGACTTAACATTTTAGGAGTACTAGTTTAGCACTGGGATTTTTACCAAACATTCATGGGTGAGGATCCCCAGTAATGGACAAAAAGTTGTATCATGTGTCTTTTGTGATAATAAGGTCTATAACTTTGATCCCAAGATTTGTGAATTCAGATGTGTGGTATTTGATTCCAATAATAACTCTGAGACAAGGGTAAATTATCAGTACAACTTTGTACCTGACTTTGCTGAGGCTTATGGAAGTTTAGTCACAAGTTTGAAGTCCAGTTATCTAATCCAGTAATCTTTCCCTCTGTGGTTGGTTAAGGCCATTACTTTCATTGGCTCTAAAACAAGTTGGTTTTGACATATACAGATAGTGCCCACCCACCCACCCACCCACCCCCGCCCCACCCCAGAAGTAGAGCTTAATCTCCTTCCCCACCCAAATCAGGGCTAGATAGAGTGTGTTTGTTCTAGAAAATAGACTAGAGAAAGGGAGAAATAGTGCAGAACCCTGGCTAATACTATCTTAAAGTAAAATATTAATGTACTATTTACAGTACATTATATATACAGTATATATATACAGTTTCTCAGAAACTGTCACAGAACAGAAGAGACTGAGGAGACATGAAAACTAAATGCAATGTAGTATCTTGGATTGGATCCTGGAACAGAGGGAGAATATTAATGAAAATGTGGTGAAATTAAATGAAGTCCAGGGTTTAGTTAATAGCAATGTACCAATGTTGGTTTCTTAGTTTTGACAAATATATGATGGAGATGTAAGATGTTAACAGAGGGGTTCATTGGGTAAGGGATATAATAGATCTCTCTATTGTCTGTATTATCTAAAATTATTACAAAATAAGTTAAGTTTAAAAATTTGGTTGAATCTAAAAAGATGAACAAAGACTCCGTTCATCTTTTGTTCTTGGCTTGACCAGAGTAAGTGTCACCTTCCCTGGAAGGCCTTCCATTGAACCATACAAACTCATCCACTAACAGAATTAATGGTACTCTCCTGGGGGTTATGAGAGTCATTATTGCCTAGTGGTTGTGAGTTTGGACTCCTGGGTCTGGACTACTGGGGTTTGAAGCCAAGCTCTACTTTTTACCAGTTGTGTGACTTTCAGCACATTACTTGATCTTTCCATGGATTAGCCACTACCTCATAGGGCTGTTGTGAGTATGTAATTTAAATTTACACACTAAGAGTTCCTGGAATAATGCCTGGTACCTAGTAAGCACCCCTAAGCAGGAGTGGTGATGATGATGACGACACCCTAAAGCAACGTTTTCATAACACTGTCATATGACATCCAATTGTTTACCCCTTTCTTTCAGTTGGTGAGATGCTTGAGGACAGAAACTATGTTTTACTTTATCTTTATATCCCCATGCCTGATAAGTAGGATGTACTCGATAATTGTTGATCAAATGTATACTTGGTTAGTTAAAAATAGAACCACCCTACGATCCAGCAGTTGCGCTACTAGGAGTTTATCCAAACGATACAAACATAGTGATTCAAAGAAGCATATGCACCCCAACGTCCACAATAGCCAAAAGATGGCAAGAGCCCAGATGTCCATCGACAGATGAACGGATAAAGAAGATGTGGTCTATATATACATATACAATGGAATAGTAACTCACCTATCAAAAAGAATGAATCTTGCCATTTGCAATGATGGGGATGGAATGAGAGGGTATTATGCTGAGTGAAATAAATCAGTCAGAGAAAGACATATACCATATGATTTCACTCATGTGGAATTTAAGAAACAAAACTGGGTGATGGCATTAAGGACGGCACTTTCTGTGATGAGCACTGGCTGTTATATGTAAGTGATGAATCCCTAAATTCTACCCCTGAAACTAATAATACCCTATATGTTAACTAAATTGAATTTAAATAAAAAGTTTAAAAAATGTGTGCTTGGTTAGTTGGATTTTGACTTGCCTCATCCAGGATTTGGATGTGTCCCTCTTATCACTACTGCCAAGGATTAGGTAGGAGGTAATTAACAATGATTCAGTGCTTTCTAGTGCTCTCTTAGGTTCAATGAGGGATGCAAAGACATATATCTGAAGTCTCTACCCCCCCAAAACTCACCAGCATATGTACTCTGATAAATATATCTTAATTTATCTGAAAATGAAAAACTCTAGATTAACAGTGCTAAGGACAAATGCTTGAGTTCTAAGAAAGTACAGATTATAGAAAAACATGACAGTGTAATAGGATATGGGATCATTCCTTATGTAGGACATTGTACACACCTAGCTCCCTGCAGAGTGTGAGAGAAAATGAGGCATATTTGAAAAAAGCAAACTGAAATTTGTAAAACATTTTTAGACATTCTAGAAGTACAGCAGTCCTGTTTTAGATTCACTGTGGTGTTATTTCATTAGTGAGAGAGAATTGAAATAATTTAAGACATTTACTTACATGTTCCAGGACTTATTTTTTCATGATAGTATGCTCAGAAATGAGTTCTAGTGATATTGATGATAATACATGTTACTGAGCTTGGTTCTGAAATGAATAGGATGTTGCAGTAAAATGTGCTGGAACGGTTGTAGCCAAAAAAAAAAAAAAAAAAAAGGTGAAGGATGAATCTCTTTGAGACTTGCGTTCTGTTTTGACAATGCCAAGTTGTAAGCTTTGACTTGCCCCTTAACCAGCATCCCTGGGGGGAAATTTTTAATCTGCTTTTGTTCACTGATTTTAGGAAATCTTTTCACAAATTTTTCTTTTAATAACCATAGGGTGCATTGTGAGTATGGAGGGTGTTCAAAATGGCTGAAGCTACTACCTGGCCAGAGGACACTACCATATGTTTGATAACTTAACTTTCTTGTTTCTTTCTTCCAGGACAGCCAAGAGCCAAGTTCACAACCAAGCCATGCATTTGGAAGTCTGGGTCCTATCCACATAATTTAGGGACCTGAATTATAGTCTTATATCTTGCAGTCTTTGAATACAAGGGGTGCAAAAGTAGCTCTTGTAAGTACCATTATGATTCCACCCAAGGCCATGCATTACCACATGGCCTGGACGAGATCTTCTTAATTTGGAGGACTAAACTACTTGGCAGTAGTTGATATGGCTAATTCTTGAACCCTGCTTTTCAGACTGAATTGCCCAGGGTTGGAACTGACTAGATTTGGCTCATGGAATTCCAGATGCTCTGGTAATTATAGAGTAAGACTAAATTTTCTGTTCACATTTGTCTGTTATTTATTATTTTTTTTTATTATGTTCAGTTAGCCACTGTATAGTACATAATTAGTCCTCACATTTGTCTTTTAAAAATACTTTCATTCCTCATTTGGTCTCTTTCACCTAATATTTAGGGGTTATAACTCCTATGAGTGAAATTTAGTTTTAAATGGAAGAAAATTTAGCTCCTGCTACTATGGTACTAGTTAATCATAAGTTCATAAAAAAGCTAACATACTGGGTCAGGGAGCCAGCATTAAAATTTGATGCGTTTGGGGAAAATAAATTAAAAAGGTCTGGTAGAAAGCTTGCACTCTAGAGCTTTTTATCTGCCGTCTGTCATCTGAGGCATAAACCTGTGCCCTCGTGTGCATCCAGTTGCAATGGATCTCTTCTGTCTACAGCCAGATAATTACAAGCTTCCGTCATGCCTTGGCAGATGGAATAAAGACTTACTTTAATTTCTTAGGCTCTAGATGTATATTGTGTTCTGTAAAGATACTGTACACAGTTCTGTAGTGAGGCTGATTATAAGAATTATATAAATTAATATTTCTCTTTGGCTAATAGTAACCCAGAACTGGCTCAGGAGCACATAGTGTGTGATTACCTTTAGGATGTGGGATGATTATGTTGATTTTATGCATTCTCTTCTTAAGAAGTATCACATACAAATCAAGTAGTGGACACTCATTAGATGTTTCTGGCCCAACATAAGGGATGTGTAGTCATCTAAACAACCATTCAAGGAAGACCACTAACTCATTGCCATTATTTATCAGCAAAAGAGAAATGTGTTGTAGAGCGGTGATAAATGTAGTGGCAAGTAGAGAAAATTGCTTCTTTAGCTAAGGGACATTTTATTTATTTATTTAAGATTTTATTTATTTGTTTGAGATAGAGCACGTGAGTGAGAGAACACAAGCGGGGGAACAGCAGAGGGAGAGGGAGAGGGAGGAGTCGACTCCCCACTGAGCAGGGTGCCCGATACGGATCTCTATCCCAGCACCCCAGGATCATGACCTGAACCAAAGGCAGATGTTTAAACAACTGAGTCACCCAGGTCTCCCAATAAGCGACAATTTTTATCACTGTTCTAACTAACCAGGGAATCGTTAGAAAAGGTTTGAGTTTCAAAAGAGAAGAACGCTTTGTGAGCAAGTGTTTTAAAATCAGAGATAGGAAGGAAAGGCTTCTTTATTGAGCTTCTGTGGTGAAAGCTTGAAACATAAGGGCCAGGCTATTTTGAAAGAACTGTGAGGTTTAACTTGGAGATAAAACAATATATATATTTTAAAAACAATATATTTTTTAAGATATGACAAGGAACAATATCTCATCTGCTTTTTGGTCTTTTTACATGTAATTCAAGACCAGTTTTTCGAAAATGATTAATGTCTAGAATTGTCAAATCATTATATTGTACACCTGAAACTAACGTAACACTGTATGTTAATTGCACTTCAATTAAATAAAAGAAATTATAGTAATTTCTTTATTTAAATAAGTAAATAATTTAAAATGACATTATGGAGAGCATTAAAGGTACTCAACTGACATGTGAAAGAATAAAGAAGAGTTGCACAGCACCCTATGGGTGTTCAGTAAATACTGCTTTATGATGATAAATGTAATTAGCATAATATAAGGGCTGGTAAATACAAGGGATGACAAGAGATTAATGTAATTCCCATTGTTTCTCTTCCAGAAGAGAAGAATGTGGGATGACAGGGCTGTGAGCTTCAAGTTGGAGATCAGTCATGTGAGCATTGGTGAAGGGTATGTTTTTCATTCTGAAGAAGGAACAAAATGAAATATTTGTACCATGTAGATCAGACAATTTTAAAGGTGTATTTTTTTAAAAAAGATTTGGCACCCAAGTACGCCTATTTCAAGTGTTCATTTTTGATGAGTTTTGACAAATTTATATACCCATATATTCACTACCCAAATCAAGATACAGAACATTTCCATGGCCCAAAAATGTCTCCTTGTGTTTTTCCTAGTCAACCCCCTATCTACCCCTGCCCCCAGGCAACTACTTAACTACTTTCTGTCATTATAGAGTAGATTTGCCTTTTTAAAAGGAGTTTCACCTAAATGCATTCATACAGTATGTAGTCTTTTATGTCTAGGTTCTTTTGCTCAGCATAAAGTTTTTGAGATTTATCCATGTTGTTGCATGTGTCCGTAGTTTATCCCTTTTTATTGCCAGGAAGTATTCCATTGTATATCTATTCCACAATATGATTATCTGCTCAGCTCTTGATGTACTTCTTAGGCCTAATTTAGTGTGATACACACTCCATTGCTTCTTGGGCCTGTGCATCTGGGCTGTGAACATCACAAACTATTCTCCAGTGCCATAGGTTTTATAAAAAATCTATCTTAGGTGAGACAAAAATGTTATAAGGGACTGGAGTGGGAAAAATGCCTTCCCCAGTAGTGATAAAGCACTGGAAAAGTCTTTTCCTCTGGAGAGTAGGCCTTCATCATGGAGAAGGTTCTAGACATGTTTCACAGTGATTACCTTTCCCTTTCCCCTACCAGATCCGTCAGTGGATTTTCCTTAAAATCTTTACCATTCAGGAAACCTGTTCAGTTTCCTGGAGGTAAATCTTATGAGAGTGTGGAGTCCCCCTCAGACTTGGTGGCCAGAAATTTCTTGCTCTCCTACTAGCATGCTCAGTCTCCAGCAGTTTGTTAAAAACTACTATTAAGTGTTCTTACCGGTTTATGGTTTCCATGGCTTCTGCTCCAGGTAAGCAGATCTTCGTTGTGCCTCTCTGAGTTCATCTGTCTGGATTTCAAGTTGGTGGTTTGTCCTGTGACCTCATTTCACTGATGGGTCCAAAAATAGTCTTTTTTTTTAAACCTTTTTTTAAAGGTTTTATTTATTTGACAGAGAGATAGAGAGTACAAGTAGGCAGAGCAGCAGGCAGAGGGAGAGGGAGAAGCAGACTCTCTGCTGAGCAGGCAGCCTGATGTGGGGCTTGATCCCAGGGCCCTGGGATCATGACCTAAACCGAAGGCAGCCGCCCAACTGACTGAGCCACCCAGGTGCCCCGATAGTCTTGATTTTTAGTTTGCCCAGCTTACTCTTATTCCAAGGGTGGGCCTGACAACTTCTAAATTCTTTCCATGTTGGAGCTGAAACCAGAAGTCTCCCTCACCTTTTTTGAAAGATATTTTCACTGGATATGTAATTCTAGGTTGGCAGTTTTTTTTCCTCTGTGCTTTAAAGGTGTCATTCCATTGTCTTCAGACTTGAGTTCTTTCTTACAACAAGTCTGCATTAATCCTTATTCTTGTTCCTCTATGTAACACACGTTTTCTCCACCCCCTTTGGCTGCATCTTATACTTTGTTTTTAATAATTTTATTGTGATGTGCTGTCCTGTTGTTTTCCTTTTGTTCATCTTCCTTGGGCTTTGTTGATATTCTTTGTTCTGTGGGCTTATAGTCTACGTGATTTTGGAAAATTTTCAGCCATTATTTCTTCAAATAATTTTTCCATTCCTCTGCCATGTATTTTCTTTCTGGGACTCCAGTTAGCATGTGAGACCACTTATTATTATTCCACAGGTCACTGAGTTTCTTTTCATTTTTTCCCAGATTTTTTCCCACTTGTGTTTCAGTATGGATAATTTTTATTGCTGTGCCTTCAAGTTTACCAATATCTTCTTCTGCAGTATCTAATGAACTGATAATCCAATTTCATATAATGAGTTTTTCATTTGACTTTTATTTACATATCTGTTCTATCCTCATTATGTTCATGTTTTCCTTCAAAATTTTGAGCATGCTGATCATCTTTTTCATTGCAATTTTAATGTATTTTTATGTTGTTAACATTTTATAATGTTGTTAACATTAATAGTCTCAATTTTAAAAGATTTTATTTTATTTATTTATTTGAGAAAAAGAGAAAGAGAGAGTACATAAAAGCAGGGTGAGGGGCAGAGGGAGAGGCAGAAGCAGGCTGCCTGCTCAGCAGGGAGCCCGACATGGGGGTCAATACCAGGACCCTGGGATCATGAACTGAGCCAAAGGCAGACACTTAACTGACTGAGGTACCCAGGTGCCCTTAACTGTCTTAATATTTTTAATTAACAATCTAATGTTTTTAATTCTACCATTTTTGTCATTTCTTGTTCTCTTTCTACTAACTGTTATTTTCCCCTGGTTATGTGTTAAATTTTCCTGCTGCTTCACAGGTCCAGTAGTTTTGTTTTGTTTTGTTTTGTTTTGTTTTTTTGGATGCTAGGCAGTGTGAAGTTTACATTGTTGAGTGTTGGATCTAGTTTTATTCTTTTTTTAGTTTTTTAAAATTTTTTATTTTATTTGTTTATTTTTTAGTTTAGTTTTATTCTTTTAAAGTGTGTTGGGCTTTGTTCTACAGTCAGTGCACCTTTGAATCAGTTTTATCATTCAAATCTTGTTTTTATTCTTTTTACAGGACAGATCTGGTTGCTGATTTGGCCTGACTTCTGACTAATAATTCTTATGATGTCTCTGAACGATTTTCGTAGTCTTTGAAATCTATTTACTTTGGTCAGTGGGAGCACTAATGGTTCCTAACCCCATGTGAGTTCTAGGAATTTTTGCTCCCTGCTACCTCATAATTCCTTGTAAGCAATTTGGGTGAATTCAGTCGGGAGGAGTGTGAGTCAGAGAGGGGAAGAGAGAGAGAGACAGAGACAGAGACAGAAACAAAGATGGAGACAGAGACTACTAAATAGAGCCAGAATTAGGGTACCAAGGTAATTTGTGTTTATCTGGTTTGAGAACTCTCTTGGTTCACTTTTGGCTCTAAGAGTGCTCTAGTAAATATACATACAATCTTTATCTTGCCTCCTCACTTTACAAAATTTTCTTAATTGTGAGATGAGCCAGGGCTACCTCCAATCATGAGGGCTAAATCTGTATCTAGATTTGGCCTCGGACACTTACCCTGATATAGCCAGTCAACCAGGAAATTAGCATGGTTGTTTTAATTTAATGAGGCCTGGGTAGAAGATTCTTTGATTCTCCAACTCCTGTTCTACTGGAGGAAGACTAGGCAGTGTTGCTGATGGGAGAAAGCACGGAACTACGTAGAGGCCTCTAGATGTCAGTGTTCTATACCTGGCTCTTTTTTTTTTTTTTTTTTAAAGATTTTATTTATTTATTTGAGAGAGAGGCAGTGAGAGAGAGCATGAGCGAGGAGAAGGTCAGAGGGAGAAGCAGACTCCCCATGGAGCTGGGAGCCCGATGCGGGACTCAATCCCGCGACTCCGGGATCATGACCTGAGCCGAAGGCAGTCATCCAACCAACTGAGCCACCCAGGCGTCCCTATACCTGGCTCTTTTATTCTTTCTTCGTGGGACTGAAAATTCACTTGATCCCTCTAGTTCTCACTGAGTTAGGTAATCTTTGGTCCCTTCCATCTCAGATAGCATATGATTTTAATATGGAATAGAGGTCAGATTTCTGGTATCTTCAGTGACCTGAAATTGGAAGGTAATAAGAAAATATTCTGGGCATTATGAACCAGGCAGAAGACCGTAATTCCTCTTTTTCTTTAGCTGCCTGTGAGCTCAAGTACAAATTGGCTTCTCTGTGCTATAAACTATAGTGTAGTCTCCCATGGGTGGTATATATGCATTCTGAATTGCTCCTTAGGGTTTATCCATCAATTCTAACTTCTATTTCACCTGCTCTCATTACTGTGTTTCTGTCTTTCTCAATTTTGTTTCTTGTCTTACTTTCCTCTATGGGTTCCTGTATGTTACTTCAAAATCTTTGTACAGTGTGGTGCTGCAGGTGAGAAGTTTAAAAACTCTTAAATGAGGAATCAAATAATAAAAACAGAATTAATAATACCACACTAAATATCTAACACTGACTCAGATATTTGTATATTTACATATGCGGTTCTTAACAGGTTTCTTTATATGTCGATTCTGAAGATAGCAAATGAAAAGCCTAAACTTAGAAGGTGAGTGGAAAGCTGGTAAAGACAGAAAAAAATGGCAGGAGCAGGAGGTGACCACTTATTTTCTGTATTGGTGGGAGAAGGCAAATCCCAAAGGAGATAGAAGCTTCATGTGTTTCATAGTTCGTCACATGAGTATGCATTAATGTTTTACTTGAGAAGGCAGGGAAGAAGTGCTTTTTTTGGTTTGGAATTGAGATAGTCAAAAAACTTGAATTGCTTTATTATGATGCGAGTTCACTTCTCACCAAAAACATGAATTCTCTTGATTTGCTTGGCAGATACGTTTCTAATGTAACTGGTAGGTTATGGTAACAGAAATACCTTTCATAATCCCCTGCCTTCAGGGGTTTCAAAGAATGTGTTCTGATGTCACAGGTCCTGGGCGGAAGGGCTTTTCATAGCAGCCTTCCTGATGTTTGAGGTATGATCTTCTCATCTCTTCCCTTCATGCATCAGGCTAAGACTAAGTTACCTTCCTGTATGAAGATTCTGTTTCTCCAACTCCCACAGCTCTGTGCAGAAATGTGTTAGGTTAGAGATCCTTATCATTGGGCATGGGTTATTACTGTCTACATATCTAGAGACTCCATCAGGGGCTGAGTCTTTGGGTCACCTCTCAAAGTGATATACCTCTCCTCTGAGAGCTCACTTGAGATGAGAGAGTCCTTTTGTTCTGAGAAAGTCCTTGTTCTGTTCTTGGTTCAAAGACATTGGCTCTAACACTTTACACAATTAGTATGACCTGTGGCTGATCTCAGCCATAGGATTCTCTCAGCCTTGCTTAAAAGAAGGAAGGATATGCTTAGGACAGGAACTCCATCCTGCCCACATCTTTATAAACGTTAAACTCCTTCTCTTTTTAAAATGGAACTCTTAAACTCTACTTGCATTATTCTAATCTAGCGCCTCATAGCAGGGCACTTGACTGAGACAAAACCCAATAGCAATGGATTAGAGGGTTTTTGGGGATTTAACTTAATGAGTGTTTATATTCTAAAATCTGTTTTAGATTCATTCTTTTGTGTCTCAAACTTGAGTCCTTGGGTGATTTTTCCTCTTTGCATTATTTTTTAATCCCAGTGCCTGCCAGGAATAGTGAAGTTGTATCTGTTTTGTTATGAGATAAGAAATGATAAAATAGAAAGTATTAAATTATATGTTCTGTCTGTGCAATGGAACCTTTACGGTTATCACATTCTGGTTTATGTAGAATTATTTTGCATACAGGTAATTTGTTTATTTGAGAAATAAGAATAAACATTTCATAGCATAATATAAATATTTCATAATAAAGCTAGGTCAATTTAATTTTTCCTGTGTAATTTAGAAGGAACTTTAGGATTTGTTTTCATTAGCTAAGGAATTTTAATTTTAATTTTAATTCTAATTTAATTCTAAAATTAATTTAGAATTTAATTCTAAAATTCTAAAATTCTAAAATTCTAAAATTTAATTCTAATTTTAAACATTATTTTTCATAATATTCTTGTAAAAGCTATATGCTCTGGTTAAGACATGTGGAGGAATATTATAATCTTTTTAAAATATGAAATATGTTCTGACATTATTTTGGTTGCAATACCTTTCTGGGTAGATGTAGGAATAAACCGGGAGAAGAGAATACACTCAGCTGGCATTTTGGGAAGAAATCATTTTCCTTTTCCTTTCTCTGTGGGCAAGGAACATGAGATAAAAATAATCAGAATAAGGTCCTTAGGTATCGAGAATTTATTAGAATCAGGGCACTTACTAATTCAGAGCAAATGAGATCTATAGATCATTAATTGCAGCTTGGTGTCTTTTATAAGAATGCCTCATGTAGTGAGCACATTGTCCCTTCACTAAATGAGTAGTGATTATCAGGGAGATTACTGTGATTTATAAGCTCATTTTCTACATTTTACTTTTTCATGTGCCAGATACTGATTCATACAATGGAAAAACAAAACAAGCCTAATTTTTAGAAATTAAATGCTTTATTTATTATCGTCGTTCACACCAAAAAGTTAAACTATATGAGATTGTTGGGTATATAGTATATAAATTTTTTCCAAAAATGACTTTACTACAAGCTTTAGATGATAAACTCTGGTTTTGGTATAGTATATGCATGCCAGAATCTAAGGAGTGCCACTCAAATGGAGTAAAATTATATTTATAGTTATGAAAGGAGAAATTATTTTCTTGGAAAAAGATTCTACTTTATCCTGAATTGTGCCCTTTCCAGGTAAGTATGACTTCTGTAGTAATATGCAGAATTACGTATCTTCAGTCTTTATGGAGAAAGAGAGCCAGATACCGAAGTGTGGCAAGTAATCAGGGAACGTGATTCACAAACAAAATGCTACTCCTTGTCTTTTGGCAAATGCGTTTTGGGAGTTTCAGTTATTAGAGGAATTGATTAGATCCTTAAGTTATTTCTACATGCAAAGTCAAGTAGAGATTTACACAATTATTTTGATTGTTGAGAGGCAGTAAAACATGGTGATGAGAACTTGGACTCTGCAGCTAGACTGCCTGGATTCTGACCACAGCTCTGCCAGTGGGATCTCAGGCAGCTTACCTAACCCCTCTTTGCTTAGTCTCTTCACCTCTAATATAGGGATGTTAATATCACCTAGTGCATAGGATTAAATGAGTTCATATACATAAATCGATCAGTGTCAGACACCTAATAAGCAACAAAGAAGTTCTAGCTATTACTATCATTTAGACAAAAGAATTATATGTATAGGTTCATGGGCTAATTTTTGTTGATCAAGAGGTAAATTACTCTGGGAATTTCAACATTTAAAAAACATTTTGAGGAACCTCCATACTGTTTTCCAGAGTGCCTGTACCAGTTTGCATTCCCACCAGCAGTGTAAGAGGGTTCCCCTTTCCCCACATCCTCACCAGCATCTGTTGTTTTCTGAGGTTCCTCAAAAAGTTAAAAACAAAACTACCCTACAACCCGCAATTGTGCTACTAGGTAATTTATCCAAAATACATAAGATACAAAAATACTGATTTGAAGGGGGCACATGCATCTCAGTGTTTATAGCAGCACTATCCACAGTAGCCAAATTATGGAAAGAACCCAAATATTTGACTGACTGATGAATAGATAAAGAAGCTGTGGTGTGTGTGTGTGTGTGTGTGTGTGTGTGTGTGTGTGTATGTGTATAATGGGATATTACTCAGCCATCAAAAAGAAAGAAATCTTGCCATTTGCAACAATTTGGATGGAACTAAGAGTGTGTTACTAGTCAGTCAGAGAAAGACAAATACCATATGTGGTATTTTCATACTCATACGTGGAATTTAGGAAACAAAACAGATGAACATAGGGGAAGGGAAGGAAAAAGAAAGTAAGATAAAAACAGAGAGGGAGGCAAACCAAAAGAGACTTTAAAAAATTTTTTTATAAACATATAATATATTTTTATCCCCAGGGGTACAGGTTTGTGAATCGCCAGGTTTACACACTTCACAGCACTCACCATAGCACATACCCTCCCCAATGTCCATAACCCCACCCCCCCAACCCCCCTCCCCCGATCAACCCTCAGTTTGTTTTGTGAGATTAAGAGTCACTTATGGTTTGTCTCCCTCCCAATCCCATCTTGTTTCATTTACTCCAAAAGAGACTTTTGACTATAGAGAACAAACTGAGGGTTGCCAGAGGGGAGGCTGGTGGGGGATGGGCTAAATGGGGGATGGGCATTAAGAAGAGCACTTGTTAGGATAAGCACTGTGTGTTCTATGTAAGTGACAAATCACTAAATTCTACTCCAGAAACAAATACTACACTGTTAACCTGAATTAAAATGAAATAAAATAAAATAAAATATTTTGAAGCAACCTGTTGACTTATATGTGCTGGTATAGTGAGGGGAAATGTAGTATAGTGAGAAAGGAATCCACCAGTTTGTACAAACCTTATATACTTTGAAATCAGACATAAAAGAGTTCATATTCTTGTTCTTTTCCTTGCTGGTATATGAACTTGGGAACACTGTTTAACCTTAAAGAACCTCAGTTTCCCCATCTCTTAAGTGAGGGCAATGCTATCTTTCAGTGTTGTGAGGATTTGCAGTAGTGAATCTAGGTTTCTTTTCTTTAAAGTTTTTATTTACTTATTTGACAGAGAGATAGAGAGCACAAATAGGCAGTGCTGCAGGCAGAAGGAGAGGGAGGAGCTGGCTCCCTGCTGAGCAGGGAGCCTGACATGGGGCTTGATCCTAGGACCTTGGAATCACGACCTGAGCCCAAAGCAGATGGTTAACCCATTGAGCCACCCAGGCACCCAATGAATGTAGATTTCTTAGCATAATGCTGGCACATACAGCACAAACCAGACAGTAATTTGGTGCCTCTCTTCCACCAAGCTGAGGAATCCCATTTATTCTACATCTCTCTTTTGGGGTCCAAGTGAAGGACGGGAACTGGGGAAAAGTCAATCCACTTGTTTTTAGGTTTTCTTTTCTTTCTTTTCCCCTTCCTTTCTTCCTTCCTCCCTCCCTCCCTCCCTCCCTCCCTTTCTTTCTTTCTTCTGTTTTGAAAGTGAGGAACACTCGTGGTATATGAGTGTTGGAAGACATTCCATGGGTAGACCCTGTGAGTCATCTCAGCAGGATCTAAGAGACCGTCCTTAGAGGAATCACCCAATGCACTAGGGTAGGCACTGGGGTACAAATCCAGGTTCACTGGATGTGGAGCTGTTGAGTCACGATGGAGCAAAGCATTCTGAGAGAACATTAGGAAAGAAGAAAATATCAGTCATACGTCTCCCAAGGAGCAAGGGTCTCACAGAGGTCAGTAATGGGCAAAGTTAGCGATTTGAGTAGGCAGGAGATGTTGCTGAGTTCCATCAGTAGGAGTAGAGGCTTAGCCTCAGGGCTGCCATATAGATTTGGAAGAACAGCAAGACAAATTCCAATTTCAGAGGTTCCAATACACTGTTCAGATTATCAAGGAAAAATCAACAAAAAGATGCGAGTGATAGGAATTAACATTTATCTGCATTTACTGTGTGCCATACACTATGTTACATTTTCTGTATGGTAGGGATTTTTTTCTGCATTTTAAGGTAATATATTGAGGTTTGAAGAAACTAAGAACTTGCCCAAAGTAACAGAACTAGCAAGGTGGTAGAGCTGAGATCCAAGTCAAGGTCTGTCCTATTTAGACTCTAGATTCTCAGGGATTCTGGAACTAGAGAACCAGGCCTGCACCCAGCTCCCAGATCAATGTTACTGATAGAAACTTGATTTCAAGAAGATGGAAGAAACCCAGAGATTATAATTAGGCACACCATTAGACAATGCTACACGTGTAGGGTAACTCGACCCAGAGTCAGTGTCATAGACTATAGCACCTTGGATTTCTGAAGACTAAGGTCAAGATTTATCTCAAAGGCTGGATGAGCCTTAAGGTGAGGGCCAGTGATCTCAGTGACGGGAGGAGGGCCGCAGGGAAGCAACCTCACAATTCTTTCCCATGAGCTCCCCCTTCCTCCGCACCTCACTGCAGTACTTTTTTTTTTTAAGATTTTTATTTATTTGACAGAGAGAAATCACAAGTAAGCAGAGAGGCAGGCAGAGAGAGAGGAGGAAGCAGGCTCCCCGCTGAGCAGTAAGCCCGATGTGGGGCTCCAACCCAGGACCTGGGATCATGACCTGAGCCGAAGGCAGCGGCTTAACCCACTGAGCCACCCAGGCGCCCCTCACTGCAGTACTTTAAATGGTCCCCTGGAGTCTACAAAGTGCGGAACATTAATGTACAGCTCTAAGTGCTTTTGCTGTCTAATTTGTTATGGAGTGACCAAGTAATATTTATGGTGAGCAACAGGGATCCTTAAATTAGGGGTATAGAAGTATATTGGCAGTGTTTTATGTGAAAATTCTGTTCTCAGAATTTCATTAAAGTAAATCATGGGCCTGAACATCCTGCTTCTAAGGGAACTAGGAAAATGAAAGGGAATAATACCCCAAGTTGGAAACAGGGTAAAGACAGAGACTTTTCTGTCACTAAGTTGTGCCAAATGCTTCACATTTAACCTTTTTTTTTAGGGCCACAGGACAGAAACTCTATCTTAGATACTTAAATTACTATATATATGAAGGTTGGATTTTTGAGACCGAAGTCAGGATTGATTCCATCAAATGGATTACTTTTTAAGGCTGCCTCAAAGGCAAAGCATTTTACATCACACTCAGTTATTTGATTTCTGAATTTTTTATGCATATCAGAAGATTTGTTTACTATCAGGGGAAATGGGAAATAGTTTGGGACCAATTGTATATTCTCTTTAATCATGCATTAAGTTGCCTGTTTGGTTTAAAAAAATCCCTCTTATCTACTCTGGGAGGGCTTGCTGGGCCCAGGAATATCTTTACATCAGGCACGTGTTTCATTGGATTATTAAAATGTGTAGGTGATACTATATTTAAATTGAAATTTTAAACACCCCAAGGATATATATATGTTTTTTCTAGATTGTGAAACAGTGACACATTTTGGAATGGGCTTGTTTGTCACCCCCTTCAAAATTTTGTTTTTAAAATCTACCAAATATTACGTATGTTTGGTAATATTTCAAGTGTCTATTTGGGTTGGACCATCCATACAAACCTAGTTCCATATAAAACCCTAGGATATATTTTTTAAATGATTTGACTCACACCACCTTAGGAGCACCTGGTGGGAGCGCAGTTGGTTAAACGTCTGACTCTTGGTTTTTGGCTCAAGTTGTGATCTCCAGGTCATGAGATGGAGTCCCAGGTCAAGCTCTGTGCTCAGTGCAGAGCCTGCTTGAGTTTCTCTCTCATTCTCCCTCTACCTCTCTTCTCATCCCAAGATCTCTCTCTCTCTTGCTCTTTCTAAAATAAATAAATAAATCTTAAAAAAAAAAGAATCACACCACCTTAAATCAAACAAAAACAAACAATTGCTCTCATTAAATTTTTTTTTCTTTTCTTTTCGGGATCTCTCCACATGCATACATGATCTTTACCTTTTAATTGGACAATTGGATACATTCTCACTGTAAAATTTCAAACACAGAAGTATGTAGAGTAAAAAGTGAAAGTCACCTTCACTTACTCCTCTCCTGAAGCCTTGTGATCCTCATTAGGCTGTCCTTAACTGCTACTAAAGGCTTAATACATATCCATTTAATTCTTTCAAAGTATTTTAATGCATACAAATGTACACATACAAATGCAAATATATATTTAAACTAAATCAGTTGGGCAACAAACTTTCTTCACATAATCTATTTTTTTTTAAGATTTTATTTATTTACTTGACAGACAGATCACAAGCAGGCAGAGAGGCAGGCAGAGAGAGAGGAAGAAGCAGGCTCCCTGCTGAGCAGAGAGCCCGATGCGGGGCTCGATCCCAGGACCCTGGGATCATGACCTGAGCCGAAGGCAGGGGCTTTAACCCACTGAGCCACCCAGGCGCCCCACATAATCTATTTTTGACAATTCTTTTGATTGAAATCCACTTAAATTTTGAAAACTGCTGCATAGTATTTCAAAACACAGATGGAGCATAAGATAGCCACTCCTCTGCTGATGGACGTTCGGATTGTTTCTCATTTTCTACTCTCCCAAATGAAAGAAGAAGATAAGGCCATGGCCAGAGATCTAAGTGAAACAGCTATAAGTAACACGCCTGTTGGAGAATTTAAAGCGACAATCCTAAGGATAGTCACTGGCCTTGAGAAAAGAATAGAAGACATCAATGAGACCCTTACCACACAGATAAAAGAGTTAAAAAAGATTCAATGAGACATGAAGAGTGCAATCAATGAGATTGGAAACAGGCTTGATGCAATGAACTGCAGGCTGAAAGAGCAGAGGAATGATTTAGCGACCTAGAAGACAAAATAATGGAAAATAATGAAGCTGAACAAAAGAGAGGAAAAACAATCATTCAGCACAGGCATAGACTTGGAGGACTCAGTGACTCCATCAAAAATAATAACATTCGTATTATAGGAGTCTCAGAAGAAGAGAAAAAGGGGCAGAAAATGTAGTTGAAGAAAAAATTGCTGAAAACATCCTTAATCTGGAGAAGGAAACAGACATTATAAATAATGTTGAAGTGAGCACCCTTGAACATACATATTTGTCCAAATATTCCCCCATACCACTGTCAACATTGAATATCAAAAATCTTTTAATATTTTGTTATTGATGGGGAAAAAGGGTAAAAATATTTCCATTTTAGTTATTTGATCATAATATATTATTTAATTACAGGTAAACTCAGTTTGCTAATATTTGTTTAGAATTTTTCATCTATACTTATAAATCAGTGTCATGATTTTATTTAAAAATTTGGGGGCTGCTTTGGTAATGGGCTTATATCAAGTTTGTGTTCTAATTTGAGATTTTGTTATTTTCCTAGGGTCTGGAAGTATTTACATATGATACTATAATATTTTCTCCCTAAAACTCTCTCTGCCTGGGGACTTTTGTCATGGTAGGTTTTGATATTTCTTTCATGGTTATCAGTTAGTTTATGTTTCTTACATATTATTGAGTTTATTTTGGTAACTAACTTACATAGCTTAGAAAATCATTCAGGCCACCTAACTTTCTAATTTAGTAGATATAAAGTGATATATTTTATTTTCTTACAATTTTATTTTGTATTCTCTCTGTCTCTAGTTATATCCATGTGGATGTTTGTGTTCTCCTTTTCTTGGCTAAAATTTCATGTTACTTAATTAGCTTTTTCAAAAAGCCAGATTAGGTTTTCCTGTGGTTACTTTATTCATTGTTTTAGAATTTTATTAAAATTTTTAAATTTACTTTTCATTTTTGTCAGAGTCACACATGAATATAAAGTGTCAAACAGTTCTACAAAGCTTATTATAGGAAACATGAAGCCCCCCCCCCCCCGCCACCCCCTGCTCCTATTTCTCACTCCCAGGTGTTTTAGATGATTTATTTCATATGTATCTCCATATGACTATATAGCAAGCCTATATGGCTACTTCTTGATGGCTCTGTTTCAGGCATATCAACTGACGTCCTGTTACATAAGATGGAGAATTAACTCTCTGTTCAACTACTCCCCATCTCTACCATCCCCCCACTTTCTGACCATGTTCCTCATATTCCCAGTTTGTTGTAGTTTTGCTTACATCAGTATTCAGGATTTATATTATTAAGAACAAGTCAGTGGTTTTCATACTGGCTGACCGTTTGAATCACTTGGAGAGCTTTAAAAAAATACCACTGCCCATTTCTGATTTAATTGATGGAGTTTTAGTTTGGGCTTCTGGAAGTTTAAAAACTCCTTACATGATTCTAGTGTTTGGTCAAGGTTGAGAACCAAGGAAATGTTATTCACAGCTGATTACTCTAATTTCTCTCAGAGCTAATAATTATCTTGTTTTTATATTTGCTTAATTTTCTATGTTCTTATTCCTAATTCAACCCCCAAACAGCTCTCAATATATTCCATGTTCGTCATGTACCCTGCTGGTTTTGTCTTCTTGAAGAACTCACTCGTGGAGCCTTCAGAACAGGACTTGCCTTGCCTGGTTGCTTTCTCTAAGGCTGTGCCGAATAGTCACCTCAGTGCCTTTTCCACTGTCCTCTTGGGAGTTCCTGATTCTTCTCTTGTGTTTATGCATGGTTTCCTGGAATCTGTGTCTTCCTTTCTCTTGGTATACTACCTCATTATGGTAGAGCACTTCTCTCAATAACTGCCATACAGAGACAAGTTCAGAAAAGGATATTTTAGAAATTATCTTTAATTTTTTATTTTTTTCAGCATAACAGTATTCATTATTTTTGCACCACACCCAGTGCTCCATGCAATCCGTGCCCTCTACAATACCCACCACCTGGTGCCCCCAACCTCCCACCCCCCCACCCCTTCAAAATTCTCAGATCGTTTTTCAGAGTCCATGGTCTCTCATGGTTCACCTCCCCTTCCAATTTCCCTCAACTCCCTTCTCCTCTCCATCTCCCCTTGTCCTCCATGCTATTTGTTATGCTCCACAAATAAGTGAAACCATATGATAATTGACTCTCTCTGCTTGACTTATTTCACTCAGCATAATCTCTTCCAGTCCCGTCCATGTTGCTACAAAACTTGGGTATTCATCCTTTCTTTTTTTTTTTTTTTTTTTTTTTACAGCTTTATAAACATATATTTTTATCCCCAGGGGTACAGGTCTGCGAATCGCCAGGTTTACACACTTCACAACACTCACCATAGCACATACCCTCCCCAATATCCATAACCCCACCCCCTCTCCCAACCCCCTCCCCCCATCAACCCTCAGTTTGTTTTGTGAGATTAAGAGTCACTTATGGTTTGTCTCCCTCCCAATCCCATCTTGTTTCATTTACTCTTCTCCTACCCCCTCAACCCCCCATGTTGCATCTCCTCTCCCTCATATCAGGGAGATCATATGATAGTTGTCTTTCTCCGATTGACTTATTTCGCTAAGCATGATACCCTCTAGTTCCATCCATGTCATCGCAAATGGCAAGATTTCATTTCTTTTGATGGCTGCATAGTATTCCATTGTGTATATATACCACTTCTTCTTTATCCATTCGTCTGTAGATGGACATCTAGGTTCTTTCCATAGTTTGGCTATTGTAGACATTGCTGCTATAAACATTCGGGTGCACGTGCCCCTTCGGATCCCTACGTTTGTATCTTTAGGGTAAATACCCAGCAGTGCAATTGCAGGGTCATAGGGTAGTTCTATTTTCAACATTTTGAGGAACCTCCATGCTGTTTTCCAGAGTGGTTGCACCAGCTTGCATTCCCACCAACAGTGTAGGAGGGTTCCCCTTTCTCCGCATCCTCGCCAGCATCTGTCATTTCCTGACTTGTTCATTTTAGCCATTCTGACTGGTGTGAGGTGATATCTCATGGTGGTTTTGATTTGTATTTCCCTGATGGCGAATGATATGGAGCACTTTTTCATGTGTCTGTTGGCCATCTGGATGTCTTCTTTGCAGAAATGTCTGTTCATGTCCTCTGCCCATTTCTTGATTGGATTATTTGTTCTTTGGGTGTTGAGTTTGCTAAGTTCTTTATAGATTTTGGACACTAGCCCTTTATCTGATATGTCATTTGCAAATATCTTCTCCCATTCTGTCAGTTGTCTTTTGGTTTTGTTAACTGTTTCCTTTGCTGTGCAAAAGCTTTTGATCTTGATAAAATCCCAAAAGTTCATTTTTGCCCTTGCTTCCCTTGCCTTTGGTGATGTTCCTAGGAAGATGTTGCTGCGGCTGAGGTCGAAGAGGTTGCTGCCTGTGTTCTCCTTGAGGATTTTGATGGATTCCTTTCTCACATTGAGATCCTTCATCCATTTTGAGTCTATTTTTGTGTGTGGTGTAAGGAAATGATCCAATTTCATTTTTCTGCATGTGGCTGTCCAATTTTCCCAACACCATTTATTGAAGAGGCTGTCTTTTTTCCATTGGACATTCTTTCCTGCTTTGTCGAAGATGAGTTGACCATAGAGTTGAGGGTCCATTTCTGGGCTCTCTATTCTGTTCCATTGATCTATGTGTCTGTTTTTATGCCAGTACCATGCTGTCTTGATGATGACAGCTTTGTAATAGAGCTTGAAGTCCGGAATTGTGATGCCACCAACTTTGGCTTTCTTTTTCAATATTCCTTTGGCTATTCGAGGTCTTTTCTGGTTCCATATAAATTTTAGGATTATTTGTTCCATTAGAAATTATCTTTAGAATAATATTTTAGGTGGCTATAGAAATGGAGGTTGGAGATCATTTTTCTTCAGAATCTGAAATAAGATGCCTCATTGTCCTCTAATTTCCACTGATGACACTGAGAAGTCTGATGTCATTCTTTTTTTTAAAGATTTATTTATTTATTTGAAAGAGTGTGTATGCACCCAATTTGGGGGAGGGGCAGAGAGAGAAGGTGAGACAGTTTCAAGCAGACTCCCCACTGGCCATGGAGCCCAATGAGGGGCTCCACCCCAGGACCCTGAGCTCATGACCCAAGCTGAAACCAAAAGTTGGATGCTCAACTGAGTGACCCACCCAGGCACCCCAAGACTGATGCCATCCTGATTTTTTATGAGACCTGTTTTTTTTTCTCTCCCTCAAAACTGAGGATCTTCTTATTCAGAGTTCTGAGATTTCCTGATCATGTGAAATATAGATCCTTGGAGAGCATTTTTATCTATTGGCGGGCCTTTCAATCTTGTGTCTTGCTGTTGTGGGAAAGACTTTTGAGTAATATATTTTTTTGGGGGGTGCCTGGGTGGCTCAGTGGGTTAAGCCTCTTTCTTTGGCTCAGGTCATGATCTCAGGGTCCTGGGATTGAGTCCGGCATTGGGCTCTCTGCTCAGCAGGGAGCCTGCTTCCTCCTCTCTCTCTGCCTGCCTCTCTGCCTACTTGAGATCTCTCTCTGTCAAATAAATAAATAAAATCTTAAAAAAAATATATATATATTTTAAATTTATTTTTTATATTTCTTTTCAATGTACCAGAATTCATTGTTTATGTACCACACCCAGTGCTCCATGCAATATGTGCCTTCCATAATACCCATCACCAGGCTCCCTGAACCTCCCACCCCCTGCCACTTCGAAACCCTGTTTTTCGAAACCCACTTCGAAGACTGTTTTTCAGAGTCCACAGTCTCTCATGGTTCATCTCCCCCTCCAATTTCCCCCAACTCCCTTCTCCTCTCCATCTCCCCATGTCCTGTGTGTTATTTCTTATTTTTGATGATTTCTTCTTCTCCATTGCCTCTTCTCTCTGAAAGTCCTTTTAGTAGGATTTCAGACTTCCTGGAAGAGTGCTATATTTACTTTCTCTCCTTTCTTCTGTCTCTTTGCTTATTGCTGTGATTTCTGGGTGATCTCTTCAAAAGTATTTTCCTTTCTACTAAGATTTTAAAACTAGCATCATTTATTTTTATTTCCAAGCACTCTTTTTAATTCTCTGAATACTCAGTATTCTTTTGTTTTTATAGCATCCATCTTTCAGAGAAGCAATATCTTCGTATTTCTGTATGAAGAAAATAATGATAGTTTTTCTTAAAGTTTTCTTTCCTTTGTCTAATCTAATTCTTCCAAGTTGCTTTTGCTTTTTTATCTGTGTGTGTGTGTGTGTGTGTGTGTGTGTGATAGTAAAGGATTTCTAATGTCTGGGGATTTTTGACTGTTCACTTGTGTTTAACAATTAAGCACTAAAATGGTCATCTGGGAGTTCTTTGTACATAGCTGAGACTTGTCGACTGTAGTTTCTGGCGAAACCCTTTTGTAGAGAAATCATACATGTGCTTGTGTGTATATACATATATGTACACACATATATGCATATATACATGTGTATGCATATGTATGTACACATATATGTCTATGTGTATATATACACATATACCTATATACATGTATATGTATACATATACATATACACATGTATATACATGTATATATACATATGTGTGTATATACATGTACACATGTATATACATGTATATATATACATATGTGTGTGTATACATATACACATGTATATACATGTTAGAATTCCTGGAAAAATACTCTTCTGGTTCCCTGCCTAAAGAGTGTAGGACTGGCTGCCACATTTTGAGAGCCATGTAGAAAAGAAAGTTGGAAGTCTTAACATTGAGCATATGAAATTTTGCTTCTTATTCTGCTTTTAGTATGGCACTCTTCTCTCACTTGTGCCTGATATCCTGTAGTCCACAAAACCTGTATTTTCTCCCTTCCAGAGAATAAACCTCAGTCTTCTTCTAGGGTAAGAGAGGGAGCTTATTTGACCACATGGAATGAGAGGAGAGATCTTTTTTCCTCACCAGATGTTGATTTCATCTTGTTTTAGCTACATCATCACTCTATTTTGGAGGTAATGGGAACAGCAAATTCTTAAGCATTTGGGGGGATATGTAGTATAAATCATTTCCCTCCTTGGATTTCTCTTTTGCTGGCATAGGATTCAGCTTTCTCAAGTCTGGTACGTTAGGCCACCATTTGTTCATTTGTTTTCTGTTTTCCAAAATTGTGTTTTCATTTGCTCTTCTATTCTCTCTGTCTTTGGATATCTGTAACTATTTTAATAAATAATGCCTTGGCTGTCACTTAAATGTGTTTTTGAAGAAATCAGTAGTAAATATATGTGCTCTATTTATCTTCTATAAATGGCTTAATTCTGTTATTTTCAGAGAATATAGGTTAGAGTATTTCAGTCCTTGGAAATTTGTCAAGATTTGTTTTATGCCCAAAAGATTGCCTTGGTGAATGTTCCCTGTCCATTTGAAATGAATGTGTAGCCTGCTGTTCCTGGGTGAAATGTTCTATAAATGTCATCCACTTCAGGTTGGTTGACAGTGTTGTTCAGGTTGTCTATATCCATATGATTTTCTAGAAATGGAAATTTAACTTTTATTGTTATAATTCTCTTATCCACTTTTTTTGGATTCTTTTTTTATCTTGGGGTGATGTTGTTTTCAGAGTTTTTGGTTTTCTAATAAATGCTTTTAAGGCAATGACTTTTCCTCTATGTATCACTTGGCCTGCATTATAATGTTTTGATATCTAGTATTCTGATTATCAGTCATTTCTAGAGGATTTTTAAATATAATTTTTAAATAGAAAAGTGTTTTTAAAATTTAACTTTTATTCTTCTGATCCAAGAGCATGAAATGGTCTTCCATCTTTTTGTGTCTTCTTCAGTTTCTTTCATGAGTGTTCTGTAGTTCCTCGAGTACAGATCCTTTACCTCTTTGGTTAGGTTTATTCCCAGGTATCTTACAGTTCTTGGTGCTATAGTAAATGGAATCCATTCTCTAATTTCCCTTTCTGTATTTTCATTGTTAGTGTATAAGAAAGCCACTGATTTCTGTACATTGACTTTGTATCCTGCCACATTACTGAATTGCTGTATGAGTTCTAGTAGTTTGGGGGTGGAGTCTTTTGGGTTTTCCATATAAAGAATCATGTCATCTGTGAAGAGAGAGAGTTTGACTTCTTCATTGTCAATTTGGATACCTTTTATTTCTCTTTGCTGTCTGATTGCCATTGCTAGGACTTCTAATACTATGTTGAACAAGAGTGGTAAGAGTGGGCATCCTTGTTGTGTTCCTGATCTCAACGGGAAAGCTGCAAGCCTTTTCCCATTGAGGATGATATTTGCTGTGGGTCTTTCGTAGATAGATTTTATGAAGTTCAGGAATGTTCCCTCTATCCCTATACTTTGAAGCGTTTTAATCAGGAACGGATGCTGGATTTTGTCAAATGCTTATTCTGCATCAATTGAGAGGACCATGTGGTTCTTCTCTCTTCTCATATTAATTTGTTCTATCACATTGATTGATTTGCGAATGTTGAATGATCCTTGTAGGCCAGGAATGAACCCCACCTGGTCATGGTGGATAATCTTTTTTTTTTTTTTTAAAGATTTTATTTATTCATTTGACAGAGAGAGAGATCACAAGTAGGCAGAGAGGCAGTCAGAGAGAGAGGAGGAAGCAGGCTCCCTGACGAGCAGAGAGCCCAATATGGGCCTCGATCCCAGGACCCTGGGACCATGACCTGAGCCGAAGGCAGAGGCCTTAACCCACTGAGCCATCCAGGCGCCCGTGGATAATCTTTTTAATGTGCTGTTGGATCCTGTTTGCTAGGATCTTGTTGAGAATCTTAGCATCCATATTCATCAGTGATATTGGTCTGAAATTCTCCTTTTTGGTAGGGTCTTTGCCTAGTTTGGGGATCAGGGTAATGCTGGCTTCATAGAAAGAGTCTGGAAGTTTTTCTTCTGCTTCAATTTTTTGAAACAGCTTCAGGAGAATAGGTATTTCTTCTTTGAAAGTTTGGTAGAATTCCCCCAGGGAATCCATCAGGTCCTGGGCTCTTGTTTTTTGGGAGGTTTATGATCACTGCTTCAATCTCGTTACTAGATATCAGTCTATTCAAGTTGTCAATTTCTTCCTGGTTCAATTTTGGGAGTTTATAGTTTTCCAGGAATGCATCCATTTCATCTAGGTTGCTTAGCTTATTGGCATATAACTGTTGATAATAACTTCTGATGATTGTTTCTACTTCCTTGGTGTTAGTTGTGATCTCTCCCTTTTCATTCATAATTTTATGAATTTGGGCTTTCTCTCTTTTCTTTTGGATTAGTGTGGCCAATGGTTTATCGATCTTATTGATTCTTTAAAAAAACCAGCTATAAAGAACTCCTCAAACTCAACACACACAAAACAGATAATCATATCAAAAAATGGGCAGAAGATATGAACAGACACTTCTCCAGTGAAGACATACAAATGGCTATCAGACACATGAAAAAATATTCATCATCACTAGCCATCAGGGAGATTCAAATTAAAACCACATTGAGATATCACCTTATACCAGTTAGAATGGCCAAAATTAGCAAGACAGGAAGCAACATGTGTTGGAGGGGATGTGGAGGAAGGGGAACCCTCTTACACTGTTGGTGGGAATGCAAGTTGGTGCAGCCACTTTGGAGAACAGTGTGGAGATTCCTCAAGAAATTAAAAATAGAGCTTCCCTATGACCCTGCAATTGCACTACTGGGTATTTACCCCAAAGATACAGATGTAGTGAAAAGAAGGGCCATCTGTACCCCAATGTTCATAGCAGCAATGGCCACGGTTGCCAAACTGTGGAAAGAACCAAGATGCCCTTCAACGGACAAATGGATAAGGAAGATGTGGTCCATATACACTATGGAGTATTATGCCTCCATCAGAAAGGATGAATACCCAACTTTTGTAGCAACATGGACAGGACTGGAAGAGATGATGCTGAGTGAAATAAGTCAAGCAGAGAGAGTCAATTATCATATGGTTTCACTTATTTGTGGAGCATAACAAATAGCACGGAGGACAAGGGGAGTTAGAGAGGAGAAGGGAGTGGAGGGAAATTGGAAGGGGAGGTGAACCATAAGAGACTATGGACTCTGAAAAACAATCTGAGGGGTTTGAAGCGGCAGGGGGTGGGAGGTTGGGGGAACCAGGTGGTGGGTATTAGAGAGGGCACGGATTGCATGGAGCACTGGGTGTGGTGCAAAAACAATGAATACTGTTACGCTGAAAATAAAAAAATTAAAAAAAGTTTAACTTTTAGTAAAGTGCTTAGTGTAAAATGGACTTTTTTGTTGTAAAGAATCTCTACATGTTTGGGCTTCACAGGAATTTTAAAGTTTTTAATAATTTTAAATTTGTATTTTTCCACTCTTGTCAGAGAATTTGGCCCAAATGTTCTTTTAAAAACTTTTTGAAAACTTCCAAATGGCTTAACATAGTCATTTGTAAATACTTTTATGAATATTTAAAAAGATGGTATATTTTCTGCTTATTGGGCATCAACAGTATTCCAAGATAACTAGTATATGCAGTTGCATTTTTACCCATCTCCTCACTCTTTTGACTTAATTTGTAAACTGAATTTCTCAAAAAAGTGGTTAGAATGTTCCCTGCAATTCATGACTTATCATTTATTCTTTCTTATTTGCTCTTTTTATAAGTAATTCTTATTTAAATATTTTAAATTATGCTGTTACATGCATACAAGTTTGTGATTTTTATGTCTTGTTGGATTCTACTATTCATAAAGTTTAAAATACATATAAAATATTTTTGTCCATTTTAATGTTTTGTCTTCAATCCTACTCCATTTTCATTTAGCTAAGGTTGGCTGGGTGTCATTTCCCATCCCTTTATTTTATTTTGTTTTGTTTTGTTTTGTTTATTTATTTAGAGAGGGAGGGAGGGAGAAAGATAGAAGGTGAGAGCAAGAGGAGGGGCAGAGGGAGAGGGAGAGAGAGAAGGAGAGAACCTTAAGTAGGCTCGGTGCCCAGGGTGGAGCTCGACATGGGGCTTAATCTCAGAATCCTGACATCCTGGGTGGAACAGAAATCAAGAGTCAGATACTTAACTGACTGAGCCACCCAGGTGCCTCCATCCCTTTATTTTAAAACATTATTTTTTATTTGAAGAGTACCATTTGTAAATAATACCTGTCTGGAATTTATTTTATTTTTGTTTTTGCTCTGAGATTCTGTGTCTTCCAACATGATTATTTAACAACTTGTATGTTTATTTTTACTTCTGACATTTTGGATACATTCTTGACATCTGATGCTATGTTTTCTCTTACCCATGATTTTAATTATCATTTCCAGCCTTTTGTTTTACTTATTGAATTTTATTTGTTTTGGTTCTTATCTTCAGTTGTTTGATAATTATACGTGCTATTTGTGCTTTTCTATTAGCTACCTTTAAAACTTACCACACATTTAAGCATATTTTTCTGCCACTTCTAGAATCCATTAGTACCACTATTTTCTTACAATATTTCCATAGCTATGAAGAATTCAGAGAAATATTTTCATGATAGATTTTTATTAATATTACATATGCATATTCATTTTATTTATTTTTTTAAAGATTTTATTTATTTATTTGACAGACAGAGATCACAAGTAGGCAGAGAGTCAGGCAGAGAGAGAGGAAGGGAAACAGGCTCCCCGCTGAGCAGAGAGCTCCATACGGGGCTCGATCCCAGGACCCTGGCATCATGACCCGAGCTGAAGGCAGAGACTTTAATCCACTGAGCCACCCAGGCGCCCCGCATATTCATTTTTAAATAGTCAATAATTATTAATAGCTATTTCATATTATACTGATTTTTATAATAGAATATATTATATATACTGTGGATAATATTGATTATTTAAATGATTGATTATGATATCCAATGGTATACTTATGATTTTTATGCCTCTAGTGCTTCTATTTTGGTACATAATTTTAGGACTCATTTTCTGAGTTGAGTTTATGGGACAGCACAGCCTTCTCTAAGAATATCAAAAGTTTTGTCTCCAGTGGATACTGTTCTTTTCAGTACATAGTATAAAGAGATTGTAGAGACAATGTACTGAGTTGGGTAAGGTGATAAAGGAGAGAAGGAGAGATGAATGACAGGTATAGAGCAGGAAAGAAGGCCTCAGAGTGAGATCTGATAAGTAGTGGCAAGTTCAGTTAGAATGTGTTTGGAAACATTGACAAGAATTAAGTAGAAACAAGGAATAGGAAAGGTTAAAAGGTAAAGTGATCTCTTTTCTCCATTTATTTGCAGAGGTCCGGTAATAACAGGAGAAAAACTGATGAATTCAGGAAAGGGGTTGCAGCGACTGTCGTCCCAGGTAATAACCGAGTATCTGGACCTTGTATAAGCTTAGAGATCGGGTTGAATTCCTTACTATGTAAGTTATAAGATGAATTTGTACTGCCTCTATGCATAAGGCTATGGACTAGAACAATAATAGTTGACAGGGCTACTAAATAATGTTTGCATGCTTGTTTACTTTAAATGCTTACTTTAAATTGTATACTTTTAAAAAGTTCAGTTATTTAAAGATGCATTGTATAAAAATACAACTTTCTTCATTTCACATAAACTATAACTTTCAAGAATGAACCTGTTATGGGTTGAATTGTATCCCCCGCCGCAAAAAGATATATTGAATTCCTACCTCCCAGTAGCTCAGACTGATCTTATTTGGAAATAGGATCATCACAGATGTAATTAGTTAAGATGAGGTCATACTAGGGTCTGGTGGGGCCTTAATCCAATATGACTGGTGTCCTTGTAAGAAGAAGAAGAGACACAGGCATAGACCCCACAGATGGGTGGAGCATGCTATGTGAGGTGAAGACAGAGATTGAAATTCTGTGGCTGCAAGTCAAGGATTGTCAAGTATTGCCAGCCACTCCCAGAAGCCAGCACAGGCAAGAAAGGATTCTACCTAAAGTCTTAGAGGAAGCATGGCTGATGACACCTTGATTTTGGGCTTCTAGCCTCTAGAACTGTGTGAACATAAATTTCTGTTGTTTGGAGGACACTCAGTTTGTGGTAAGCCCTAGGAAACTAATATAGAATGTATTAATTTTATCAGAGTTCTATGACTGAAGCATCATAGCTAAACAGGCTGGCTTTTCCTAAGAGAAGCAGGAAATCATATTTTCTGTGTGGAAGTGTTAATGTGACTACTAAGTCAAAGTTACGATGGTCCTGCAGGGATATCAAACCTGACAGAAACTACCACCTCTATTCTAGTGAATTATCATCTTCCCCTCTTCCTTGCCCAGCTTACAAATGGGGTAAGAAAACTGGATGAAATAGAAGTGAATATCTATTTTGTGAGGCTTATTCTCAGAACTCTGGAGCATAAAGATAGAGCATTTATTGTATTGAACCATACGAACTTGCTATTTTCTTGACAAAATACTGGTTAAATAGTGACAACTTCATATGGTTCAACCTAATAGGTTACACTGGAATTTACAAGGTGACATTACACAGATTTCAAACAATAAAAGGGAGCATATAATAAACTTCAGAAGATAATTACTGCATCTTAAAGGATGGAAAAGATTTAGGAAGATGCTAGAAAGTGATGAGATTTGAGGGTGGGTAGTGAAAGGATCATTTTCACTGGAGATAAAAGTTCAGATGGAGGAATCTGAAAGGAAAATTCTAGAAAAGAATCTAGTGGCTCTATTAAGAAAGATCTTCAACACTAGACTGAGAAGCTCCAGTTTATCCTTATGAAATCTGGAAGTGAATTGTCAAATATTTTTCTGGGGAGGGGAGGCTGTGAAGGAATGGTTTAGGAAAATTAATCTGGCATGTATTTGTTTAGTAAATCTTTGTAGCCAATTTTGTATGGAGGCAGACTGGAGGATTATGGCATTGAAGGCTTGGAAACCAATTAAGAGGTTATTAATTGGTAACTCTGTTGTTCCCAGAGTGTGACTATGAAATGCTTGAACTGGAGTAATAGGGGTGGAAAGGAAAAATTAGGGTTGTCCGGAGAGCACTTAAGAGGACTTGGTAGTACATGTAATGGCACAAACAAGAGATAGAGTCAAAGCTGACTCTAGGGGCACCTGGGTGGCTCAGTCAGTTAAATGTCTGACCCTTGGTTTTGGCTCAGGTCATGGTCTCGGGGTTGTGGGATTGAGCCCTGCTTTGGCCTCCATACTCCCGATGTGGAATCTGCTTGTCCTTCTCCCTCACCCTTTGCCCCTCCTCCACCTCTGCGTGTGCCCATGCTCTCTCTCTCTCACTCTCTCAAATAAATTAAACCTTCATATAAAAAAAGCTATATAAAAAAAAGCTGACTCCAAAGTTTTGCATGTGAGTGAATCTGAGAATGACGTCAATAACAAAAATGGAGAAGGCAAGAGAGGAAGCTGGTTCAGGGACTGAGGTGATAAGTTTTTAAAATGTCCTAAATTTTATTTATTTATTTTTATTTATTTAAAAACATATAATGTATTATTAGCCCCAGGGGTACAGGTCTGTGAATCGCCAGGTTTACACACTTCACAGCACTCACCATAGCACATACCCTCCTCAGTGTCCATAATCCCACCACCTCCTCCCGACACCCCTCCCCCCAGCAAACCTCAGTTTGTTTTGTGAGATTAAGAGTCACTTATGGTTTATCTCCCTCCCGATACTATCTTGTTTCATTTATTATTTTCCTACCCCCCAAACCTCCCACGTTGCACTCCACTTCCTCATATCATGGAGAGCATATGATAATTGTCTTTCTCTGATTGACTTATTTCGCTAAGCATAATACCCTCTAGTTCCATCCACGTTGTCGCAAATGGTAAGATTTCATTTCTTTTGATGGCTGCATAGTATTCTATTGTATATATATACCACATCTTCTTTATCCATTCTTCTGCTGATGAATATCTAGGTTCTTTCCATAGTTTGGCTTTTGTGGACATTGATGCTATAAACATTTGGGTGCACGTGCCCCTTCGGATCCCTACGTTTGTATCTGTAGGGTATATACCCAGTAGTGCAATTGCCGGGTCACAGGGTAGCTCTATTTTCAACTTTTTGAGGAACCTCCATGCTGTTTTCCAGAGTGGTTGCACCAGCTTGCATTCCCACCAACAGTGTAGGAGGGTTCCCCTTTCTCCGCATCCTCGCCAGCATCTGTCATTTCCTGACTTGTTCATTTTAGCCATTCTGACTGGTGTGAGGTGGTATCTCATTGTGGTTTTGATTTGTATTTCCCTGATGCTGAGTGATGTGGAGCACTTTTTCATGTGTCTGTTGGCCATCTGGATGTCTTCTTTGCAGCAATGTCTGTTCATGTCCTCTGCCCATTTCTTGATTGGATTATTTGTTCTTTGGGTGTTGAGTTTGCTAAGCTTTTTATAGATTTTGGATACTAGCCCTTTATCTGATATGTCATTTGCAAATATCTTCTCCCATTCTGTCAGTTGTCTTTTGGTTTTGTTAACTGTTTCCTTTGCTGTGCAAAAGGTTTTGATACTGATGAAGTCCCAATAGTTCATTTTTGCCCTTGCTTCCCTTACCTTCGGTGATGTTCCTAGGAAGAAGTTGCTGCCACTGAGGTCGAAGAGGTTGCTGCCTGTGTTCTCCTCAGAGATTTTGATGGATTCCTTTCTCACATTGAGGTCCTTCATCCATTTTGAGTCTATTTTTGTGTGTGGTGTAAGGAAATGGTCCAATTTCATTTTTCTGCATGTGGCTGTCCAATTTTCCCAACACCATTTGTTTAAGAGGCTGTCTTTTTTCCATTGGATGTTCTTTACTGCTTTGTCGAAGATCAGTTGACCATAGAGTTGAGGGTCTATTTCTGGGCTCTCTGTTCTGTTCCATTGATCTATGTGTCTGTTTTTGTGCCAGTACCATGCTGTCTTGATGATGACAGCTTTGTAATAGAGCTTGATGTCCGGAATTGTGATGCCACCGACTTTGGCTTTCTTTTTCAATATTCCTTTGGCTATTCGAGGTCTTTTCTGGTTCCTATAAATTTTAGGATTATTTGTTCCATTTCTTTGAAAAAAATGGATGGAATTTTGATAAGGATTACATTAAATGTGTAGATTGCTTTAGGTAGCATAGACATTTTCACAATATTTGTTCTTCCAATACAGGAGCTTAGAACATTTTTCCATTTCTTTGTGTCTTCCTCAGTTTCTTTCATGAGTACTTTTTAGTTTTCTGAGTACAGATTCTTTGCCTCTTTGGTTAGGTTTATTCCTAGGTATCTTATGGTTTTGGGTGCAATTGTACATGGGATTGGCTCCTTAATTTCTCTTTCTTCTGTCTTGTTGTTGGTGTAGAGAAATGCAACTGATTTCTGTGCATTGATTTTATATCCTGACACTTTCCTGAATTCCTGTACAAGTTCTAGCAGTTTTGGAGTGGAGTCTTTTGGGTTTTCCATATATAGTATCATATCATCTATAAAGAATGATAGTTTGACTTCTTCTTTGCCAATTTGGATGTCTTTAATTTCTTTTTGTTGTCTGATTGCTGAGGCTAGGACTTCTAGTACTATGTTGAATAGCAGTGGTGATAGTGGAAAGCCCTGCCTTGTTCCTGACCTTAGCGGAAAAGCTTTCAGTTTTTCTCCATTGAGAATGATATTTGCGGTGGGTTTTTCATAGATGGCTTTGATAATATTGAGGTATGTGCCCTCTATCCCTACACTTTGAAGAGTTTTGATCAGGAAGGGATGCTGTACTTTGTCACATGCTTTTTCAGCATCTATTGAGAGTATCATATGGTTCTTGTTCTTTCTTTTATTAATGTATTGTATCACATTGATTGATTTGCAGATGTTGAACCAACCTTGCAGCCCTGGAATAAATCCCACTTGGTCGTGGTGAATAATCCTCTTAATGTACTGTTGGATCCTATTGGCTAGTATTTTGCTGATAATTTTCACATCTGTGTTCATCAAGGATATTGGTCTGTAATTCTCTTTTTTGATGGGATCCTTGTTTGGTTTTAGGATCAAGGTGATGCTGGCCTCATAAAATGAGTTTGGAAGTTTTACTTCCATTTCTATTTTTTGGAACAGTTTCAGGAGAATAGGAATTAATTCTTCTTTAAATGTTTGGTAGAATTCCCCTGGGAAGCCATCTGTCCCTGGGCTTTTGTTTGGAGATTTTTGATGACTGTTTCAATCTCCTTACTGTTTATGGGTCTGTTCAGGTTTTCTATTTCTTCCTGGTTCAGTTGTGGTAGTTTATATGTCTCTAAGAATGCATCCATTTCTTCCAGATTGTCAAATTTGTTGGCGTAGAGTTGCTCATAGTACGTTCTTATAATTGTTTGTATTTCTTTGGTGTTGGTTGTGATCTCTCCTCTTTCATTCATGATTTTATTTATTTGGGTCCTTTCTCTTTTCTTTTTGATAAGTCTGGCCAGGGGTTTATCAATCTTATTCTTTCAAAGAACCAGCTCCTAGTTTCGTTGATTTGTTCTATTGTTTTTTTTTTTTTTGTTTGTTTGTTTGTTTCTATTTCATTGATTTCTCCTCTGATCTTTATTACTTCTCCTCTCTTGCTGGGCTTAGGCTTTCTTTGTTGTTCTTTCTCCAGCTCCTTTAGGTGTAGGGTTAGGCTGTGCATTTGAGACCTTTCTTGTTTCTTGAGAAAGGCTTGTATCGCTATATATTTTCCTCTCAGGACTGCCTTTGCTGGGTCCCACAGATTTTGAACCATTGTGTTTTCATTATCATTTGTTTCCGTGAATTTTTTCAATTCTTCTTTAATTTCTTGGTTGACCCATTCATTCTTTAGAAGGATGCTGTTTAGTTTCCATGTATTTGGGTTCTTTCCAAATTTCCTCTTGGGATTGAGTTCTAGCTTCAGAGCATTGTGGTCTGAAAATATGCAGGGAATGGTCCCAATCTTTTGATACTGGTTGAGACCTGATTTATGACCCAGGTTGTGATCTATTCTGGAGAATGTTCCATGTGCCCTAAAGAAGAATGTGTATTCTGTTGCTTTGGGATGGAATGTTCTGAATATATCTGGGATGTCCATATGGTCCAGTGTGTCATTTAAGGCCTTTATTTCCTTGTTGATCTTTTGCTTGGATGATGTGTCCATTTCAGTGAGGGGAGTGTTAAATTCCCCTCCTATTATTGTATTATTGTTGATGTGTTTCTTTGATTTTGTTATTAATTGGTTAATATAGTTGGCTGCTCCCATGTTAGGGGCATAGATATTTAAAATCATTACAACTTCTTGTTGGACAGACCGTTTGAGTATGATATAGTGTCCTTCCTCATCTCTTCTTATAGTCTTTGGCTTAAAATCTAATTTATCTGATGTAAGGATTGCCACTCTAGCTTTCCTCTGATGTCCATCATCATGGTAAATTGTTTTCCATCCCCTCACTTTAAATCTGGAGGTGTCTTCAGGTCTAAAATGAGTTTCTTGTAGGCAGCATATTGATGGGTTTTTTTTTTTATCCATTCTGATACCCTGTGTCTTTTGATTGGGGCATTTAGCCCGTTTACATTCAGGGTAACTATTCAGAGATATGAATTTAGTGCCATTGTATTGCCTGCAAGGTGGCTGTTACTGTATATTGTCTCTGTTCCTTTCTGATCTACTACCTTTAGGCTCTCTCTTTGCTTAGAGAACCCCTTTCAATATTTCCTGTAGAGCTGGTTTGGTGTTTGCAAATTCTTTCAATTTTTGTTTGTCATGGAAGCTTTTTATCTCTCTTTCTATTTTCAGTGATAGCCTAGCTGGATATAGTATTCTTGGCTGCATGTTTTTCTCGTTTAGTGCTCTGAATATATCATGCCAGTTCTTTCTGGCCTGCCAGGTCTCTGTGGATAAGTCTGTTGCCAATCTAATATTTTTACCATTGTATGTTACAGACTTCTTTTCCTGGGCTGCTTTCAGGATTTTCTCTTTGTTGCTAAGACTTGTAAATTTTACTAATAGGTGATAGGGTGTGGGCCTGTTCTTATTGATTTTGAGGGGGATTCTATGCACCTCCTGGATTTTGATGCTTGTTCCCTTTGCCATATTAGGGAAATTCTTTACAATAATTCTCTCTCATATACCTTCTGCTCCCCTCTCTCTTTCTTTTTCTTCTGGAATCCCAATTATTCTAATGTTGTTTCATCTTATGGTGTCACTTATCTCTCAAATTCTCCCCTCATGGTCCAGTATTTGTTTGCCTCTCTTTTGTTCAGCTTCTTTATTCTCTGTCATTTGGTCTTCTAAATCACGAATTCTTTCTTCTGCCTCATTTGTTCTAGCAGTAAGAGCCTCCATTTTTGATTGCACCTCATTAATAGCTTTTTTGATTTCAACTTGGTTAGATTTTAGTTCATTTATTTCTCCAGAAAGGGCTTTTATCTCTCTGGAGAGGGTTTCTCTAATATCTTCCATGCCTTTTTTGAGCCCGGCTAGACCCTTGAGAATTGTCATTCTGAACTCTAAATATTACTAATGTCTGTATTGATTAGGTCCCTGGCCTTTGGTACTGCCTCTTGTTCTTTTTTTTTTTTTTTTTTTTTTTTTTTGTGGTGAGTTTTTCTGCCTTGTCATTTTGTCCAGATATGAATATATGAAGGAGCAAATAAAATACTAAAAGGGTGGCAAAGACCCCAGGAAAATGTGTTTTAACCAAATCAGAAGAGACCCCAAATCATGCAGGGGAGAAAGGGGATAAAAAGAAGTTCAGAAAAAAAAAATTAAAAAAAGAAAATAAATAAAAAAATATAAAAAAGAAAAAAAAATATATAGTAGACTGGTAACTCGAACAGGGTCACCCACTTAATTTTGGGAGAATTTTGGTCTCTTAGAAGAAACTACCTCCCTTAGGGCACCTGGGTGGCTCAGTGGGTTAAAGCCTCTGCCTTCGGCCCAGGTCAAGATCCCAGGGTCCTGGGATCAAGCCCCGCTTCAGGCTCTCTGTTCAGAGGGGAGCCTGTTTCCTCCTCTCTCTGCCTGCCTCTCTGCCTACTTGTGATCTCTCTGTCAAATAAATAAATAAATAAAATCTTTAAAAAAAGAAACTACCGCCCCAAATTTTAAAGAATGAAAAACATATATAAGGGTAAACAAGATGAAGGGATGGAATATGCCTATAAAGATGATAAAAAATTTTTTTAATTTCTAAAAAAGGAGTTGATAAAGTTATTTGGTTGGGAGAATAAAGAAAAAGAAAGTGGATAGAATTTGCTTGGGCTGGAGACTAGAATAAGCCTGGAGCTAGATTTAGGGTATATTTTGATCTATTAGATGAAGTTGTACCCCAAATTTTTTAGAAGAAAAAACCCTATGTGTGTACAAAAAATAAAGTTAGATACAATGAAGGATAAACTATGACTATAATAATGAAGGTTCAAAAAAGATTATTACTATTTTTTTTAAGAAAGGTATCGTTAAGATAAATGAGTTAAACACGTTAAAAGAGGAAAGGGTAAAAGTTAAAAAAAATTAAAATAAAAAAAAATTAATTAACTGCAAGACTAAAGAATTATGGGGAGAAAGCCATAAATTCCATGCTTTGCTTTCTCCTCCTCTGGAATTCCGCTGTTCTCCTTGGTAAGTGAACTTGGTCTTGGCTGGATTTCTTGTTGATCTTCTGGGGGAGGGGCCTGTTGTAGTGATTCTCAAGTGTCTTTGCCCGAGGCAGAATTGCACCGCCCTTACCAGGGGCCGGGCTAAGTAATCTGCTCGGGTTCACTTTCTGGAGCTTTTGTTCCCTGAACACTTTCCGTAGAGTTCCAGAGGACGGGAATGAAAATGGCGGCCTCCCAATCTCTGACCTGGAGGAGCCGAGAGCTCGGGCCCCCACTCCTCAGTGCGTCCTCAGAGAAAAGTGCTCAATCACTCCCGTCTCCCTGGCCTCTGGCCATGTTCCGAGCTCACCCAGCCTGTGACCAAGCATCTCTGTCTCTGGCACATAGCTCCACCTGGAGTCTCCGAAGCCCGCAGATCCCTGAGCTCTTCCAGGGGGTGTCTCCCCGGATCTTGTGGGGACCCCACTCACAGAGCAGTGGCCTGTACTATGGATTAGGGTTCAAGGTAACCCCGAGTTGAGAGCACACTTCTCGGCTCTGTCTCTGTAGCCGGCTTCCCCACTTTAATACCTTTGAGCTCTGCGACACTCAGACACCCTGATCCTTCTGTGACCCTGTGGGACCTGGGGCCATGCTGACCCTGAGTGGGCTTCACCCCGGTTTAGCCTCTGGAGCGATGTCCCTCAGTGGAGCAGACTTTTAAAAGTCCCGATTTTGTGCTCCATTGTTCCACCGCTTGCCGGGAGCTGGCCCCTCCCCTCGAGGTCTATCTTCCTGTCACATTGGATTCACTTCTCCGCAGGTCCTACCTTTCAGAAAGTGGTCAATTTTCTGTTTCTAGGATTGTTGCTCTTCTTCTCTTTGATCTCCTGTTGGATTTGTAGGTGTTCGCAATGGTTTGATAAGCTATCTAGCTGATCTCCTGCTACCTGATGTCGTCTCAGCCTGCTACTTCTCCGCCATCTTGACTCCTCCCCCCTAAAATGTCCTAAATTTTAAATGACAGTAAGACAGCTGAGCAGAACGTCAGAACCTAGGACAGAGAATGAGGTTAACTCAGAGTCCCCGAGAGGAAGGTGATGGTTGAGGTCATGAAAGTGGACCAGATCTCTGAGGGAGAAATAATATTAGAGAAAAGTGGAAGGTTGGTTCCTGCGGGATGGCCATGATTAAATTTAAATTATGCATATTATTCCCAATTGCATTTGCTTTTAATCCTAATCCCTCTCTAACATTGTCCTTCCAGACAGAAAGATCCTATTGGTTCTTTTTCTCCATCAAGTAATATCTCTACTTCATACCATTTGTGAAGTTCACAGACTAGTGTGACCATTACATATTTTCTGTTATTACCAGATGTTTTTGTAAAACGGAAGACTGATATTTGTGGTTTGGTTTCCAGCACTATTATGTTTTAGAAACTCAGGGGCCATGAAGGAGGGAGTTTGTCTTATTTAACTTTGTTTCTCTAGCATTTGGCACAGAACTCACTACAGAATAGGTAGTTAATACATATTTCTGGCACAAATGAATTTTGGAGACACTGTAAAAAAAGATGTAAAATGAATTACAATGTCTAAAGGAATAGCACAGTAGTTCATTCAGACTTCTGAAATTTTCGTTTTTCATTTTGTTGAAATGTGTTTTATCAAGAGAAAACCACAGGGTTAAAAAGCACAAGGTTGGTTTGAAAAATAGATCTCTATTTTTAGAAAGTAGCCATTGTACAGTATCCATCCTCCTATCTGGTAAACCATAATTGTTAAAAATTATTTGTCAAAATCCCACCTCAATCTCCAAAATCCAGTATATTGGGTTTGCTATAAAGTTTCCTTCAGTTTTTGTGTTTTTTTTTCTTTAAACAGAGTTAAAGAGTTTTATTTTCCTGGCACTTAAACCATGAGAGAGACAAGGACAAATTGGGTCCTCTTACAACCTTGCAGACAGCTCTGCTCTAGGCAGCAGCAGGAAACATCAGGTAGCCTGATTGAATTCATTTCTTCCATGCACCAGCTGGCATCACATGCCAGATCTTGAAATTCCCAGGGTTCATTTATCTTCACAATTTCTTACTTGACAACGAAAAGAGGACTACCAAGCTGATTCTGCATTTAATGTATGATAATGCCAATCTTGATGCATTGTTTTATGAATTACAGCTAAAGGAGCTTATATAGTATTTGACAAAAAGACAATTCCCCTTTTGTGTGAAGCTAGTTAGCCATAGGAGTTAGCAATAGGGCAATGCTATTTCCTTTTCTAATTTAAATATGATTTTTCTGATCAATTTACATAGAACTGGAATCAGAATTCAGGACAGAAGTATCAGATGTTTATTAAAAAGCAGTGGAAGAAAGTGAAATTTATTTGCCTTTTTTTCATTATTGCGTGTAAGAAGTAGTGGCAAAATGGCATTATTTAAGAAGGTTTCTTTGAGTATTTTCATTCATATCTTAGATTTAAACTTATTTGTGGTGTTTATAATTCAATTTGTGGTGATAATCATAGCACTGTCAATGTTTCTTTTCTGAATCAAATATATCCTATTAAAAAAAGCAAATCATGGCCAGTAGATCTGAACTATTTTGGTGGATCATCTTAATTATGTCTCATTTTGACTTAATGTCATTTGCCCCTTTCTGTATTTCTGTGTGCTGATAACCCTTAGCTGGGAATGAAGAGATTAGTATTAACTGAAGTTGGCCAGGGACTAAGGAGGGCTTTGGCCATGTTGATTTCTTTTGCTCTCTCTCTTTTTTTTAAGATTTTTTTAAATTTTTTTAATTTTTTTTAAATTTTTTTTAATTTTTAAAATTTATTTGAGAGAGAATGAGAGCAGGGTGAGGGGTGGGGTGGGAGAGAGAGAGAATCTCAGGAAGACTCCGTGCTGAGTGGGGTGACTGATGTGGATCGGGGTCTCACGACCCTGAGATCATGACCTGAGCTGAAACCAAGAGTCAGATGCTTAACTGACTGAGCCGCCCAGGCTCCCCCAAGTTCATTTCTGAGGTCTGTATCTGCACTGAAGTCTTGTACCCTGTGCTGGAACTATCTATATGGGCCCCTTACAAGCCATGAAGACAGAAAAGAAGAGAATAACAGTGTAGTGAAGCAGAAGGATAAAGGGGGAGAGGTAGATCTCCCTTTCATGGGATGGTCTTGTTATCCCACCCAGTTTTATTTGGGTTCTGATGCATTAATGTTGGGTGACTTCCAGAGACCAGAACCAGGTCATGATTTTTACATTTCTAACATGTTGTCTTCTGTTAGATCAAGAAAGCAATTGTATCCATATATATGTGGGCAGCCCTTGAAGAATCTTCAGGAACAATCATTCAGAAGTTTATCTTGACAGTCTGGCTGCTGAAATTAAGTTTGCACACTCAGACTTCCATTTGTTATTTGTTCTGGAGTAGAACAATTGATGTTTGGATGAATTAGGAAGAACATTTTCTCTGTCTCCCTTTTTTACACCATTCTACTTAATCTATGTTCTCTTGGGGTGTCAAGCCCACAGCAGATATTTAGGATGTGCTAGATGACAGCATTTAATTCATCAGTATAGGTCCCAAAGTGCTTACCAATTTTGCCAGCTAAAGGAGAAGTCATTCCTTGGGCAGTAGCAGAGGCAGGTAACATTTCCCGACACAGTAGTCGTGATAGAGGTCAGCAGCCTGTGGGTGATAAGTACGATCCGTGTGTGGTAGTAAACATGACAGGAGCAGAGGTCAGCTAGTATAACATAACACCACGGGTCGATTTCACGTTAATTCATTGCAGTATGTGACTCTGGGAACTGTAATGTCATTCACCATGGACCCAAAATACAGAACTTGAGGGGTGTGATGTATATGGTGGAGCCTGCCATTTTCCTGGCTATGTCCTGTAAGTGCTAAGATCTAGAAAGTGCCTAGGCTTCTCTCGAATGGTAGCTAACCATTTAAAGGCCTAATAGAGGTGGTGAGTGCTCCATTTCAGTGGGCTCTGCCCTCCTCTCACTCATAATACCCTTGACATTCATGAATGACTACCACATCACCTGATTCTCTTCAGCAGACGATGAACACGGCCATAGGTAAAAAGTAACCGAAGTTGGGGGAGAATACTGGAGAGGAGACTGGGGTCACTCACTTCTGCATGCCACACCTGTGATACATGAAATTCAGAGTTGTGCTTTGGAACAATTATGAATTATTACAAGTCATAGGTATTTTGTGTCTCTTAAGAAGAATTGAAGCTGTTCATTTTAAATATGAGACTGCCAGTGGTTTACTGGAGTTTGTAGATCTTAGAGTGCCCAAAATAGAAGAAAGGACATTCCTTTCCATACTTATGTCATCACTGCAGATGCCAGTGTCATTTAGTTCAAAGAGAAAACCAGAGGGTTCTCATCTTCCGTTTGGGCAGTTTTTTTTTCCCCACCTCATTGTAGATGCCCTGGAGACCTCTGCATGTTTATGTCCTTTAATCTCCAGGAATGTCAGTGGGTCTGATTTTAGAACCGTATGATTCTTAGTTTGGTCTCTCGGCCCAGCCATTTATTAGCTGATTGACATTGGGCAAGGTCCTAGACCTTTTCATATGTTTTCTCATCTCACCATGCCTTTGTCACAAGGATAGTATAAAGATTTAATGAAGTAAAGAAGGAAACATGCAGCATAGAGCCTGGAACAAATGAGCTACTCTACAAATACCAGTGTCCTTTTCCTTCTCTTCAGCTTGTTAGGTAGGATTATATCTCACCAATTTCATCATATCATAGATTATATCATAGATGTCTTGGAGAGAATTATAAACATCACTAAATATGAATACTCTTTTCCAAAGTTCTTGCCTTCCTGTCATCTCAACAGGGAACTGTGTGTTGGTTTGTCCACAGGGAGGCTATGAATGTGTTATGCTTGTGATCGTGTGTGTATGTATGTGAAGTGAAAGTAGAGATGAAACAGGAAATAGATGTAGGCCTTGGCCCACTTACTATGATCTATGAGTTGGCTGTAAATCAGTGAGTCCTGTTAACCCAGTTCTAGAAGGCTACTAGAGTGAAGAATCGGGACCAATATGTGATATTTGGATAATGCAGGCAAGCAACAATCCAGGCAAAAAGTAATGTTATTTTCCTTCTAAGCCAGACTGTCAGGTATTTATTTATATTTATAAAATATTCCTCACACCAGATATAAAGTTTAAGGCAGGAGCAAAGAAGGTATATTTCCTTTAAACTTACTGTGACTAGAAAGCCATTATTGCATCTCCAGCATTCCATCTATTGTGAAAATGGAGGCCAAAGAAGAAAACACATTTATGTCAATCATCGGGAAGCAAGTTTTGAGGCTGAATTATCCAGATAATTGCCCTAATTTTTCATCCTGGCCTGTGATTGTTTCCTTTTCTGTTGCTGTACACAGTTTCGCCTTTTTTCTTGGGCCTCATCATTTTGCACTTCCTGACATTCTCTGTGTCAGCTGGCCACGTTATTGACTTTTTTTTTTTTTTTTTTTTGTGGAGGTCACTTCTTTAGGAGCATGCCTTCAGCTTCGGATTGCCCTTAGTGAGGAGGAATTTGAATAAAAATGTATGACAGATGCTCCTGAGGTGGGGGCAGGTTTCGCTGGTGGAGAGGTGAATCATAATGTGAAAGCCTTTTAACTCAGTGCCCCAAACACCCACTCCGGTTTTGGCTCTCTGACAATGCTGGCTCTGAGAAAGAAGAACAGTTTGATCTGAATTCTTATTAGGTTCTGAGCCACCAAATTAGAATGTAATAAGCTCATTTGGAAGGGTTTTGAATTAGCTTAAAACAGACCCACGCTGAGCTCATAGAGGGGACCCTCCCACTCTTTCCAGGCAACCTGTAGTTTGTAGACTGAATTTTGAAACTCTCTCCTTTGTCCCTCTTCTCATCTTAGGCTTGTGTTCTTTTCTTCTTTTTGAATTGACTGCTTCTAGGGTGAACAGTAACAGACCTGATTTGTAAGCTTCTTTAAGAAAATCATAACTTTAGTGAGAAAAAGACACCTTTCCTCAGTAGGAGAAAAACTTGGCTTCTGGAATCTTTTAGTTTGACCTTCTCCAGTAGTAACCCTTGAATGAGGAATAGTTTGGCATATATTAAAATATTCCCCAAGTACTGACATAGATTACTGCCTTGCTTGTGTACATAAACAAAACATTGTTTAGGGAAAGAAGACTCTGCGACCTTTAGATAGGCAGGAGTGGGGAGAAATAGTGTTGCGGGCAGACTGTTGGACCTCTGAGGAAAGGAAGGAAGTCCGGGAGGAAGAGAAGAGGAATGGTTATTTGGTGAGGACAGCTTGCTGAGGCTTGTTGGGGCCTACCCTATTAGGCCGTTGGGTCTGCTTCTCTGGGCATCATTTTGTACCTGTGCGAGTTTACCTGTAGGATAGAGTCCCAGGAGCACAGCTGCATGGTCAAAGGGTGTGTGCGTTCTTTTTTTTTTTTTTTTTAAAGATTTTATTTATTTATTTGACAGAGAGAGAGATCACAAGTAGGCAGAGAGGCAGGCAGAGAGAGAGAGGGAAGCAGACTCCCCGTTCAGCAGAGCGCCTGATGCGGGGCTCGACCCCAGGACCCCGAGATCATGACCTGAGCCGAAGGCAGAGGCTTAACCCACTGAGCCACCCAGGCGCCCCAAAGGGTATGTGCGTTCTTAATGTTGCTAGTTAATGCCCGGTTTCTCACTATAAAGGCTGTATCAGTCTACACTTCCACCAGTAATGTATTCATAGAATGTAGAGACCTTTCTCCCCGCACTGTCTTTAAGCATGCCATGTCATGGACAAAACCTCCGATGTCAGTCAAGTTCTCATTTCTTGCTAAGTAACTTGGTTTACCTCCAGGAAGCTTTCCTCCTTGTTCAGCAATCTTGCCAGTACCTGTCTACATTGATGTCCTTCAATTCCGACAGCAGGACACTTGGTGGATTTTACACCCTGAAGAGTTCTCTTCCTTAGCTCAGTGAACATTTTCTCTTTTCTTTCTTTCATTCTTCTCTCAGCTCTGTGCTCTCCTTCTGAAACCCCTTCTAACAGGATATTGAAACCACGGACTCTACCTTCCAGGCTTTTGACTGGTTTCACTCATAAGTGGAACATAAGGAATGGCACAGTGGACCATAGGGGAAGGGAGGAAAATCTGAAGGGGGAGAAATCAGAGAGGGAGCCAAACCGTGAGAGACCAAGGACCCCGGAAACAATCTGATCGCTTCACAGGGGAGGACGGTGGGGGGAGGGAGTAAGCAGGTGTTGGGTATTGAGGAGGGCAGTTGCTGTGATGAGCATGGGGCGTTAATACGTAACTAATGAATCACTGAACACTGCATCAAGGACTAATTATGTGCTATACAGTGGCTAACCGAACATAATTTAATAAAACAAATAAAATAAAGTTATTGAGGAAGCCAAAAGTATGTTTTTTTCAAGTATTGGATTGCTCCTCGTTGGAAGTCAAGGAGAGGACCTGACCGCTGGTTGACCTTGTAGCCAGACCCTTGCAATTGGAGCTCCTCGCCCCTCGGCGTCCCTGCAGCGTGTGCTCCCCACGCCCCACGCGCTTCCACAGCTGGAGCCGTTTGGCCGGACCCAGCCTCTAGAGAGCACTGCATCGGTGAGCCCACCTGGACGGCAGCGGCAAGTCCACGCGGGGAAGGGCGTGGGGGTCTTGCCTTGCAACGCAGGAGACGAGGCTTGCGGGTAAGGCCCGCCCCTTCTTGCCCCTGGCCCCCACCAACCTGGAGGTTGCCTGTGGCCTCGCTCTCTCCCTGCCCTCCGCGTGCTGCCGGGCTTCCCGCCTTCCCTGGGACGCTGTGCAGGCCAGCAGCACACGGTTCCTGTTCGGATTTACACATAGACGCAGGCCTCGCCGGAAAACTCCCTGACTTTTTCTCTTTTTCTCTACTGACACTGTTTCTTGTAAGTTTTTCGGGTTATTTAGCTTGCTGCTTTGCTTTCGTTCTGTTGATTTCCCTCCACGATGTGGGGGTTCCTGGATTTTTGTCCACGTGGACAGGTGCTGGTCTCGGTAGATCAGTACTGTGCGGGGAGGGGATGCCGCTTTCCTACGCAGTGAGTCCGTGTGGACGCGGCGGGGTCCTGGGCCCGGCGTTGACTTGGGAGACCCAGCGCCTAGCTGCCTGCCCTGTATTTAAGGTGTGGGGTAACTTGTTTCCTTTCCTGGGGGTGGGGGCTGCTCTTGCCTTCCCCAGGCCTTTCATGACTTGAGGCACTGTCCTGCCTCTCGCACCCAGAGGGCGGCTCAGAGGGTTCTTGTCCCAACCCCAGGGTTTTCTGTAGCGTTGTGTGTGCTAGAGCCTGCATGGCGAGTGGCACGGCCTTGGTCCTGTGGTTAGGGTTTGATCCAGCTCTTTCCTGTTCCTTCCGTTCATCACCTGTCTGCTGAGATTATTTTAGGCTGCTTTTGGGTGAAAACCCATTTTCCCGTCTCTTTCCCCCTTTCGTCTTGACACTTTTACATATCCCTCAGCGGTGTTGAAGTTGGCGGTCAGTTTGAGTCGCTTTAGGTCTTTGAGCATTTCCTCACTGTTTTGGTCTTCTGATGTGACCCTTCTCGGCTTTGTAGCACTAATACAGATTTGTCGTTGTAGGGCTCCTGTGTTTTCAAAAGGATTTAAACACGGAAAGGTGTGTGTGTTCTCAGTTACTAGTGAAATAATTTTGGTTTTCCCAGTTTGTAACTATTTTCAGAGAAACAGTATTTTTTTTTCTTAGCTTTAGTGAAGTAAAATTGACAAAAATGACATATTTAAGGTATACAGTGTGATGTTTTGGTGCACGTGTACGTTGTGCACTGATCACCACACTGAGCTAATTAACATCCATCAACTCGTGCAGTTACTACTTGTATGCGTGTGGTAAGAACACGTGAGACGTTCTCTCCGCAAATTTCACATATACAATACCGCATTCTTAACTATAGGCACTGTGATGTACATTAGATCTCCAGAATTTATTCATACTGCATACCTGACACATTGTACTCTGTGTAATACCTCCCCGTCTCCCTCTCCCTCAAGACCCGGACAGGGACCATTCTACTCTCTCTTATGACATCAAAGTTTTTAGATTACGCATGTGAGATCAGGCAGTCTTTGCCTGTGCCTGGCTTACTTTACTTAGTGTCCTGTCCTCTAGGTTCATCCATGTGTTGCAAATGGCAGGATTTCTTTCTTTTTACAGGCTGAATAATATTCTGTTGTGTGAATACACCACATTTTTTCATCCATCCGTCCATTGATAGACATTTTAGTTTGCTTCCCTCTCTCAGCTGCTGTGAATAATGCTGCACTGGCCATGGGAGTGAGTGCAAATACCCTTCAAGATATAGAGATAAATCTAGTAAATCTAGTATTTCAAAGGCCATTCTGTTATTCAAAGGCCAATTTCTGAGATAATACTTAAAATTCTTTTTATTTTATTACTGCTAGCCAAAAATTGAAATCCCCGATTGTGAAATCGGTAATTAAATAGTTAGGCGGGGTCAGGATTTTACTAAGATCTTATTTTCAGTTTTCATATTATAATTATTATTGCTTAGATTCTCATTTCACAGTTGAAATGGCAGAACAGAGGACTGTTGTCTACTCCTCTAGTTTTTAATCATGATTTATGGAAAAAACACCTATTTATTTGCTCTTAATTAACTTTCTGTAAGAACTTGTTGTCCTCTACCACAGTGTAGACTGAGGAACAAAACAAAATCATGGACCGTCTAACTTACATTGTTTTGTGATAATATATTGGTCTCAGATTAGATTGCAGCTTTATTATAAATCCCTAAGCTCTTTTGAAGGATTGCCCATTTTTTAAAAGTAGGCAAAGCCTCTAAAATCTATGGGAGATGCTAAAATTATGATTGATTCTTTTGCTTTTAAAATTTCCAATCTTTTTTCTCATTTTGAACTGGAAAAACATATTGACTTTTTTGGTGGAGATGTAGGAACATTCATATTTATTTAGCTGGAGAGGGAAGATTATGAATTTGAAATTTCAAAGCCATTCCTTAGTCAAAGGGTAATGGAATTTTAGAGCCGAAAGGCATCTCCGATAGCTTTCTGATGATGTGTAAAGATCAGAGAGCTGAAGTCAGAAATCCAGAGGTCAAGTTCCTGCTTTCCATTTCGTAGCTGTGTGACCCAACTTGAGTTACATAAATTCTTTAAACTCATTTTCCTCATCTGCGAAAGGAAGATAATCCCTGCCCTGTTAATTTTACTGCTTTACTGAAAGGATCAAATGACACAGTATACACGAAAAGTATACTAGGAACTGTGAGCTCCTGTCAAATATAGGATGATTATTTTTGTAAAGGAGAAAACAAACATCTGTTGGTTCCTCCTGGATGAGAGGAGGCAGTTGGTTTATTTTGACTTGTTCTCTATGTAGTGATGGGATAAACACCTGAAGCTGTTTGGGTTTTCCCCTGGTTATGCTGTGATAAACACCCAGATTTATACATACAGTGGTATTTCCCTGCCTTAAATCTCTCTCTTATCGTAACTTTGATAACACCCTTCTTTGGGCCCGTTTTTATCCGTTTGGAGCCAAGCACTACAGAAATGGCTTTTATTTTTGTTTCTTATTTAATAAACAAGGTAGAGCTCCCCACCCGCAATTTACTTTGCCAGATGACTGTGAAATTCTTGATTGTTACGTTTCCTTTTATAGCTGCTTCTACAAAGTGTCTAAAACATCTGGAGGATGACTTTCTGCTTTGGTCTAAGGTCAGCTGGAACAAAGTGGTCCCAATTTCCTTCCAGAGTTCTCAAGATAATTAAAAGGAAACTGAGTGCCTCATGTTTAATAGAATCATTTAGGTTCATTAAATAAAAGGGTCCAGGATAAGGAAATTGAATATTCAGATTTAAGATACAGTCAAGTGAAGCTTACTATATTCACTTAAGCAGATTTGGGAAAACAGGCAATAAGTCATTCAAGTAGGGAAAAGTGAAGATTCATGTCCAGCTAGAGAAAAGAAAGGGAGAAAAGTATATGAAAACTTTACAGCCCCTTCATATATTATTTTTAGGGACAAGAATGGAAATGGTGTAAGCTAGAAAGTAGAGAAGCTGTTAAAACATTAAGGATGCTTCAGAACTTGTAGAAAATCAAATTTTTTTTTTTTCTGAAACAAGTATTTTCCCATGGATCTCTTTCCATTAATAAGGAGAAGACTTGGCATGTAGATAGTTTTACATGTGCTTATCAGGAAGAAATATTGAATTTTTAAAACTTTAGAATAGTTTTTGGCTTACAGAAAAGTTACAATGAGAGTACAAAGAGGTCTCCTGTATTCCTCCTCTGTTTCCCCTATGGTAACATCTTAAGTTGGTGTGGTATAGTTTTCACAACTGATGAACCAGTAATGATAGGAGTATTAAGTTCCTACCTTATTCGGATTGCCTTAGTGCTTTTTTCTTTGACGTCATACTTTTTTCTATTCCAAAACTCCATCCAGGGAACCACATTACATTTAGTCCTTCTGTCTCCTCAGTCCTCTCCAGACGGTGATATTTTCTAAGACTTCCTTGTTTTTGATAACCCTGACATTTTTTTTTTAAAGAGTTATTTAGAGAGTGTGTGCACGTGCCAGCATTGCGGGGAGGGCAGTGCGGAGGGGGAGGGGCAGAGGCAGCGGGAGAGGGAGAGACTGTCCAGCATAATCTGTGCTGGGCGCAGAGCCTGAGCTGGGGCTGGATCCCTTGACTCTGCGATCATGACCTGAGCCAAAACCAGGAGTCAGTCACTTAACAAATGGAGCCACCCAGGAGCCCCGATCTTGACAGTTTTGAGGTATACTGGTCAGGTATTTTGGAGAATGTCCCTCAGCGAGGATTTGTCTATGGTTTTTCTCATGGATAGACTAGGGTTATGGGTTCTAGGGAGGAAGACTAGAGGGTTAAAGTGTCATTTTCATTTCTTCATGGTAAAATCATTCCCCCCCAATCCTTTCCATACTGTACTTTTAGGAAGGGAGTCACTGTGTGCCGTCCACATGAGGTGGAGAGGACAGATCTAACTTTAAGAAAAAAGTGATTGTTGGCAAGCATTTGGATCATTAAGTGACCTCCTAATTGTGTTTAGCAGGGGCATTTGACCAGTAAAACTAGGTGTGTGTGTTTTGCGGCTAACATCTTGGGAGGCACATTGAGTGGCCCTGTTAGCAGGACCCTCCTTTAGGGCAGCTTTCTTAGTCCATGGGACAGGGCTCACATTACAGGGTCTGAAAATTCAGTCTACCACTGGCACCCCTTCTCTGACCTGCTTCAGGTCCTGCCCGGCCTCGAGTCAGGTCAGAAGACTGACCCTCACACGGGAGTGAACTTCCAACTCCCCTGGAGGGCTTGTTAATGCACCGGATCCAGGCCTTCGCCCCCAGCTGGCCTGACTCAGTAGGTCTGGAGCGGGGTCTGATAATTTGTTTTAACAAGTTCTCAGGTGATACTAATGCTGGGAATGGCACTTTGAGAATCCCTGGGGTCTCCTGTGGAGTCAAAATAACTGAGGCACGTTATTTTAATCCCCTCCTGTGCTGTTGCCACAGAATTACAGTATATTTGTTAGGCCTTTATCTTTCACTTAAGGTTGCCATGAGAAACAACTGTGTAATATCTATTTCCTTCATGCTTTCTGTGAAGCTAGTTCTGTGGATGCTGCTGTTTGACAAAATTTCCTCCTTAGGGTCTCCCTTTGAATTACTGTACCCTCAGAAACTCCTGGAAGATCTGCTCTTGGAGGAACAGAATGGTATGATATCTTGCTTTGGCCTCTGGAAGGCTTATGGTCTCAATGAACACAACTGTATTGACTTCTTTTGTTCCTCTGTTCTTTACTCTTTGATGCTATGGCCCTTGCTGTGTTTTATCCAATGTATTTTTGTATTGTAAGCAGTTTATAAGCACCATGGCCTTTTTGGAAATTAATAATCATAACTGGCATATACGCTACACTAAATGTTTGTATCCATTCTAACATTTAGTTCTATTATTTTCCCATTTTACAGATGAGAAAGTGAATCAGGTTAATCATCTTCTTAGAGGTCAACCAACTACAAAGTAGTGGACCCAGGCCTGCGGTCCATAGCCCTCCCAGTTGGTGCTTCTCAGTTCACTGGAATTTAAGAGGAGCCATGTGGTCTGGAGGACGGAAGCCAGGTGGCCAGTTACTGCTTGGATCTCTGGGATTTGGTACTTCTTCCTGACTCTGCTTCCTCATTCTTACACTGGAGGATAGCAATACTGTCTTCAGAAGTTGTGAAGAAAATTATGGGGCGTCAAGTACTTAGCAGAATGCCATGTTCACGGTAAGTGCTCACTCAGTATGTTCTTCCTTTCAAAGCCGCTTGCCTACATGAGGTTATTCCATGTAATTGTGTAACTAATAACATCTCAGCGACTAAATGATTTGATTTGTAAAGGAATACATTAGGACTCAATAAACTATTGCTAGCTTTCTTCATATGGCCCCTGAAGTTTGCATGTATACTTAGAATTCTTTTGATATTTCTATTATACACAGATTTTAAGAAGCAAAGTTTAAGAGGCTGATGAAGCAACTTAGAAAAAATGATAAAGTAATCCCACTGCCTGAGGAACATAAAGTTTGTGTTCCTGAGAGGCATGGGTCAAAGAACTCTGTCGGATACCAGAAATATGAAATCTTTCATTAGCTATGAGGTTTTGAAGTTGGGTAGTCAAACCCTCAATTATCTGCCTTGTGGTTTTGGGTAAAATTTTGCCTAGGGAATTCTTTGTCTTTACCTTTAATGTTTGGGGTGTTTTAAGAAAAAGTGAATAGCAAATATATTTCATTACCTGATCTGATGTTCTGAGCCTTCTACTGATGAGCATTCTACCCCTTCTCCTTCTAGTTTCTAGTTTGCTTATTTTCTAGCTTTTTTTTTTTTTTGCCCCCTCTGTGAAGCAGTGCTCTGTTTCTGAAAAGAGATCCAGTCTGCAGTTGTGGCGATTTGGGTCTCCGTGTTCTTTGACATCATTCTCAACATATGAACTGCTTTTAGGAGAAATCAAGCAGAGTCTGGAATGGGAAATGCAGGCAAGGACATACAGTGCCTGTAAATCTCTTCAGCATGGGGTAAATTCCCCTTTAAAAAAATGTTTTGGAAGCTAAGGTCCAAGAAACAAGATCTTACAATATGGCAGTGATAATTTACTATTATAACTCAAGGGAGAAAAAAAAAATACAGCCCACTGTCAGTAACGTAGAAGGTCTGTTCCCAGATCGTCAACACATCCGCTTTCTTCTGTGACTATCAGCAATCCAGAATTGACTAATGATGTTCAGTGTTCCTCTGCTTGTTTGTAAATCGGACATTTGCATTCATCATTCTTTATCATTCCTTCTTGATTGGGAGAGCTGGCTCATTTCAATGCTAAAAATTCCCAGAGATGAAAATGCTGTTTCTTTTTTGCTTAGGCTCTTATCTGAAAACATTTTCTTGAAGTTTTGACAGCTGCAGGGAAAGTAACAGTACAATAGGAGGGACATAAGCTTTGGAGGCCGATAAAAAGCTTGGAATCCCTGAGCTCCTTACTCAAATTTCATGCCCCCTTCCACATACATCAAATATATACATAGCAGTACATATTTGACAAGACTGTGGTGAGGGTTAAATGGAATGATGCACAAACAGAGCCTGGGATGGTGTGAGGGACACGGGAGGTGCTCAGAAATGGTCATTTTTATTCCTTGGTTGCACTATTTGGATCTATATGAACATGCCTCTAAGAAGAATGCCTTGCAGAATTCTCAACCGAAGGAACTGGGAGGACAGAACTAAGTGCTCTCATAAAAGTCAAAACATCTTGCTCCTCCTCATCATTCAGAAATGACAGATGTTGTGAAATGGTAAACTGATAGGTGCATTTCCCTTCACAGAAATTATACTATCTGGAGGATTTCTAATAGCCTGAAGTCCAGCTGACACTCGATGACTAATATTTAAATAATAGACAACAAAATTAATAGCTGGCATTTTAAGTGCTGCAGCTTGTCACCAAATACCATAGCTCCCTAAACCATTAGCCGCCACCTTCTATAATTGGTAGAACAGTACTATACCATGCCCAATGTTGCTAAAATGTTCTCTAATACCTGCAGACAAGTCTCTGGCCTATTTTTGGTGCTCCATTTAACTTTTTGCCAAATCTGAATTACTGGGGTTGGAACTATTCAAATGCTACCTCATGCTAGCTTTTAGATTGATCCTAATTGCATTAATTGATAGTAATTTCCCCATCCAAAATTTTTGGGGAGTAATTGAGTCTTGGTAAGACTTCTGAAGCCACTGAGGGGCCACCACCTGAAGACTTAGTGCGCTACAATGACAAACAATGCAAGCTAGGATGGAGTTGTACAAAAATGTATTTATAAACTGTGTCTTCTGTGACAACAGTTCTCAAACGGTTGGCAAATAATATTCCTCAGGCTAGGTACAAGATGTGAGCAAACAGTGAAAAGAGCTTGTATTGAGTATAGAATTTTCCCAGCTCTCCTCCTATCGAACCTCGGATTTCTCTGATGTTCCCATTCACTTCTTGCACTAAATGAAGGACTTGTGGAGGGCTCCTGTGGGTGAAGCAGTCCTCCAGACACTGTGTTGTGTGTCTATGGGAAAAGGATAGGTAAGGTAGGAGAGAGAGCCTTCTTGCTCTTGCATGACTCTGCCTTTTAATTTGAGACCTAGCTTGTACCCCACCTCACTAAGAGTACAGTAGCAAAGCATATTAGCAAAGCGAATGTGTAGTTCTTCTCCTAAGGGGTTGGACAGTATGTAAGGCAAAGCAACCTGTTTGTAGGCCCATTTGGAAATATGCAAAATACATATTAAAAAAGTAAATCACTTTTGACCTAGCTTGGCCACTGCTAGGAATTTACTCTATGGATATATTTGTTCACATTAAGCTGAGATTTCTGTGAAAGAATATTCTTGGCAGTGGTATTTGTAATATAAGCTCAGAAATAGCTTGAATGTTGATCAGTGGGGGACTGGTGAAACAAATCATGATTCAGCCAGGGAATGGAATACTATATTAAAAAGAACAAGATGGCACTATCGGTCCTGACTTGAAAGATGGCCAACATAAGTTTGTAAGTAAAATGAACTAGTTGAAGAAAGGATGTGTACTATGGAGATAGGTGCTATTTTAAAAAAAATTTTATTTTTTAAATTTCTTTTCAGTGTACCAGAATTCATTGTTTATGTACCACACCCAGTGTTCCATGCAATACGTGCCCTCCATAATACCCACCACCAGGCTCACCCAACCTCCCACCCCCCCCCCCTTCAAAACCCTCAGATTGTTTTTCAGAGTCCATAGTGTCTCATGGTTCATCTCCCCCTCCAATTTCCCCCAACTCCCTTCTCCTCTCCATCTCCCCATGTCCTCTGTGTTATTTGTTCTGCTCCACAAATAAGTGAAACCATATGATAATTGACTCTCTCTGCTTGACTTATTTCACTCAGCATAATCTCTTCCAGTCCCGTCCATGTTGCTGCAAAAGTTGGGTATTCATCCTTTCTGATGGAGGCATAATACTTCATAGTGTATATGGACCACATCTTCCTTATCCATTCGTCCGTTGAAGGGCATCTTGGTTCTTTCCACAGTTTGGCGACCGTGGCCATTGCTGCTATGAACATTGGGGTACAGATGGCCCTTCTTTTCACTACATCTGTATCTTTGGGGTAAATACCCAGTAGTGCAATTGCAGGGTCATAGGGAAGCTCTATTTTTAATTTCTTGAGGAATCTCCACACTGTTTTCCAAAGTGGCTGCACCAACTTGCATTCCCACCAACAGTGTAAGAGGGTTCCCCTTTCTCCACATCCCCTCCAACACACGTTGTTTCCTGTCTTGTTGATTTTGGCCATTATAACTGGTGTAAGGTGGTATCTCAATGTGGTTTTAATTTGAATCTCCCTGATGTCTAGTGATGATGATAGGTGCCATTTTTATTTCCATATAGAGGGTGTGTGTTCGTGTGTGTGTGTGTGTCGGGTTTGGATTGTGCACATCCACTTAAACACAGATTTTTTCTACAGTACTGTAAATCTATTTTCCTTAGGAATTTTTTTCTTTAAGATTTTATTTATTTGACAGAGAGAGAGAGACACAGAGAAAGAGGGAACACAAGCAGGGGGAGTGGGAGAGGGAGAAGCAGGCTTCCCATGAGCAGGGAGCCTGATTCGGGGCACAGTCCCAGGACCCTTGGATCATGACCTGAGCTGAAGGCCGACGCTTAATGACTGAGCCACCCAGGCGCCCTCCTTAGGACTTCTTAATGTTTTCTGTAGCTTTATTGTAACAATATGGTATATAATATACATAACACCAAATTGGTATTAATCAAGTGTTTGTTATCAGTAAGGCTTCCAGTCAAGTGTAGGGTATTGCTGGTTCAGTTTTGGGGCACTGAAAAGTTGTGAATTTTTCCCTTAGGGAGGTGCCCCAATCCCAGTGTTGTTTGTTATAGATATATGTTGTTATATATATATATGTATACACACACACACACACACACACACACACACACACCATATATACCCCTATAGAGGATTGATGGAAGCTCAAGCTGTAAAATTTTAGTGCTAAAATTTAGCAGTATCTCAATAAAGCAGGAATATAGAGACTTGAGAGGATTGGGACTTTTTATTCTTTAGATCTTTTACTCTTGTTTACCTAACTATATACTTTGGTAATTCTAAAAATACCAAAACAAGTGAATATTCTAAGAGCAGAAAGTAATGAGGTACTGAGAAGCAGTCGGCATTGACAATGAAATGCTGTTACTAATGATGATAATAACTAAAATATCCAGAGTGCTTACAATGCCAAAAGATGAGCATTTGACATAGATTATCTCGTTCAATTTCTCATACCTGCCAACACTGATTTAAAATGAGAGACCCAGGGCATTGCAAGGTTAAGTAACCAGTCCAAGATCACACAGTTAACTCCATAAGTGCAGAACCTCCAAACGCCAAAGGCTTTCTGTTACCTACTAAGCTATGCTTCTCTTCCGCCCTCTACAGCATTCTCTATTGCTGTGTTGCCTGTTTAGGGAGGTGAGGCTTCTGGAGTATCATAACCGAGACCATGTTGTGGGGCTGGGAGAGGAGAAGGAAGAACTTGCCTGACTTTAGGCATTATTTTGGAGCAGAAAGGAAGGTTTCCTTTCTAGACTGTTTTCCTCCTTTGAAACTACCAATTTTTTAATAAGGGGTTTGCATGCCAGAACGTTGATATTTTCAGCAGTTTGTAGTAATTTCTCAGGTTGGTTGCTTTGCATGCACATACTCATAAGGGCAGAAGGCAGCTTGGGTAGTTGGGGTGACCGTGGGGTAGAAGCTGAGCAGCGACTCTCGAGGAATGGGTGTGAATTCACCCTCCTCTGACCAGCGCGGCATGATCATTGTAGTTGTACCCAGGTACGATCAGTTACAGCACGAAGGTAGTTCTTTGGCATCTGACGTTGTAACTGTTATCTTGGATGCAACACTGGAAAGATAGCACTCCTCCGTTTCCAGCCACTTTTCGTTGCAGAGTGCCCTCTGCTGAAGAAGCAGGGCGGCTTACTAAGAGTTTTGCACATGATGAGCTCTGTGCATATTTTTTCTTCTTTCTGTTGTAGGGGAGAAAAAGTAGTTTTCCCTCTACACTTCTAGGTTCTCGTTGGAGGACCCTCTGGAATAAAAGATGAACAGGAGAAAAATAGAAATTTAATAACATGTTATTAATAACCTATTTATTTAATAACCCTAAATAATACGTATTATTACATACATATGTAATACATATATATATATATATAAATATACAATACGTAATATACATAATAACCATTAAATAACCATAAATTTCCATGGGACAAGCCCAGGAACATTATGTAACTCACCACAAGGGCCCAAGCCATCACCTCAATACCACCTCCAGTTAAAGATGAGATGTTGGGGCAGGGGGTTGGAGCCAGGTATGGGAGGTTTTCAAGCAAAAACACAGTAGACAGGGGGAAGTTTGTTATGTGGATTTAAGATTCCGCTTTCTCCAGTGGTACAAGTTTCCAGAGATTGACCCTTTTCTTCCTGGTATGGAGAGGGTGACACCCTTAGACATGGAGATTTCCTTATCAGTGTAAGTTTCTCTTATGAAAGCAAACATGTACTAGGTTTTCAGAACTTTTCCTGTGTCTGCGGTTTCTTTTTTAATTTCTAAAAATTTTTAATTTTAATTCCACCCTCCTGAGTTTCTTGTTTCTTAAGGATGATCTTCAGTTGGTTATTATTATGCCAAAGAGGACTATTTTGAAGTGGCAAATTCTGTCTCCCTTCACTCTGTTCTGGTTTTTTCCATATATTTGTGTATCTACATGTGTATATGTAATTAAAGCCTTTTACCTGTCCTTAGCATAGACCTATGTTTGGCTTTAAAGTATAACACACCACACATGATACAAAACCAGACACAACTATGAAATCACCTTGCTCGTTATTTTTGTCCTTGAACTGACATTTATACTTAGGCATGTCAAGAATGAAAAGCCCGGGGTGCCTGGGTGGCTCAGGGGGTTAAGCCTCTGCCTTCGGCTCAGGTCATGATCTCAGGGTCCTGGGATCGAGCCCCGCATCGGGCTCTCTGCTCAGCAGGGAGCCTGCTTCCTCCTCTCTCTCTGTCTGCCTCTCTGCCTACTTGTGATCTCTGTCTGTCAAATAAATAAATAAAATATTTTAAAAAAGAATGAAAAGCCCATTAAAATTTCCACTTTGTGCAATGCTCCAATAGGTATGCATATAACTCCAGTTTCTTTCTTATGTCCTTTGCCAAAATCTTTGTAAACCCGTTGATCTTCCTCTATTCTCACCCTGCCTCCGAGACCTATTTTGCTTTACTTTTCAAGTATTGACAAGTCTTTACAAGTAAGCCTCTTTAGAGATTTGCAAAATTCTTTATAGCGGGAATGATAGGTTGTGGTTTAGTTCTGTGCCCAGGTTTTCACTCAAAACTACTGCAAACTTCCTTAAGTCTTGGGCATAACCTCTGTGACATGTACACATACAGGAGGAATCTAAACTTTGCCTAAAATCAAGCCACATTTTTTAGCAAAATTTACCCAAATGCATCAAACTTTATCAATAGCTGTTAAACAGAAATGAGACCTTCCCGTTTGCTTTTTGAACCTGGCTTAATGTAGTAAAAAGGAAATGTCCGAAGTGGATTTTTATGAACATGATTGCATTTCCTTGGGCGGACATCTTTTTGTGCAACTCATTGATGCTTCTTAGAAAGTTTTTAAGAAAGCTGTTAATGACTTAGAAATTTTGTGTATTTTATTTTTTACTTTGTTTTCATCAGGATAGCATTGTGGTTAAAACACTACCAAACCCTATTCTTTACATCTTAGAGTATGCCCTATATTCCAAGTAAAAATGGGAACCCATTGTCTGTAACCTCATTTGAGGATGGGGAGTTTGAATTGTGTAATATCTTCGAGTGTTTGGGAAGTGGGTTTGCATAACTGTAAGCACAGCTATTCTTAAAGTTTCTTTTCCTGAGATGTTGGTTAATGGCATTAATTGCCTTCAGCCTCCATTACTGTACCAGTAAATTAAAGGCTTGAAACATCATTTATGACATGTTTCTTCTTTGTAAGGGCCTTTTCATGTTCATTGAACATTCATAGCTATTACAAGAAGGGCAGACCTCTTTATGCTAATTTTTTGGTTTCATTCAGTTTCGTATTGTCTTCACTTAGGTCTTACTGGTAATGTTAGAGATACGCTGCTTGGTAGGATTTTAAAAGTATTTATTCCTGAAAGTGTTTTGTTCTTTTCTTTCCCACATCATAAATATATTTGCTCTAGTTTACAAATTTACAAAAAGAGTATTGTTTGGGGGAAAATGTCAAAATATCGTCAGATACCTTCCATTATATTCTTTGTTGCATAGCAGTATTTTCACGTTCGTTTCTGTTTTTTTAAGAGGTTTTCTTTTACTTTAAGAATTTGAAGTCTGTCAAAACAGTGCACTAAATGATTCTGAATCCTCATGATACCATGATTCATTTTCTTCTCCTGGTGATGGGCAGCCTGAAATGCAATTGTGACATGTCTGTAACCTTTCTCGTATATTCTGACCAAGAGAGAGCTCAAGCCTCTAGACTTGATCTAGAATTAGGGTGTGAAGAAATTGGTTGGTTAGTAAGGGTGTGTAAGAACTTTCTGGAAAGCTTGGTACTTCTAGTATGTGTGGAAACAGGACATTTGATTTTCCTCTTTCTAGGTATTTATATATAGAACACTAAATTCTTCTTTGCACACTGGGTACGTTGAAAATCTCCTTTTCTCTGTTAGTTTACAATTTTACTGACAGAAAAAGAGCAAATGAAAAGTCTATTTATACAACTTGGATTGGTTTTCAATTCAAGTTGAAAATGTAAAGATCTATAAACTGTAACAGGGTTACTTCACATGAAGGTCTGTGCATTGTACCACTTTGTTTTTGAGAAAAGGTTTTGAATGGAAGAAGTGTCCATTGAATTTTGGCAAATACAACCGGGTCACTAACTGGACAGCCCAAGCTCTTTACCTCTTCTGACTGGATGAGTGTTACCCTAGAATCATCTTTTACTACTGACATTTCATGGTGGCTAACTCTTTTTCCTTGAATTGTACTTAGACAGCAGATGGTGTTGAATGTATGCATATATTTTTGTGATCAATGTCAAGTTGAAGTCTGAATTAGTACAGTAGAGAAGTGTGTAATGGCAACATAGCTGTAAAGTGTTAAGAGTTGGGTGTTAGATTAATTCGTTGCCATCTGTCTTTATTTTGCTTATCTACTTCTGTGGACACCACACAAGCATTCTGAGTGCTTTTTCAACACTGTGTGTGTGTGTGTGTGTGTGTGTGTGTGTGTATGTACACATGCCAGCACAGAAAATTTCAACAACAGCTATAACATTCTGCCCTGTATCCAGAGTAAAAAAGAGAAACCAAAAGGAGAACCCCATTTATTCGAATATTTCTATTGGCATTTCTAATCTTCTCCTAGATTTGATTTTTTTGTCCATTTTTCTGTAGTGAGAGAATAAGCCATTGTGTTGGAAAGGTTGTGGGGATTTTACTCTAGAGCCCTAAAAAACATATCACTTGACAATTTTTTTATTGCTGTATTTTCTTATTAGAGCTCTGAGTATTCAACTGTAAAATGTTAATGTAGGTGGGAAGTTTTTGTAAATAGTAGCTCTTTAAGGAACACCTGAACTAGTGGTCCTCAAAACACATTCTTAGGTGGACTGATTGATCAAATCTGTATCTTTAGCAAAAGTGGTAGAATCTGCACATTATTTTCTAAAGGTAAGAAGCCATTTACGCTTAAATAACACAAGAGAATTATTTCTAAAAGAGTTTATATATTTGTTACAATTCATGATGAAATGAGGCTTCATTGATTTTTGGCAAAGGAAAATGATGAGTGGGCATTTACTCATTTAGATGTGAATGGGAACAGAATTTGCCACCCTAAAATATGTCTCTTTGATATAAAGATTATTTTAGGCTGATTATTTTTTTAAGAAACTGCAGACACAGGAGAAGCTCTGCAAACTAAGTAGAAGTTACCCTGTTGTAAGAGTCATTTACATGTATAAGGGAAATCTGAACTTGGAAGAGCGTCTTCAACTCTGTAACAGCAAGAGGATGACCTTACATCTTTAGAAACTCTGATCAGTGGAGAAGGCAACAGTTTAAATCTAACAGCCTTACCCTTGTTTACTGTGCTTTTTCTGATAGCTTCCCATGATGGATTGCCCACACTCAACATCTTGTCTTTAGCTGCAGATGGTGTTCAAGGTAGTGCCTTAAGCCATTTCAGAGGTTACTCAGTCTTTCTGGGTCTGTCCCATGTGCACAGGAGGGATACATGTTATTAAACTTATTTATCTTACTATTTTTCTTTTATCCCAGGGAGGTCTCAGCCAAGAACCTAGAAGGGTAGAAGTAAAGTTATTTTTCCTCCCCCACAGTCATTAAGATAGATCTTAAAGTTACAATAATGAGATGAGAGTGGGAAATAGTATTTTAAAAAGTCTTCTTGTGAATTATCCAGAGTTTGTTGAAATTTATCTTCGAGCTTATCAAAGAACTCTAAGTACTCCATTAACCAAAGCTAGACTTCTTATTGTGGGCAGGAAGGTTATTTCATGACTTTTGCTTGGGCTCCTATAGATTTTATTTCTGTGAGTTTGTGTTAATGTTTAATTCCTTCCTAGAGCTTCTGATTTTGAATGTTTAATTCATTTTATTTATTTTAATTTAAATTCAGTTAGCCTAAATATTTCATTTTCAAGGTGACCTGTGTGTGTGCACGCATGTGTGCACATGCGTGTGGGTGCATGGGCATGTATGTGTGTGTGTGTGTGTGTGTGTTGAGGGTTTTCTCTCAGAAATAGTACCAAAAATGAAGTCCTCTTTTACCTTGGCTTTCAGAATTCATAAATCTCAGACCAGCAGCCTTGGGGAAATACTGTGATGGCTGTGGTCTCTACATGAGTCAGAACTGTAGCCAGCTGATGTGCTCTCAGCCCCCTTGGTTGGCCATACCCAAGCCTTCTAGGATCACCTGATATTATTAGTTTACCATCCTATAGCTTGCGGTAGAGATGGCTAGATGGGGTTGTACAAACCCTGGCTGGCAACATTTCTGTTTGACCAGATAATCCAGCTTTCTTGTTTCCTCATTTGCAAGTCCAACACAGCAATCCTTGCTTCTTGACTCACATGAATGTGCTTGAAGTGGGCACTTCATGCCTGGAAAGTTGCCCATATTCTTAGGATAAAAGGTGCCCTCGAAATACCAAGTTTTACATTATTGATTGCTTGCTAGAGTATGCTTTGTGTGTATCCTGTCCAACCTAATTTTCTCACTAAAAAAACCTTTGCCATCTTGCCTGCTGAGACTTCCTTTTCACTACTTTCTGTTGGCTTCTCTCCTCTCTCTGCCCATGCTGTGATAAAAATCACTATGGTTAAAGCTAAAGTCAAACCTTTTAAAAACCTAATTAAGAATTGTGTTTTTTGCCCCATCTATGATAAATTATCACTGACCAGAAATCTAAAGAGCATCAGGGGAAAAGAAACATAAATAACTCCCCCCAAATGTAAGGATACACATTAGTACAGAGAGAAACAACCTTTTGAATCCTGCCACCATGCTGGGGCACTTTGATGAGGCTTATGTATAAAGTGGCACTTTGACGGCCACTGGTCAGGACTGTAATTGGAATAGTGTTGCTGCTGGAACCGCTGTTACTGCTGGCATCTCAAAACTGAGAAGGACTTTTTATCTCTTTACCATAAACAGACATGATAGCAGAAATGGATTTATTCATAAATTCCGCAGATTAAGGAAGACCTCAAGCTAAAAGCAGGTCAACTTGAGCTTCATAGGCTGTAAGTCCTGAGCATCGAAGAAAAAAAGCTTTTCCAGAAGTTTAGACAATTTGGGTGAATTATGAAGTCCTTGAACTATTGTTGGGTCTATAATTTTTCAGGAGGCTGGAAAATTGCCAGGAAAATGACTAAGAAGACTTTTAATACATTGCCATATAGTTGCTAAAGTTCAAGTGGTAAACAAATAAAGGATGGAAATGTCATTCTGCTTTCTAAATATACTGTAATTTCTTTATGAGATTCCTCTTATCAGGCAACTTCCGCCCTTAGGATTCTTTGACATCTAATTTGTTGAACTGTTTATAAAACATAGAAATGTGAAGATGCATTAGATGTTGTTTACAAAATATTCATGGACCAAACTAGAAAAAACTACATTTGGAACTCCTGTCAGATATAGTCTAATTTTGGTACATTATTAGGGGGCTTGCTTTGATGTTTCTTTTCCTAGGAAATAGGGAGCATGAGATGACTTTTGACTTTGGGTGGTAGATTAGATTATTATTCAACAAATTGTGATCCTCTCCCTCTTTTTCTCCATGGGAAGATTGCATGTCACCCTATCCCACTGACAATGGCCTTGACCATGTGTCTTAATTCGTCCATTGGGATGCTAGTGAAAGTGATGGGAGTAGAGGCTTAAAATGTACCGGTGCTCCGTCAGGCTCCCCGCTCAGCAGGGAGCCTGCTTCCCCCCTCTCTTTCTGCCTGCCTCTCTGCCTACTTGTGACCTCCCCCCCATGTCAAATAAATTAAAAAAAAAATCTTTAAAAATGTACCTGTGCTCTTAGACTTGCCCCCCCACCCCCGCCTTTGTGTCTGAAATGGACATGCTCCAGCCCAGTCTCTAGTCCAAGGGGGAGGCTACTCTTGTGAAACAGACTTGAACCTAACCTGTATCTTAACATTAAGCTTGAGCCCAATCTAGATCATCTGAGCTCAGAACTGATCAAACAGATGAGTGAGCAAGAAATAAGTGTCTATTGTTGTGTTTCATGAGTTGGGCATGATTTGTTGTACAGGAAAAGCCAACTGAAACCCTTTGCCTTAGCTCTTTGAACATTTACAATTTCAGCTCTCCTTACACATGCCCATGAAATTGAGAAACTTGAATTTCGTTACAGCATGAAATTGAGTTTTGAGCACTCATCTAGCAAGCAGAGCCTACACTTCCTTTCCATAGTAATTTTGTTTCCTATTCATTGCATGCATATTCTAGGAGGGGGAAAGGTGTTCAAAGGTGGCATTCAAGAATTAGTTTGGGAGTTGACTTCTGTGAATATCTAAGGTTTACCAAACATTGAAGTTTACTGTAGAGAATCTGCAATTTACATTACTTGGCTGTACACATTCCATTTGGCAAAGCAGACTGGAAGGGCTTATTGCCTGATTTTTCTTCATTAAATGATGAAGTGTGCATGTGTGAAACACAGGGACAATGGACAGCTTCAAAGACTGGGTGATGGAGTAGAGAAACTGACAGTTCCTGAAGTACAGGGGTCTGAAGTTCAAAAAATAGAGACCAGACGTTTTTGAGATCATTAAAGTTTCTCCTCCAAAGCCAAACAGCTTTTTTTTTCCCTCTCCAGAAAGCACGGAGAGATAAGATAGCAGACATTCCTGGTGCACATACCCATAGCAGGGACTACCTATGAACACACCTTTGATTAGTTCTCCTTTTGTGGTCTCTTCCGCTCCCTCACAGTGATTTTGGGGATCACTTCTGAAACAGCTGCCTGAACCCAAAGACTTTTCTTAGGGTCTGCTTCTGACAGGGACCCCAGATTTCAGATTGTACCCTAAAGTGGCTTTTCCTCCCTGATGAGTAGAGGAATCCTATTGGATAGAGAAGAAAGTAGTCCTTGTTTTATTGTTGAGATTTATTGTTTATAAAAAAGACAAGTCTCTTCATGACTTTTAAGGAAGAATAGTCTTATTTTAATATGGAATGTTACAGAAATACCAGAAATAAGCAATCATCCATTATTTAATGTTGATTGTTGACTATTTTTTGAGTGTAGATTCCCAGGACCTGTTATATATTAGCAAATGATTCTAGAATCCATGAACGAAAGGAAGGATGGAACATAGTCTGTTTCCTTCAGGAGCTCCTCATGTAGTTACGGACAGCACCATGTAAGCATGCCACAGCGGTGTCCTACTTGTGGTCAGAGAGAAGCCGGTTGGGTGTGGAGGAGCTCAGGGGAAGTGTCACGGACTGTCATCCCAAAGGAGCTGACACATGAACTGAGTCTGAGAGGACTTAGTTTGACAGACTAGTGGATGGGGAAGAAAGTTCCAAATGGGAAGAAGGGAATGAGCAAAAGTATAGAATGGTAAGACCATGTTCTTGTAGGGGAGGAATGCTTTTCCTTCTAGGTTCTTTGACTGGTCTAGTGATTAGGGTGATAGGAGACAGATTAAGAGGAGAAAAATTTAATTTCATACCTACAGGAGCACATAGAAATGAGACTCAGGGTGACTAAAGTGGGCAGCTTATAGACCTAGTAGACAAAGAAAAAGTTGTCAGTAACTGGTAGGATACCAGTTTGGGGTTGGGGTACCAAATGAGTGAAGTAACCAGGTTTGTTCATATACCCTTCTTGGTCCCAAATTCCACATGTCTGGTGATAAGGATGCCTTCTGCCCCTCCCTGTGTAGGGAGGGCACCTCTCACATGGGAAATTGATTTCATGCTTTAGGGGGACAAAGGAGAGTTACACTGGCCTTCTTGTGTTGGTTATTTCTTAAGTAACTTTAATTCAAAATAATCTAACACCAATGTCCTATATTTGGGGGAAGCACATTCTGTTTCCCATTACATACTTTTGAAATAGTAAAATTTTTGGTATGGCTGAAGTGTAGGGTGTTTATGGTGCAGTATGAAGAAGTGAAGAGAACCCAGGAACCCAGAGCTCTGGCCTTGGGTCCTGTGCTTAGTGTGCACCGTTCATGTCCTCCAGCAACTATATCCTCTTTAAAGGCTGAGCAGTCCAAGGAGCTAATAGGGTATGCTTACCCAGAGTTTGAGACTCCCTGTCTAAATCATGCTCCAGGTAGCTGAGACCTTGGAATTTTCTTCCAAGTATCTTTGCTCACTTTGAGGGCCCACACAGTTTTCTTCCCCAAGTCTGTCTTCTGAAGGGAGGAGTATGACATTAGGTATTAGGACCCTTGGGTCTGAGGGGTGGCCAAGAGGCATCTGGTGAGGGGACTTGGCTGAAGCTTAGCCGTATGAGTTGGGCCGTCGTTAGGTTTGTTAGGGAGGCTTCTCATGGTGTGGGAAAGAGCAGGGTAGGAGGAAGAAAAAAAGAAGTGAAGGCTATAGCAGAAGGCTTCCATTTGTACTTTTGCCCTGGACTTTGTAGATGTTAGCCTTGGGCTTACATGAAAGCCTTACTCTTACCCATGATTCAGGAGTAGAGCTTGTCTACTGAAAGAGGCTAAGAATACAGTTGGGATTTCTAGGAGACTGGTCAGTGTGCTAAGTGTTCAGAAAAGTTTCTATAAAAATGAAAACAAAACACAAATGGTTGAAAGAATAAGTATTATAAGTCTGTTTCACCAAGATGCAAAAAATTTTGCAATGAAAGCAAGAGCGGATTAGGAATTTCTAGCGGGATTGCCAGACACCACTTGGGGACCACCTGCAGTTGGAGACCATGACTCTGTCACGGAACATTTCAGTGCTGTTGTTGTCGTCTTCCGTCCCTCAACAGGCTGGATATAGGGGGAGAGAAGGCGGCTTCCCTTGCTCATGAGACAATGACCCACGTCAGGTTCAGTCGTAATGAGAGAGCAGATTGAATGAATTAGAAGTGCTAGCAAGAAAGGGAGTGAACCGAGCCTTCATGGGATTTATGTTTTATAGGGTCATAGGTGGAACTGGAAGGGTGGGTATGATGACCTGAGGGGAAAACTGAAGGAAAGACTGCAGAGAGTCCAGCTAAATAGAGCAGCACATAGAATGGAAGAAGAGCTGTTGTTTCAGTCAGTGGGAACTTGGGGTTCGGTATCGAATGGAAGCAGAATTTGCCATCCGAAAATACAGCTCTTTGGCATAAGGATTATTTTGAGCTGATTATTTTTAAGAAACTGCAGACACAGGATAAGCTCTGAAAATGAAGAAGTTATTTTGTAAGAGACATTTACATGTTTAAGGGAAATCTTGATTTGTAAGGATGTCTCCCTCCCCGTACCAGGAAGAGGATGACTCTAAATTTCTAAGACTCTAACACTGGAGAAGGCGAGGACTTCAATCTGCAAAACAACCATACTCTTGTTTCCTGTGCTTTTCCTGTTACCCTCCCATAACTGTGCCATCCATCTCCCCAGCCCCTGACATCTTTTTTCTTGAGCTGGAGATGGTATTTAAGGTGATGTCTTGAGCCCTTTGGGGAACTACTTACTTTGCTTAGATCTCTAGCATGAATGCAGGAGGTATCCATGTTATTAAACTTGTGTTTTTCTCCTGTTAATCTGTCTTTTATTCCAGGGTTGGGGGGATCTTGTCCAAGAACTTCAGAGGGTAGAGGGAAAATTCTTGTTTTTCTCCCACAGTGTATTTGAAGAGGAAAATGTCCTAGAGAAATGCATGTCCAGGATATGGTCTTTAGGGGATAACAGCTGAAGTAGAACATGGTCAGAAATACCTGACCTTAGTGGTTACTGTCAGAGAGCAAGAACTCCTCTCCCCTTCAGGGGTCCTTCTAGTTGGACTAAGAATCAATTTGATATGAGGCCGATTAGCAAGAAAAAATGTAATAGCATGGGTTCTGGGGATCCACACACACATGCAAATTCCAAAGATAGGCAAAATGAGCTACATATGTCATCCTGAACTAAGGAGAGAGGACTCAGGTCTAGGACTTCAAAGGGAAGGAATGAAAATCATAGGCAGATGAAAAAAGCAAATGTTTGGTAAACCCATGTTTGTCCTGCCTTACAGATGGGTTACTCAGATAAAGTTAATTGTTGCTGATAAGCCTTATAAGCCTTATTCTGGAAAGACCCTCCAAGTTAGTTTTTTATATGTAGTTCATAGAGGGGCAAAAGTTTCTCTTGAACCCAAAGGATCTTGATTGCCTTTAGCTTAAAATAATTTGCTTGCCAAAATGTCTCATCTTGGGGCAGCCTGCCATTGACCCCCATACTATAAATTGCATGACACATTCTCAAGGATGTTGAAGTTGCCCATCAAGAGAGCTGGGGTTAGGTTTGAAGAGAGGACTGTGGATTCTCGTTGCCTATGAGGGAGCTGCTCAAGTTGCAGATGTGACTGCAAGGAGGGGCTGCAGAGGGAAATAGAGCCCAGTGCCATTGCCTCGAAAGTCGAGATGTTTCTACAGGAGGATGAGGAATGTTTGACAGCAAAAGGAAGCCAGAGGAATCTTTCAGATGTACAATGATAACCATAACATAGCTCCTGTCCTCAAGTAGCTTTCAGTGAAGTGGGGAGGCAGACGTGTAACAAAATTTAATGCATTAAATGGTTGCAGAATTTTATATATATATTGGATGCTAGAATGGCATAAAGGAGAGGTATTTGTTAAATATAAGGCTTTAAAGAGCTTCCTAAAAGAAATCTGTTCTAGAAATATGGTTAAATGGCCTACTTCCACTGGAGAGGGCTTCAAAATATATGGTGATATCCTAGGGGAACCATTTTTTAGTTGACTGACTTAAAAAAGCAACAAAAAGGAGAAACAAATTCTTTGAGAGTAGGAGAACTTTGTCATTTTTGAAAATCCTATGGTGTGCTGGTAAATGTCTAAAAATTGGCTCTTCACGTACAAAAAGCCCTGATTTGTAGTGTTTGCTGATTTCCATAGTATAAATACTCCCATCATGGCTGATTTCACGCTACCAACAGAACGTTAGCGAGCAGAGAGTGGGGAGCTGTGCACACCTGGTTGCATCTAGCAGACCCGTGTGAACCAGTTGTAGCACACCACCAAATCAAATCTCCAGAAAGAAAAGTATTAGAAGAAGTTTGTCATTTGAAGCAAGAGTTGGTTACAGGTAGGGAAAGATGATAAGGAGTGAAACTAAATAGGTTTGAATGACTAAGAGGGTCTCCTTTTGGGGCTACCATCATGGGGGTCAAGACAAAGAATATTGGTTGGCTCAACTGTCCTTGAAGTACTAGGCAGATGCAGCCTTGGAGGCCAAGTCTTTTCTCAGGATCACTAATACAGTCTTGGTGAAATTTCATCTGGGGGTCTTGCAAGAAGGTTTTGCCTGTGATTAATTACTTTTCACAAGTATCCAACAGAAATACGAATGCGTCCAAGGAAATGAAAGCTGGGATTATTGACCATCAACAGACACCTACCTAGTATTGTCCACAAACACTGCAGGTCGTAAAGGCTGGTCGGGCCGAAATTGAGCCCAGAGGCACAGCCTTGCTCTGGTGCAGCAGCATTGGTCCACCAGGGCACTTTCCCCCCTAAATGATAAAAAGACATCATGTTTGAAAACTACAACCCTAAGTTCACTCTGTTTCCCAGGAATATTTGCGTTTTTAAGGAGCCATCTGGAGACAGTGATGACAAGAAGTGATTTACTATTGATGGAAATTCACACATTGAGGCAGAATGGTGAGTGAAGTTTTAGTTGGGGTGTCTTACATAACCTTCTAAGTGATGATTAATATTAATTCAGATGGTTAACTCTGACGAATGTCTTCCTTTGGCCTGGTGAAGCTAACCAATTCCAAACCCAGATAGTCTTCTTTTTCATTTACTCAAAAAAGTGACTTATTTATTTTTCTAAATAATAGGCCAAAAATATTGACAAAGCTTTTCTTTAAATTCTTGTAAGGTAGAAATCTAACAGTCTGGGTGATGCAGTTGGTATATTCAAGATCTATGCACTGCAGTGTGGAAACCCAGATATCACAGAATTCTTTTTGCTGACCTTTCTGAATTGGATGGTTCTTTCTTGTGGTGACTCTGCTGACATCTCTTCGATTGATCTTTGCTGAGTTTAATCAATGTTGCCTTGCTATATACTTGACCCTTCAGATGTGCCAAATTAAATTTGATGTTGTCTTGGCTGGATTATTGAATGTTACTTTCCTATTTGTTTTGAGATGTTTTGTTTCTGTAGCAGTAAAGTGAAACTCTGTTATCAACCTTGCGGCATTTGTGCTCCCAACGCTTTAGAAGTGTATAATGATAATTATGGACTTTGAAAGGGTAGTTCAGTCTTTCGATAAAAGATTTGTCTAATTGACTAAATACAGTTTTAGGTTAAGTTCCAAGTAAGCCCTCTGTCTCCACAGCAAATACACAGAAATGCTTGGTTATTCCAAATAATTGTTGGCCAGTGGTCTACTCAATGAGGAAAAATTGAAATGCGTGTGGTCCGACAAATTAAAAGATAAGACAGTCTTTAAGGTGGAACAGTTGAGCTGTCAGTTTACTGTATGTTGGTATTTGAAGACACCAAACTACCTAGTAATCTAATAAGGAAGGTTGATAGCTTGGTTTCTAAGAACCAGGTAAAATGTTTTCTGCTCATGCAAATAGAAGAGAAATTAGTATTAAATATTTACTATCTAAAATTGGACCTTATGGAAAAGTGCTAGTGTAAACCAGAGGCTTCAAAATGAATTTGGAAGAATTTATTTATAATTTTGTTTAGAAATGCAGTTTGCATTTTATAGTGAACAATTCCATTATTATGGAAGTGTCCGAAGTACGTGGCCACTTCAGTATTTGCCTAGTGCTGCCAGTGGTGGTTGTCGTTTTACAAGTAGTGTGAGTAGCATGATATGAAATGATAAAAAATTAAGTAGCTGAAGATACAAGTTACCATAATGCTTGTAATTAATAGCGCCCAGAAGATGTCCCAGCGGTGGGTTTTGAAAAGTGAGACATTGGTAGATTGCAACGGGGGTTGGCAGGTGCAGTGAAAATGTGTGGCCCTGAATCTCGGTTACTTGTGTATCTTCAGCTGAAGAATGAGTTCCTGCTATCAGGGACAGTTAGACTTTTTTGATCACTACAGAACTTGTGAAAAATACACGTGGAGGAGGAAGGAAAAACCAGCAAAGCAGCAGATTCACCCAATCAACCCTCATGATCTGAGGAGTGACTTCTGTGGCAGACAAATTACTCTCTGTCCAGCTGGCTGTTTTAGGGACTAAGTCATGTTGCAAATATGGGCTGGCATCTATATGATTTTGTGCTGTAACTGCTTCATGTCTAAATGAAAGACTTGTTCAGCTACTCAACACACCCTAACTGCTCCTTTTTCCAGGCATTGCAGAATTTCAAATACCATACATGCTTTATTTCTTTAAAAGTCTGATTTCCTAACGAGCCTCTTTTTTTTTTTTTTTTTTTAATGTATCTCTTACTTTGTGGTGCTAGTCTTCTTGATCAAACAGCATGATCTAAACTCAGGGAAAGCACCTTCCTTCATGTTCACCTCAAACCCAGTCCCCAGCATAACAAAAACATGGGCAACTCTAAAAAGCTCTGGAGAAAAAAAATCGTTCAGTCTTCCTCAAAGGAATTGAAAAACCAGCCCTTGCTTCCCTGGATTCCCATAGGTCACTCTAATTTGTTGCTATAGTTTGTGAATTAAAAAAAAAAACAAAACAGATGCAAGAAGCTTCTTGCAATGCAAAGATTTTTTTTTCTTAGACCTTCTTGATTCCAGAACTTCACTATTATTTAGATAGGGTGATGTGACCCCATGAAACCTTGGCTGGGGATAAAATAAGGATTTTTATATGTATAATAAAACTTGTATTGTGTGGGTTGATGGATGTTTTTCATTTCCTGTTGGATGGGGGAAGAGGGGCCTTCAGTGAGCAGTAAATAATTGAGTGGAAAAATAGTTCTTCTGACTGTTGATCACTTTCTAACCTGTTGACAGGGAGGACATCTTCGACTCAAACCCTTTCGTCCTCAATGAAAAACAGATAAATAAACTAACTCCTAGGAAAATATGGCAAAGTCGGCATTTTTATTTCTATTTTCATTTTCTAGATATGTGCAGTGTAGTCTTTTTTTTTCTTTTCCTAACCACATCTGTCCTAATGGCATTACATTTTAAAGTATAATGTCCCCTTTCAATCACTGTGACTGCTAACTTTATCATCTGTGAAAGCTTCCCCAGAGGTTGGTCTCTTCAGAAGCAGAGATTTTTTGTAACTGGTCTACCAAGATTTTTTTTTTAATCCGGACATTTGTCTAAAAACAGAGGTTTTTACATTTTTTTCTCCCTTCCACACCTTCTGATCCGTGTCAATTCTGCTTCTGCGCATTTCTTCCTTACGCCGGGCTCTTCTTAGAGGTCGGCCAGTGAGAGTCCGGAGGGCCTCAGAGTCCGGGTAAGCCACTTGGCTATTTACCTTATAAAATGATGTGATTAAAAGCCAGTTATCGAGGGAAACGCTTCCATGAATGTGTGGCATTTCTGCCATTACCTGCAGAAAATGAGCCCAGCTGGAGGGAGCTTTGATGCCTTAAGGCCCTGATTTTTTTTTTGATAGATTAGAAGGAATCCATCCAGCAGGTTTTATTGATAAATTTTTTTTTCTCCATGTATAAGTAGGACAATGAATAGCTGGTTTTGTCAGGTAGAGCAGCACAGAAAAAAGGACTCAAAGGGCATGTTATGGAGCGAGTGGGGTAATCATAAGTCAAGGCAAGTGTATTGATGTTTCCATGGTACCCCTTTGGAAAGACTTAATGCCTGCAGTGTTCAATAGTGGACAACAGATGAGTAAGGTTTAAGAGCAATCATTTCCATCCCTCTGGGCTTGGGAGCATTCTCTACAGGTACAAGAGAACCATAAAATGACACTGCAACATACTCCCCATGCATTATGTATGTGACTTCTGTATTTTAATGCATAACCTTGAGGTGGGTTATTCCTTGGACCTACACTGTCCTCATTGTTCCCCACGTTGTTGTTAACTTCGTGATTCTCTTCTCTTGCCTGTCCTTTCCCAATGAAGTTACAAACTCTTGAGCTCAGGAGTCATGTTCTTTCCTGGTCCTCTCTACCACATGATGCAGCCGAAGCTTTGCACCCTTGAGTCGGTCAGGACAGATTTTTATTTTTATTTTTGAGTGTTTTAGAGGATTTATTTACTTGGAGAGAGCATGAGCAGGGAGTGGGGCAGAGGGAGATGGAGAGAGAAAATCTTAAGCAGGCTTGCTGCTGAGTGCAGAGCCAGATGCGGGGCTTGATCTCATGACCCTGAGATTGAGACCTGAGCTAAAAGCAAGAGTTGGTCCAACAGAACCACCCAGGTGCCCCTATAGTCAGTACAGATTTTGCAAAGAGCATGTAAAGTGAGAATGCATTGACGATGTTGGGAAATTATACAGGAGATGAATTCTTAGGTTTAGTGATACCTGCATTTGCTGAATGACTGAATTGTCAGATTTGTTCCCTCAGTCTGTCCTGCGCTTTTGCTCTTCCTGTTTTCTCTTGTGGAAGTTTCCTCATCTCCCATAACTTGCATCAGTCATCTCCATATTGATGACTGTAACCTAGAGGTTTTTTGTTTTTGTTTTTGTTTTATTTCTTTTCAGCATAACAGAATTCATTGTTTATGCACCACACCCAGTGCTCCATGCAATACGTGCCCTCCATAATACCCACTCTGTAACCTAGAGGTTAAAGCTTGTCCTCTGGCCTAGTTTTCACTTGAATTTCTTGGTACCACCTCAAACTCCATCATGCCCAGAGCCCTCACCAGAATGAGCTTTCTCCTCCTACATTTGGTGTTGGCCAGTGATTTTACTCTTCGTCACTTTGAAAATGCTTTAGTTTTGTCCCTTGTTATTGCCCCTCTGACTTGAATTCCTTCTGTGTTGCACATTTGTTAGCTCTTGGCTTTATCTCTCTCCTCTTATTGACAGCCACTCTCTTCAGACATGACCTCAAGCCATACTTTCTGTGAGGCCTCCTAATTAGCCTTTCTTTCTTTTTTTTTTTTTTTTTTTTTTTTTTTTACAATGTTCCCTTTGTTCTCTAGATTGGGGATTGACATATCTTTTCTGCAGAAGGCTAGATAGGCTACAGACAGATGAGAATGTTGGACATATGTTCTATTCTTCCGGTGGCCTGAGGGAGGGGGCCAGGAATCGGGCCACTTCTTCCTGATGGTACTTCTCTGGGGAGGAAGCAGGGGTTGGCAAAGGCAAATAAGAGGTGAAACCATTTCAAATGTATCTTTTTCTTGATGAGGTGTTCTTTTGGTTGCTGTAGATTTTTGACTCCTAGAAAGTTATTTTTGTCAGTCTTAGTTATTTGTCAAAATGTTTCCATGGCAGAATGAGGGCCTGGAGCTTCCTCATTTGCCATCTCACCGATGTCACCCTCAGAGTATAAGTTTTGAAATAGGAAAAACAAATATGAACAGAAAAACAGAATTTCTTTTGGGAAGTGTACATTTAGGCTCAAAGTCTTCATGCGCTTGTTTTGTGATATTAGTAACAGTTATGGATGTTTTTGCTTCAAATAAAAGCCAGGCCCAGAGTCCCATTTGAGTGGGGTGGGTCTGAAGGAGACCATTCGCAGGAGGAAATGAGATGATCTTTGAGAGCTAATTGATTCAGGGCTCCAGATGATAAAAACCATAAGGTATTTGAAAATGGCATATATCTAGTGGGAAGTGTGACCATGGTGACATAGGCAGAGGCCAGGTACCTTCACATAGCTTGGTCATACGTGGGGAGCTCAGCAGTCATCCATGGAAGGACACAGGTTCAAGAGATTAAAGAAATACTGTCGTGTGAACTGATAGCCTCGTTCGTGAGCACACAGGAGGCATTCCTTAGCAACCCCCAGAAGTAAATGGCTGAGCAGCATGAATGGAAGATGCTTGTATGGGGCTAGAAATGTTGGATGGTGAGATCCAGAGAGATTTGATCCTCTAATGTAAGTGGGATTCTCCAGACCAATGAGGTCTGAGGATTCTGTGGAAATAATAAAATTAAGTAAAATCTAAAATAAAGATCAAATGAAAATGCATTTTCCAAGCCATTTTGCATTGCATGGTGTGGGCGTAATCCTAGAGTCCAGTCCGTATATATGGTCTGCGACACGTGTGGTTGTTTAGAGTTGACTCAGTTGTGTGAAATTTCTCTCGGGTCTATGCTTTGTTCCGGTTTGCCATTAGCCAGTCATGGGCAGTAGTCCTGCTAAACAGTGAGAGCACCGGTGCTGCTTTCCTGCTTGGTGACAGAGCATCTGTAGTTGGCATTCCATTCACTTTCCAGAGTGGAGATTACTGGGCCCTCTGAGTAGATGTCTGTGAAGATGATTGATCTGACTTCATTGTTGCCAAGGAATTCAAGTGAGGTCTCACCTGACATGGTTAAAGCCTCGCACTTGTCAGTGATTAAAATGTAAGTTATTTATATCCTGAAAGATGGCTCTGAAAAAATGGAAGAGAGTGGAACACTGCTTTGTAGAAAATGTGTGTTTTGAACTTGAATGACAAACAGAGAGTTTATAAAATCTCCCCTTTCTTCTAATAGAGGCAGATATATTTAATTTTTTTTCCAGGTGATAGGATCTTGACAAGCTTGCCAAGGAATTTTCTATAGATGAAATTATAAAGAGGAAGGAAAAATACTTCTTCCTTTGACAATATGTACTTTATTGAATATAGAAAGGATCAGGAAGATACCACTGAGCCCTGCAGAAATGGAATGTTTGTTCCCTTAAACATAATTTTTGTCCATTAGAAGAAATTCATTTACAGTTATAAAAATCGTATTCATAATTCACCCTCTTGGTCCCCCTCATCACTGTATATTGTTTTTCTAAACTGTACTTTTTCCTTTAATGAGAACACCATCACTTAGACATGAACCTAGGTGCCTGGGACTGATTTTTGTTTTTTCCCTTTCCTTCTGTTGTCTTTGTATCAAACTGGCCACCAGCCCAGTCCTTAATGTCTCCTATAATTTTCTTGCTTCTGCCCCCTTTGCCCCCAATCTGCAGCCTTCTAGAAGCTATCAGGATTTCAGACCCTCATAGTTTCTCAGGTGAACTCATTTCTTCATAATTGAGCTGTTGCTTTCTGCTCTCATTGCATTCCCAAGCAACCCGTCTTTACTCTGCCATCAGTGTTATTGTTCTCGAATGTAACCCTCTCTATCAATCTCCTCTTTAAACAGATATGTTTGCATTCCATTCAGTGCCTTCAGTACAAGCCATTGTCCTATGTGGCAGAGTAAAGATGGCCACATACTCTTTGTCTTGAGAAATGGGGTCTATGTTACTCCCATTGAATTTGGATGGATTCTGTGAGTGTTCTAAGAGGAATGTGACTGAAATGCTGTTGCAGTTTCCGGGCTCAGGAGTTAAGAGACCAGCCTCACAAACCTCCTATTCCTCAGATCACTCCCTCTTTTGGCACTCTACCTGGTAACTCAGCCGCCAGCTCATGAGAGGTACAAGCTGTGTGGAGAGGCTCAGTGTTGGGGCTCTAGTTGACCGCTCCATCTGTCCTCTTACTCTCACTTGTTAACCATTAGAGTGAGCCATCTTGAACCCCCAACCCAGTGGCTCGAGCTTTCACATGGACCAAAATCCCAACAACCTGTGACTGCTAAAGCATAGATCTCCCAGAAGAACCACAGTTTAAGCCCAGTCAATCAAAAGAAACAGGAGAGCTGTTAAGGAGCTATGGTTTTAAACCACTGAGTTGTGAAGTGAGTTCTTGGGCAATAGCTGAGCAGAAGACCTTGGCTTGAATGTGCTTTGTGATCCTGTTTTAACTTGCTCTTCTCAACTCCTGTCCCATGGTTATCCTACAAGCACATGATATTTCAGCTAGTCTCTAAATACTTGGCAAGTTCTTTTGTGACTCAGCAGGTTGGCACATGCTATGCCTTTGCCTGGCATATTCTTCTTCTTAGCTACCTAGAACACAACTTTTCCTTTAATGACTTTGTGTCCCCTCTTCTTTAAGGACATCCTCATGTATCTCTGAGTAGATTGGGTTTCTCCATCCACTGAGCTCCCACTTCTGTCTGGATCATAGATCTTACTATACCCTGTCATAATTATTTATGTGATTCTCCCCCACCCTCCATGTCCTCCTGGAGGGTAGCAATCATGTGTTTATTTAATTTTCTATTCCTTGTACTTAGCAGAGCTCTGGCATAGAGTGGACTGTGCATCTGTTTTGGTGACTGTATGTGTTTGTGTGTGTGTGAGGGGGTGAGGTATAGTTATGAGCCAGGGATAGGAAAAAAAAAATAGTAGATTGTCCTTGGTTGTTCTTTTTTTCCTTTCTGGGTAAAGTATGATGTGATGATTTGATGTCTGATGCCAGAAATTCATCCAGGTAATTTTAACTAATAGGCCCTCAAATAAAACTTCAGATAAGATTTATTCCTAAATTTAAGAAGCTTTTTGGACTAAGAGTATCAAAATTCAGTGATAAATATATACACTTCAGATGTGCTATCAAATCAACTTGGTGATCTCTTCGTGTAATGAACCACATTTCTGAAATCGCCTCTAATGTATTAAATATCTTTACATTGACAACCTACCCATCCCTGTTCTGATAGGGTAGGTAATTCTACAGTTTGAACAATCAAAAACCTTCCTCTACATCCCAGAGGCTTCTTTCTTACTCTCACAGTTTTGCAGTCCTTGTCCCGTGAAGCTTCCGTCTAGGCAGTGAGTGACTTGGAAATCTAGGGAGGTACCATCTTGTGATCTGCCTTCACCATACATGGCTTTGTATTTGCTGGGGCCAGGTTCTAGGGGAGAGTGATGTAACTTTCTGTCCACTGTCTCGGTGTGAAAGTGAACCCCATCTTTTCCACTCCCTGCTGCTCCATTTGCCAGCATCAGTGACACAGCCTTGCCTCATTGCGAGAGAATCCAGGTACACGGGAAGAAGAAAGGAACCAGAGTTGGTGAAAACTAGGACTCTCTTTGCATTATGCTTGTAGCTCATTGGTAGGTTTATATTGTCATTGGTCTTTGATCTTTTAGTTTTAGAAGAAATGTGATGTGATAAAATCTGGTTGCAATTCTAGATAGACTGGATTACTTCTAAGATTCACTAAACAAAATTCTGTGGTAAGTAGGCAAGTAAGAGAAGCGGAAGTGATAGGCGAAATTTCTGTACTTGAAAGAGACGACTGACCAGTAAGATCAGCCTAAAATGGCTGATCAACACATATAATTTCTTTGCAGATCCCTTGGTACGGATTATTTTCTATGATTGATTTTGTGAATACATGAACCTGCTATATAGTAGAGTGTGGCTTTTTCATCAAGATCTGGCTTTGATATCAAACAACTAATTATACTGGTTTGTATCGTCAACGTTTTCTCTATTCCCACTTTCAAGTATGTGGTATGACTTTTTTCCCTTTTGGTATCAGTATTGTGGAACTTATCTGAATATGAGACAAAGTGGTGTTCAACGTTTAGGCCCTAACCATGTCAGTAGTTTGGGCCTGTGTCAGGTTTCCTAAATGCTATATTTGAGTTTTCTCTCTAGTAATTGCAGGAAAGAGGGTCAAGGAGAGGAAGCAATAAGGATGGGAACATCTGGGTTCTATTGTGTAGCTACAGTCATTGCCATCATTAATCTCTGAGAGCCTTACCCCCATTTACTAATAAATAGCAAGTTCATCCAGAGTAACACAGCAATCAAAGTTATGTGGTGAAGTTAATTGGAATCCAGCAGCTCCCCTGTCCCCCATCTGCAGCCATTCTGTGGTAAGCACAGAAGTGTTCAATGAGCCTGGTTGCCTCTTAGCCTCAGAAGGGGAGATAGAAAGAAGTGACTAGAAAGAACACGATGGATGTAGATCTTGGAGTTCACTGTATTTTCCTTTCAGGTTTAAGCCTTTGGCCACTATGGCTTGAGGCCGAGAAGGACCATGGATCTGCTGATGATTCTGTTCCCTGTTTTTGGTCTTACAAAGTTGGAGGCATGAGACTGCGCAGCCTCCTACCGGAGAGAGGAGGGTAGCTTGAAGGGGTGAAACCTGGTGGTCTCCCCAGTTTTCCTTTCATCCTGTGCATATGTGAGTGAATTTTTGGACTTAACCAGCTTGAGTCACTTCTTAGGATGACTGATGGGCTTCTCATCTAGGATCTCTCTGAGGGCAGGCCTCACACAGGGAATGCGTAAAACTCAGCGTTTGGGACCCTCAGCTTGCCTTTCTTTCCCACCCCTTGTGGTGTCTGTTAGGAAGAGGGGTGGTGCACAGGCTTGTGAATATCCCATCCAGACACTCTCTATATCTTAGGAAACTGCTGCCCTTGGCTTATCGGCACACATGCTGTAGTGCTGCCCACCTTCGGAGGCCCAATTCGGGGAAGTGATCTCTTACTGTAGGTTTGGGGAATTCTGTGTATTCAGTATCCCATGGCAGGGGAGGGAATGGTTTCCAAGTGAAGATGTACCTCTGGACCTTCAGATTCCTCTTCCTACCCAAAGATAGAAAGGCCTCTAGAGAAAGAGAAGGAGAAGGCCTCTGTGGCTAGAGGAAGGCCAGAGCTGGTCCCTCTGAAGTGAGAGCCCCAGGGCAGGGGCTGGGGTTGCCTGGTCTAAGAGCAGGTACTGATGACCATATTCAGCTTTGAAACACTTTAGCTAGTATTAAAAATTAAACTAGGCAAAAACAAAGGTGGTGGGAGAGAATAATTGAACTTGTGTCTCTTGATTTTATATAAACTGTATTCCAGAGATAGCATGGAAGTTGCCTACCTCACTGGGCCACTCCATTATCCCCAGCGATGAAGTTTGTTGGTATTTGGAAAGTTGAAACTGCAAGGATTGGCCTCTGTTTTCTCACATTTGGAGAAACTCCAAATGAATAGCCTTTACCATATTTTATACATGAGAATTATGAATCAGTCACCTAGAAGAAAGGTAGGCTTAGGTAGGTGGGAGTAGGTATTGATACTGTCCTCTAAGTAACTCTTCAAAAGGGTGACATGTTACAGCCCTGTAATTTTTTCCCTCTTATTAAGATAAAAGCTGAATCAAGAGCAGAGGAATGTAAATGTCTGTCAGAAGATCTTTTTCTTGAGCTTTCACTGGGAGAGATCCTAAGTTGAAGGCATTTTAGAGACTTCTCCCTTAATGACTATAATTAATGTTGCATGTGCTATGGCCTACTGTGGATACAGAGAATGACCCTGAGGCTAGGTTGCTGGCTTTTCTGAGAAGCTCCTTAAATGTGGGAACATTACAGTACATCATTGATACAATGCCTTTTACTCCACTTACACTACTAATGAAACAATAGCCATCCTCCTGCACTCATTTCTGTCATTTAACTGGTCATTTTTAACCTGATGAAATAACATTTTTTTTTTCCTGTTGCACAGACTTTTCTCTCCTACTCTCTTTTAAAAATGACTCATTTATCTTTGTCTATGAAACGATAGGATTGGAGGGAACTTGGAATCCTAGGACTTTCACTCCCTAACTAATTCAAGTGTCGTAATTAGTGGTGCTAAGAGCTGGGTACTTAGATTTCTTCCTTATGTACTACCAACGATGGACTCCTGGACCCCAAAATCAGTTGACTCAGGAGGAAATGGGAGTTTTTTTTCTTGTGCATTTTGGCTGAGAAGTCAGAGCCAGGGTGGGTGATGGATTACCCACAGATTCTAAAAAGAGGGGCACATCTAGGCAGGACTTGCTGAGAAGAGTTATTCTTGTCTTGGGACTTTGTTCCTGTTACTACCTCCAGGAGGCTGGAGAAGGCAGAATAGAGTAAGTGAGAGACGGCAGAGCTGCACAGATGGAAAGCTCCAGAGGACCTGTACAGAGTCCCCTTTGAGCCATCAGTTTACCGCTGATCACTGCATACTAGTGAGGAAACTCCTGGCAACTGCCGTAAGAAGTCACTTGAAAAGATTTGAGGGAGCAGTCCTCAGTGCTCACACAGGGCTGGGAACAGCTACTGTTCCCACCAGCCAGAGTGAAAAATGTCATAATTCACAGGCTATTGGGCACAGTACTCAGAAGTACTGGCTCTAGACAAAATGCTGCTCAAGGAAAAAAGCTTAAAAGCAAGTCTGCCACAGAAAACAAGAAGCAATAGAGAAAGGCGAATGAAACAAAAAGCAAGTAGAAGAAACAAATAAGGATCAGCATAAAAATCAATGTTCTCAACAGAAAACAGTTAACAGCAACAACAACAAATCAGTCAGGCCAACAGGTAGTTTTTTGAGGAGATGAATAAAAGTGAAAAATCTCTGGTTAGACTCAGCTGGAAAAGAGAGCATCAGTCAGTGTCGGTAGTGAGAGGTGACACCACTACAGATTCTACGGATATCAAAAGCATCAGGGAATTTAATGAAAAACTTTATGCCAGTTAATTTGGTGACTTAAATTGTACAGAGGTAGTCAAAGGCTTCATTGTCCCCAAATGCAATCACTAAATCTTAAAGATTCTGGCCTCTAAATGTTTCTAAAACTTAATGTCCCCGTGTCTTCCATCATTCTATTCTGGCTTAGGCCACTCTTACCTCATTGTATGAAACTCTGAGCTGAACTCAATGACTCTCCCTACACCCTCCCTCTTTTTTCCCTTGTGTAACAGTCAGGATGATTTTTTTTTTTTTTAATACAGAGAGCTGATTATATCATACCTCCCATTCCTGTTGAAATGATTCTCCATTGCCCTTAGGAGGAGTCTGAATCCTTACTCTGATTAAGGTCTCCAGCTTTTTCTTTTCTTTTTTTTTGGGGGGGGGGGTCCTCTCTTTCCCTTCACATTGTATGCTCTAGCAACAAGATGTGTGTGCTGTTGCTTCTGAGCCACTTGCCTTTATTCTTGGCCTTAAACTCTTTCCTCTCTGTATTAATGTAGCTAACTTTGACACTCAAGTCTCTGCTTTAAGGGGCATTTTTTTTTAATCCCCCAGAAAGTTGGTTCTGACCTCTCATATTGGAAATGCTCCTTACGTAGTGTCTGAACTCTTTGCCTGTCTCCATTCCAACACTTAGCACAGTGTATCATCATTGCACCCTTACTCCGTGTAACTCCCAGGGAGCCGAGAGCTCCTCAGCAATGGCAGATGCTGTGTTCCTTGTATTGACTCCTCCATATGACAAAGGCACTTGATGCGCTACAAGTAATTGTTAGAGTGATGAATAAAATGCACCTCTAGTCAAACCTCCAATCCAATAGCACTCTACTTTTTAACACAGATTATTTTAAGCAGGACTCAAACAGTAAGTTCTTGATTTCAATTTGGGGCTATCTTCTGATACATGGCCCATATTGAAAATGTCATTTTTCTCCCTCTTAAATTCCCCTGCTTATATATGTATTAATAGCATCAATCTATTATCCAAAAGCCAGTACTGATACAGTAATTCACCTGTAGACTTCTGTGACTATTCATAAACCGTAAGATGAAAGTAGAGAGCTTTCAATTGGATTATAACATTTTATTCAGTCTAAGAGTATATAATTGAGCCATGTATTATACTTTATGAAATTGGTTTTGCTTTTAGTATATTCCAAAGTTCTTTTCCTTTGGCTTTGTCCTTTTGACCGAAACCCCTTCCATAATCAGATACTTAGTAACCCATGTTCCAGGGAAGAGCCCTTTGCTATAATTTATATGCTAATTCTTATATCAGTTGTCTTCTATTTTTTTAATTCTAGAGTGAATATTTTACCAAAAACAATGTTTCTCTGCTAACCAGACCCTTCTTGGCAATTTCTTCCTCTCATTTATATTTTCCTTCTCCTTTTCATAATAGGATTTTTTTTTCTAATTACATGAGTCCTTTTGTTTTCGATATACGTAAAGTAGAGGAGGGGAAGAAAGACATTGAGAGATGAAGCCCTGTTAACATCTGGGGATGTTTTCATCCCGCCATTCTGCCGAGTGTTGGAGCTGCTTAGAGTAAAGATCATAATGCTGTGCCATGGTTGTTCGTATTTTCACTGATTGCTTCTCATTTTTGCCTTTAAAATTTAGTTCTAATATTTTCTTTCTTTTTTTTTTAAAAGATTTTATTTATTTATTTGACAGAGATCACAAGTAGGCAGACAGGCAGGCACAGAGAGAGGGAGAAGCAGGCTCCCTGCTGAACAGAGAGCCCGATGTGGGGCTTGATCCCAGGACCCTGAGACCGTGACCAGAGCCGAAGGCAGAGGCTTAACCCACTGAGCCACCCAGGTGCCCCAGTTCTAATATTTTCAATATAGAGAGTTTTCTGTTTTGTGCAGTAAAGTCTATTTCACTGCTTTCAGCCTGATAAATGACTTCTTCACAGAGTGCATGTGTCTATCTACTTTCATGTGTTTAAGGTTTCAGTTTTTAGAGTTAATGGTATCGTTCATATGTAGTTTAATTTTATGAGTATATTGCTTATTTCCTGGTAGTCAATATACTTTGTGTTCAATTTTGTCTCTCTTTTCCATTGACTTGGAGTGATTCTCTAAGTAAATATTAAAGTCTTTTATAGATTAATACCTGTTCATTATCTATTCTATGTTTATATGATTTTCTTTTCTTATGCCAGTACAATACCATATGGATTACAGTTTTTATATCTAATATTTAATGCAGGTATTTCCTTTATAACTTTTTTCCCCCTTAAATTTTGTTAACTCTTTGGACCTCTCCTATACTTGCAAAATTTAATGCTAATTTTTATCAGGACTCAAATAATCGTAATGGGATTCTGATACTTTATTGCTGTAAGTTAATTTGGAGATATCTGACATCTATATGAAATATGTATTACATACATATTCACTTCTTTTTTCTAAAAAAATATTACTCATTCTGTAGATCCCCTATGTTTTGGCTGAAAATATTTCTAGGTGAATTGGGTATTTTTTTGTTACTATAGTAAAAATAAACTTTATTTCTTTTTCTGTTTGGGGTTTTAACTCTTGGTGGACTGAAAAAATATTTAAAGACCTACTTGGTTAATTTCAACATGTATATAATTAGTGAACACAAGTGATATAAGCAGTAGGTTTGGTTCAAAGGAAGAAGTTGGTATAGGCTGCCATAGTTGACAGAAGTTATTAAGGAAGAAGGATTTTTAAAGATTTTATTTATTTGACAGAGATCACAAGTAGGCAGAGAGGCAGGCAGAGAGAGGAAGAGAAGCAGGCTCCCCGCTGAGCAGAGAGCCCTACGCGGGGCTCGATCCCAGGACCCTGAGATCATGACCTGAGCCGAAGGCAGAGGCTTAACCCACTGAGCCGCCCAGGCACCCCCAAGGAAGAAGGATTTTTAAAATGGACAAAGCACACAAGGATATTCTGGACAATTCAAGCAGTTCTGGAGATGAGCAAGGTGGATTCAGGCACAGTGAGCAAAACATCTAACTGTTGTTAATGTCTGGAAATAAAGTTAGAAGTACCGAGATTGTGGGAGACACTGGATGCTAGTGAAGGGCTGTAATTCAGATGGTGTTGTATATTGACAAAAGACTGGATGATCTTATCAGCCAAGTGTATGTTGTTGAGGAGGAAGTGCCATGTCTGAAGTCCTACTTTTGGGAGGTAATCCCTAGGTGATATTTAGGTTTGCTGTATTAGTCTATCTGGGCTACTATAACAAAATACCACAGACTGAGGGGCTTAAAACATAGAAAGTTGTTTTTCTTACAGTTGTGGATGCTGGAAGTCCATGATCAAGGTGCTGGCTGATGGGATTCCTGGTGAGGGTGCTCTTCCTGGCCCATGGATGGGGCTTGGTGCCATGTTTTCCTTTGTCAGTTTTGTGTGGGGGACACCCAGGTCTCTCTTCCCCTTCTTATATAGGACGTTAGTCCTTTCATGAGGTCCACTCTTAGGACTTCATTTAACCTTATTTACTTCCTCAGATGCCCTATCTCCAAATAGAGTCATACTGGGTATAGAGCTCTATCAACTGTGTAAGAACACAGTCATTCGGTCTCTAGTGCGTGGTTTGGAGAGGAGAGAGCCTGGAACAAGGCTGGCTAGATTGGCAAGAATGAGGAGATGGGGTTGTAAGAGAAATTTTGAAGGAGGTTGTGGGAAAAACAAGCATCAGAGGTAACTGCTGAATTCCTACTTCAGAAAGCTAAAAGAAGGAACCTGATTTTCAAGTTTTGTTTTAAGTACATTGCTGTGAGTATGCTTATAACATCATTTCATCTGGAACACATGTTTCTGGAAGGGACCATGAAGATATCGTTGTGAAAAATGACCCAGTGGATAAACTTATATTCTGCTCTTCTTGGATGTCTTTTGTTCACCCTGTCATGCCACTTGTTTGCACCTGTATTGTCTATGTCAGAGTACAAAGTTTTAAAGAATAGCCCTATGTCACGTTTAAAGTGAATTTTATTGCTCTTAGGAGAGTATCTTCTACTTGTATATACTTACTACTTAAAGATGATGAGCAGCGTTTCTGGCATCAATAACTTTGAACAGTTTTGAAAAGCCAAAGTTTAAGAAAGAAAAGTGGCCATGATTCTTGGTTGGTTGGGCTTTACTTTTTTTGGAAAAGATAATATTGATGTTGTAGTCATTGTTTTTGAACATTCCAGAAGCCTTTGAACGGAGTCATGGGGACATTTTTTGAGGAGGGTAGGACAAAATTTCCGTGAAATTAGGGGATCATTCTAAAGTCCTCTTTAAATCCAGGTGTCAGAAAACTTGTTCTGTAAAAGGATACGTAATAAATATTTCAGCTTTGCAGTCTGTAAAATTTCTACCAGCAGCTACCCTACACCATCTTTGTGTACAAAAATAGCCATAGATGGTACATAAATGAATGAGGATGGCTGTGTTCCAATAAAACTTTATTTAAAAAAAATAGGCTGTGGGTGGGACTTGGTTTAAGGGCTGTAATAGCTGACTCCTGATCTAATCAGTTATGCAGAGCATTTTATAAATTTAATCACTACTGGGATCAATATGTTAGAGATAGATGAATAATGTGGTTACTGTGCTCTGAAAGATAGAACTCTCACATTTTTAAAAAGGTCTGAGAAAGTTTAACCAATGTATTCTTCAGTAATCAGAGGACTTTATTCTAATGTGTTATTAAGTGTTTGGTACCTTGTAAGTACAGATTGGGATGATAGTTGAATTTTTAAAAATGTTAAGTGTTATTTTACTCATCCCTCTTTTTGACATTAATAATGACTAAGTAGACTGAAATAAATTTCTCTTTATTGATCTCAAATAATAGTGTCTCTGTAATATCTTTTGCCTTCTCTCAGAAAGGATGCCTCCATTCTTGGCATTATATTTTGTTCAATTGTATTTAGCTATTTAATACATTACAGGGAGCGTTGTAGCATAGAGGTTAAGAGCATGGGTTATGAAGCCAGAGTCTATGGCTTCCTGGTTCTGTGAACTTCTGCAAGTTACTTCAATTCTCTATGTGTTTCACTTCCCTCAGTTATCAAATGGGGATAATAATAGTCCCCATCTCAGAGTTTTTTTTTTAATGAGGGTGACATGAGTTAATACACAGAAATAAAGCATTTAGAAGAATGATTGGCCTATAGTAACTGCTTGATAAATTATCATTAGAGTTTCCCTCTTTGGCTGTAAGCTTTTTGAAGGCAAGGACTATATTTTGCTCTTTTGACTATCAGGCAATTTTCATGGAGCATGCTAGTATTCAACATATGGTTGCCAATGTTTTTACTGTTGTTACCATGACATGGTCTATGCCGTCAACTTTTTGATAAATTGAATTGTGGCCATTCCCCTTTCTGTCCTTTGGAGAAAGTACAGTGTGCAGTAAAGTCCACAGGGTAAAGAGAAAAAAGGTAAATAAAGGAACTTTTTTGGAGGGGGAGGATTTTGGGGGGGGAGGAGTTTTGGAAGGAATCTTAAAAATGAGCCAAGTAATTTGTAAACATTTGCCAAGAGTAATTCAGGAATCTTTATGTGAGGAAACAGTAGTGTCAGCCTGGACCATCTCAGTATCTTCATAAATGAATCTATTTTTGGCATTGCTGCATTTAATTCCTCTCTGTCTAGTGTCGTGGGCAGGTAGTAGCTACTTTGCTATTATTTATGCTAACTTGAGTCAAATTTTTTCGGGACAGAAATTTATGAAAGAGTCTCAATATCCACGAGCTCCCCTTGCCCACACCACGATGCTGGTATTCCTGCTCCTGGTCTATCCTCATTATTATCGTTGGTCCTAGTTAACTTGAATTCTGGGCTGATCTTCCACTTCATCTACCAGGGTAATTTCTTGCTGAAGTCAGCAGAGTTCTTCACTTGTCCTTTTTCTCCCTCTCCTGTTTGAACTAACTCAGTCTATTTCCAATTTGTGCTCCATTTTACTCTTTATCTTTGCAGAGCTTCCTTAATCTTCACCCAGTATGGACATCTTTGTTCATCACACCTTGAAGATAATCGACAACTTTCTATTAAGTCTTAAGTGTCAGCAACTCTTTTTCTTTGTCCTTGGACTTCTTTACTAGAAAAATGTGCTCAGGGTGCTTGGGTGGCTCAATTGGTTAAATGTCTGACTTTGGCTCAAGTCATGATCTTAGGGTCATGAGATCGAGCCCCATGTCAGGCTCCACACTGAGTGGGGAGTCTGCTGGAGATTCTCTCCCTCTGCCCTCCCCCTGCCCTATCTCTCTCCTAATCCCTCGCTCTCTTTCTCAAAATAAGTAAATTAATTGAAAAAAGAGAAAAATGTTGTCAGGTTGTTCCTGAAAATTTTAACAATCTGACCAATTAGGGGAATCCAGAGCGTCTAGAAAGCTGGCTGGTCAAGAATCCTAGAAATTTAATAGTCGACTTAACCCTAGTACTGATTTTTCTTGAAATATGTACATAATCCCTTGGGTTTATCATTCACTAGTTTTGTAAAAACACATCTTCCGACTTGGAGTGCTAAACTTAGAAATGAGCTTTGAATAAACAGTGAGGTTCTAGGGCTCAGTTTATTTTCTTGTCAAGATCTTTAATAGCTCTTCCTTTTTTGTGTGAGTGCAGTTGACTATTATGATAAAATCCATCTAATTAGCTATCAATATTTGACAGTGTACTTTTTAGCAGTGCCATTCATCCAACTCAACAGAGCAGTCATTTCAATCAAGGAAACCACACCAGCCATTCAAATGAGAGAATACTGCCAGAGCTGGATTTCATCTTAATGGGCTCGATAAAGAAAATAAAACTTGAGGGTTTCTATTAGCCAATATATCTCATTAATATTGTGACTGAGACTGTCAGTATCCATTCTCCTAGCCATCAGTGTTTACAACTGATTCTGAATAGATAAAACAAAATGGAAAACAGTCTTGATATATGTTGTTTTTCATCTAGCAAGATGCAGATTTATTTTGTTGACATCAGATGCATGTCAAACACAGCCTAGTAAATGTCACTGACCTTTTCTTCTTTTTCTCTCTTCATATAGGCAATTACGGCTCTGTTATTTATTTCTGGGAAACTCTGGGCACAGCACTTCTGAGTCTTATTTTCTCATTCTTTGCAAAGAGGGAATAATGACATCAGGTGTTTGTTGTGTAACAACCATAGTATTTCTAAAGCTTACAAGAGTATACATTTTTTTTCCAGATTATAGGTCAGCAGGTCAGCCAGGATGAAGCTGATCTAGGCTGGGCTCTGCTGGGCTTGCGTCCAGGCTCTGTGTTGGGTCTAGGTTGGCTCCACATGTGTATAATCCTTCTGAGATGAGTTTCTTAGGATAGCTTCTTCTCCTGGCAATGGCAGAAGCTTACTTTTGTAAGCACATTTCAAGTCTTTGGTTTTCTCATGTCTACCAACATCCCACTGACCAAATCAAGTCATGAGCTCACTATCAGTGGTATGAAGTAGTGTTCCTTCTGCGATGTGACATGGGACAGGATGTGAATACTTAACAAAAATCTACCAGACTGCCTCACATGATGATCAAGAAGATTCTGTGAGGTTATGTATATGAGAGTTCTTTGTTAATGGTTGGGCACCGTGTAACTATGATGTTTCTGCATTGTCTCTCATTATAAATTCTAGGAAGATTCCTTTTGCTAGTGAGCTATTAATTTCCTAACTTTCTACCAAGAGTGGCCATGTACAACACTTGTTAGCAGCTGTTGACTTAAAATACGGAGGTATCATGGCACATGATTAGAGTGGGAGGCTAAAAATCAGGAGTATCTGTTATAGTCTGGGATGTTTAAACTACTACTTGGCTTACCATAAGATTTTAAATTCAAGGAGAAAGCAAGCCAAGGAAAGAGGATTACGCTTGAACAGTCTTCATGATAAAATAGTAGTAATTAGTTTGAGCAAAATCCCCTAATAGTTTTTTTTTTTTTTTTTTTTTGCACTTTGCAGGAAACCAAATGGCAGACAGATAAAACAAATTACTTTACTGGGTTAATTAGCAAGTGATTATAAGGTTTTGCCTATGTTCTCCCAAGAGTACAAAGATCATCCCTGTTTTTCAAAGAACTTTTTTGCTTAATACCTAATCCATCTAAACTTAACTGCAAAATCTCACAGCAACCTTGCCACAAACACTGGAACTCCGCAGACTGCCTGGGAGACAACAGCAATGCTAATTTAATGATGAGAAGAAGGAGGAGGGAAGATGAAGCATGGTGTTTTCCTTTTATTTTCTTCTGAACTTGTTTTGCCACCTTTGTTAGCCCCCTTTGCATTTTTCTTAATGCAGGTGTCACGCAACTCCTAAGAATTTAGTTGTACGTGTTTCTGAACCAAGGTCTAGGATTGTGAACTAAAATATTGTATCTTTAAGGCCAGAGTATTTTCAGAACAGTAACATCATTGAATGAGAGAAACATCCTTTTGATAGAGGTCATGGAAAATTCAAATTAATTCCTAATCAAAGATGACTCAGGAAAACAGGTAGTTCACATAATGTTTTGATTGAAAGACACTGAGACCTTCAAGATAAGGTTGCTGTCAACTGATAAAAACAAGACATCTCTCTATACTAAAAGTGGGCAAAGATAACAGAACAATTCAGGGTTCTCTTTGGATGTAGAGGCTATAGGACCTGGCCACACTAAATGTGGCAAGCCACTAAGACAGTCACATTTACATATTGATGATAAACAGCATTAAAAAATCCTTAATTCATATATTTGCTGTAAAGGAAAATATACACAGAAGGTTTTATATTTTAATGGGATTAAATGTTGTCTCTTTTTCATGTATAAAATTGTGAAGATTGTGTCTTGACTAAATTTTCTAATTCTCAGTCATGGGACTTCTTTTTTCAGTAGAATGAGTTGGGCAAGTCTTCCTAAGTATCATGTTTTCATTTTTATAGGCAGTTGTATTTTAGAAATATTTTTAACTTAGTATATTTGCAGATACAATATTTGTTTTAATTTCATCCCGATTCTTAAATATTTTGGATTATCGACATGCCAGTTCAGTAAGAACCAGAAGGATTGGACTCCCAACATTTGGGAACCTTTCAAAGAAGAAATGCCCAATAGTATTGTAGAGCACTGTATAGGCTTGGTGTGTCATTTCATGGAGTGGGTGTGGAAACAGAACATTAGTGCCTGTCACACAGACACAGTTTAGTTTAGGGCTTAAGACCGGAGTTCAAGTTTGAGCTCTGCCAGTTTGTGTTTTGGGGGTTTTGTAAAGTACTTGGGCAGGTTATTTGATCTTACTAAGACACAGATTTTTCATTTACAAAATGGAGCTAATGATACTACCCACATCATGAACCTGATGTAAGTAAGCATCAGATGAGCTGTTATACGAGATATTACACAGAGTCGGTATACAATGAATTTTATTAGTAGGTGAGAGATGTGTAGGCATATACTGTGCAGATAGATCACATGGTACAATGATGGGGGAAAGAGAGGCTAAGAATCTTAAAAAAGAAAGAAAAATAAACCCTTGGATGTATGATAGGGTACTAGAAACAGAAACAGTATCATCCTAGCCAAATAAAGAGGTGCATGTTGATTATTTCCGCCTTCTAAAAGTTGGAGTTGAGATTGAATTCTTTAGTCGTGAAAGTGACTTGCTTACGTATAGACGGTAAATCCGTGAGTCCTACTCTAAAACATTAAAATTCAGCTTTGTTCATTTTACGTATCTGAAGACTTAGGTAGATTGATAATAGGTCCTAATATTCCACACTTTTCTGTCTCCATGCCCTGTGGTTGACTGTCTCCCCATGCTGCCTCTGGGCGTGGTCTTGGGGATGGCTAGTTAGGATGGCCTTGGCTAACATAATTAGACTTTCTTCCATGCTTTTCTTGAATTGCCCCAATAGTCTAGCCCAGGTTCTCATAGTGAAGGCAAGGGTCCAAAATGGAAGGAGAAAGGCATACTGCTTTTTCAAGTCTCTGTTAAAAACAAACTTGTTATTTTTGTCTTTGGCACTCTTTTGTTTTTTAGCCGTAGGAGTTTCCTAGAAAACTGATTGTATTTCCCCACGGGAACAATGCTACATTTCGCAGGGATGCTTCTGACTTTTCATCTTCTACTTGATGGTCAGCATTGGTGGTTCTAGACACCAATGGGGATGAGCTAGACACCATTTCCACTGGATTCCCCTGTTTAGCTTGATGAAACAGGCCCTTTGCAGTCTGACTCTATTCCGTTTCACCAATTTTGTCTGTCATCACTAAGTTTACATTGTACATTCTCGCCACATATTTTGACAAAAATTTCCTGAATGTGCAGGGCTCTTTCTTACCTTTTTGTCTATGGATGTACTGTTTCATTTATTTGGAAAACTCCTACTCCTGCTCTATACTCCAACTTAAAGGTTTTCTCCCACTTTCCCAAGAAGAAAAGCTGGTCTATAATATTTGCCCCAGGTATTTGTGGTATGTATTATAATGGTGTAAATGCTAATAACTGTGTCTCTCTTCAAAGTTAGTGTGCATGTGTGAAGCCCTGATGAGTTTCTTAATCACCATTTTGTTTTCTTTCATCTCAAATGGCAAGCACAGTGCCTCGTGTTGAAAATATATTTGTTAAAATGTGATTCAGCACTAAAGGCATAAATGAATAATGACATTGTGTTCCAAAAGCTGACATACAAGAATCATAAGCTTCTACTCAATGAAATTGGAAAGATTTAGAAGCAGAAGAAATGTTAAAGATTGTTTCACTGATCATTTTTTTACAGACGAAGAGTCAGTTGCTTCATGTTTTATATTTAAATGGATTCAGTGCTCACCATTAGAATTTCCTGCCATGGCTTGTCTGATGCCTTTCTTGATGACTGAAATTTAAGCCTTGAAGCTACTATTTCCAGAATTTAGCAAGTTCGATACATAAATGTTGTAAATGGTAGGATCTTATTGGATTGCATTTTATTTTTTCCAATCAAAACGCTGGAAACGTTAGTCTGCTGTCTCCTGGCAGTCTGGTCTCTCTTATTTGTAGATGATTTGCTGTCGCTACTGAATGCCTATAGTGTTCTTTTCTTACCCTTGAATTTCATCAGGCTACGTCTTCATGTTGATTATTTTTATAATCTTCTTCCAGAGTACATTTAGTTGTACTGATTTTGTAGATTTGAGACTTTGTATTTTGTGGTTTTTTACTCAGTAATTATTTATTTTTAAGCTAAGTGTACCTATTACTTGAAAAATGGAAGAGTATTTAATTTGAAGGGATTCTCTTTATGCTAATGTGTTTTTATTTCTCTCCTAATGTTTAAAATGCGAACATTTTGTAATTCAGTCACAGCCCTTAAATCCAGGTAACTTCTTCCTTGGGTCTCAATTCCCTTCTAGACAAATTCTTTTTCCAGAAGGCCATTGGCTTTTCGTCATTCTTTCTATCTAAATAACATCCAAGCACAAATCCCACAGGCACAAGTGTATGTGCCTTTTGGTCACGAATAATCCGAATTACGTTCATCATGAATGCTGTGGCCTTGGTGCCAAAAATGACTGAGACTGTGTTTATCGGAGAATGTTTTTTTAATTAATTTGTTTACTGTGCTCTCTTTCTGGTACAATTATTACACTCACCGTCGCTATGACGCCGATGATCAGATGGAGTTCCCTCGCTTTTCTTCCTTCAGCGCTTTATTCATTTGCCTTTTCTTCCAGACCTTTCTTTAGTTTCTTAGGCCTCTTCTCCACATTGTTGACTCTTTTTCAGCAGAATGGATTTTACTTCTCACTGTTTTTATTTTGAACAAGCTTTGTTACTGTGTCTTCAGTTCTTTTCATTAGTTTCGTCAAATCACTTTTCATCTCGCATTTTATTTATAATGTGAGCTGTTTCGTCCGATAGACCCTATTCTTTTACTTTCTTTGATATTATAAAGATGCTTGCGTAAACTTGCCTTTGATTTCTCAGTGGTAATGTGTCTGAAGTACATCTTTCACTTGTGTCACTTGCTATGTGAATTTCCTGCATGTTTTCATACTGTCTATGCAGAAAGGCCCATTTGACCTCCCTACCTCTTTCTTCTCTGTGGGTGGGATATGAATGCCAGAACTCGGCAAATAAAAATACAAGACTTCCAGTTAAACTTGAAGTTTAAATAGACAATGAATATATTTTTACTATCACAAATATGTGCCATGCGATATTTGGGACATACTGAAACTAGAATATTAGTGTAGTTCTGAAGAGTGCTATCTGCTTGCGTCTCTGGCTTTGGAAGCACATCTCTCCTTAGAGAGCTCAAAAACAATATGAGGGGGCGCCTGGGTGGCTCAGTGGGTTAAGCCTCTGCCTTCGGCTCAGGTCATGATCTCAGGGTCCTGGGATCAAGCCCTGCATCAGGCTCTCTGCTCAGCGGGGAGTCTGCTTCCCGCCCCACCCCTTCTCTGCCTGCTTCTCTGCCTGCTTGTGATCTCTGTCAAATAAATAAATAAAATCTTAAAAAAATATATGAGAGATCACCATGCACCAAAATGGAGCATCTGAGCCCACAAGTCTTTCATTCTTTTATTCAGTATTTATTTGTCTTTGGTTTATACGAATTTGCTGCAGGAGCAATTGGTGTTTTTCCTTTACTTTTGGCCTCCCTTGTTTTGATGTAGACTTTGGGGCCAAAATAGTAAATAAAGTGGAATTGTGCAATCCCCTCATCAGACCTACTTTCCCTAGCATTTTGTCCTTTGCACCTGGACCCCCAGTTCCCTCACAGCGCCCCCCATCCCCAGTCTTTGTTGATTCAGGTAGAAGAGTCTCATCTCAGTCCTCAAGATCCCCTTACTTCTCGAGTGTTTATGCATTGCTCCCGAGCACGACAAAGGAGCTTTGGCCTTCAACACCCTTCTTCTTTCTTTTCTTTTTTAATATTTATTCATTCATTCATTCATTCATTCATTTATTTAAATAAACATATAATGTATTTTTATCCCCAGAGGTACAGGTTTGTGAATCGCCAGGCTTATACACTTCACAGCACTCACCATAGCACATACCCTCCCCAATATCCATAACCCCACCCCCCTCTCCCAACCCCCCTCCGCCCAGCAACCTTCAGTTTGTTTTGTGAGATTAAGAGTCACTTATGGTTTGTCTCCCTCCCAATCCCATCTTGTTTCATTTATTCTTCTCCTACCCCCTTAACCCCCCCCCCCATCCTTCAACACCCTTCTTAATGGAAGTCCACAATTCACTGAATTCTCAAAGATACTGTATACAAACTGTGGGTTGGGGTTTTTGCTATTTTCTAGGTTCATTTCCTAGGTAGATGGTATGTTAAAATTTTCTGGTTTTTTTTTTTATTATTCTGAAGATTTATTTATCTCTGAGAGTAGGAGTACAAATGGCAGGAGGGGCAAAGGGAGAGGGAAAGTATCCCAAGCAGAGTCCCTGCTGTGGGGTTCGATCTCTTGACCCCTAGATCATGACCTAAGTACAATGCTTAACTCACTGAGCCACCCAGGAGCCCCTGTTTTGGGGTTTTCAAAGAGAGGTGTAGAATAAGCATGCTGTTACTTAAACCATATTCTTCTAGAAGTTTTGGGGGTGGGTTCTTAAGGTGGGTTTTACTGTCTCCAATCATCATCACCAAATATTTATTGAACATTTACCATACGACAGTCCCTAAATGAATCATTTTGTGTGGCTTTATACAAAACCACCCAATTATTCCCATCAATTTATAGGTAAGGAAACAGCTGGGAGAGTTTAGGTAACTTGCGTAGCTTTTTATGCGATTATTCTAAAAGCTTTGTCTTTTAGACAAATGATGCTGATGGGTAGATGCTTACTCAAACTTGTTCATATCAGGGGAAATGGCATCAAAATAGACATGGCCAATAAGGAGACGGAATCTCCCAGAAAGTGAGTTCTCTGGCTGTAAGGAAAGTTAGCAGCAGCCAGGGCTCTTGAAACCTCAGCTTTGTGACTCTCAGTTCCACAGCTACCCTCTTAATAAAGTTTGACTTTTCCTGGTAGACCTGCTCCCTTTCGAACTGATACTGTCTGCTTGGAGTTTTCCTCTCGCTCCTGGATCATTTCTTTGTACGTCATGCTTTTGGCTTTCTCATAGTTTGTGGTTCACAGTAATTTCTCGTGACTGCCTTGTGGCTCTGACAAATGGTTAATAACAGACACTGAATGACACAGACAATGGGATTTGAATCTGGTTCTAGAATTAGCTCGTAACTACTATAGCACTCAACCTCCAACTCAGATCAGGACCTCTACCAAAGAAGAAAATATCTTCAGTGCAAAATCATCAGTGTTGGGGCATTCAGTTGGTTAAAACCTAGAAGAATGGAGATAAGGGCCGTTGAGTCAGGTAAGCTGGTGGTTATATCTTTGGTCAAGTGGTTGGTGGAAAAACCCATTTTGGATGGGGCACCATGAGCCAGGAGAATGCCTGTATTTGACTGCCTTATATCTCTGTCCTGTCCTTCACTCAAACGGAGGGGCCTCTAGGGATCTCTGAAATTCTCTCTTCCTACATTTGCTGTGTTATCTTTGACCAAAAGAATTATCACGAGCTGTGCAGAACCTGAAGCTCCAGGCTTGTGGGGGTTCCAGCTGAGGAATCCTAAAAAGATGGGAAGTTCATTCTGAAAATTCAGTATGTATGTAGCAGCCTTGTGGAATTGACTCAAACACTGTCTGAACTATGTCTTACTATTCTGAAATAGTAATGAATATTAGAGATCTCTGTATAACACCTGGGCCAGGCTGGAATAAAGACAAATTAGGAAAAAAATCAGATTGTGACCTACTTGTGTGTACTTCACTGGGAAAAGGTCAAAAACTCTATGCTGTGCCAATTTTGCACTCACCCTTTCTGCAAACCCTTTCAAAGGAGATTAGGTTCTTATTACTTTATTACCGCAATAAAACGTGTGGCCAGAATTCTGGAATGAAAGCTGCCGCTACAGAAGCTGTAATAGAAGAAGCCGCAACTTAAGTGTAGGCTTGAAAAATTGTCATAAAGGCAATCTTTTTTTAGAGAAAATACCTTCTAATTTCTCACAGCCAAATACACACCCCCAGATATGATAAGTCTTGGATACTGACTGCTTTGTGGAGTGACGCACACAATATTTTTTGCTTAAAAGCCATTCTTTTTTTTTTTTTATAAGATAAAACAGGGCATCGGTAATTGGATTGATGGTTCTTTAGTATAACTAGTATTTAACCAGTGAATACTAGGTAAATACCTTGTTTCTGCAGTGAGCATTGTTTTTGAGTTTCGCATTTGGGCATCAAAACCTTTTAAATCCTATCCTTCTTTTCTCTTTTGCTTCTCTTCTGTGTCCCTGTCTCCTTTGTTTTAGAATAGACTCGCCCATCCCTAGATGCTGATGTGATGGAAGAGGCACATGCATCGTTTTGGCCATTTCTTTTCCCGGGTCCAAAACTGTTCTTAAAATTCAACGCAGTGCAGCTGCAGGCACTAGATTTTCTTCAGGGAGAGAAGGTCACAGTCAGGGTGACTGTTCTGCATTTTCATAGCAAACCAGAGGTATTTTTGTGATGCGATCTACTGACACTTGCCAACAGGCATTGCCTTTGCAAGCTAGAGACACTTACACATTGGTATATGCCTGAGTTGTCTTCACAAGCTGCGAAATAAATGACAGAAAAGATTTTGCATGAGTTCGGGAGACATGGTCTTAGTTGATCTGAAAGGAACTATACAAAAGCCAATATTACACTTTAATATAATGCCTCCCATAATGCCATTGCTACTAATGCGAATTGGAGAGAAACCACAGATAGATGATACCTAAATCCTTTCGTATACTGCTAAATCACTTTAGGGTGTGAATACCAAAAATATTGCTAAGAATTTGTAAGGGAGATATTTTTGCCTTTCCAGTCCCACCATCTCCATCCTCCTGAGTAATAGCTCTCCGTTGAATTACTTTCATTCAGCTTATCTGATGCTTTCCTGAGCCCTGCTTCATTTGTTCCTCACAGCAGTTTTCAGCACACGGAAAGGGCAAATATGGTGAGTTCATTTTGCTCCTGTGGCAATGGAATCTCCGAGAAGTTAGGTAGACTAGAATGTAAATGGCAGAAAGCAGAAACTTAGAGCTTCTGGATCGTGCGCCAGCATAGACTAGAAGCAGGGGTCGTTGGGTGAGCCATGCTTGCCACCAAGTGATGGTCTTGTTGTATGGTCACCATGGCTAGAAGCCCTGGAGTGTTTGGCCCCTGCCACTTCCTCCCTCTCAAAGGTGTGCTACAGGGGCTCTGTATTCTGTCAAGGATGTCAGTTGTTCATTCAAACTGAAGAGCTGTCTGCTGGGATGAGAATTCAGAAAAGCATTTGATCAGAGGCTTAAAAAAACCCCAATAGCATAAGCCCCAGAACAAATGATTTTACATGTCACTTGGTTATTTTGGCTAATGGGCTAGCTGACAACTGAACCCCCTCCCGAATGCTGGCATGTCAGAACTGCACATGTGCTCCTCATCCTCACGGGGCCACCTTGATCCCTGTGGGCGCCATTTGCCCATGTGTTTCCTGGTCCAGATGGGATGTTTATGCTGCTGTTTAAACACTAGACTTCCTGGGTGCCTGGGTGGCTCAGTGGGTTAAGCCTCTGCCTTCGGCTCAGGTCATGATCCCAGGGTCCTGGGATTGAGCCCCTCATCAGGCTCTCTGCTCGGCGGGGAGCCTGCTTCCCCCCCCCTCTCTCTGCCTGCCTCTCTGCCTACTTGTGATCTCTGTCTGTCAAATAAAAATTAAAAAAAAAATCTTTAAACCCTAGACTTCCTCCCTTCCAGAGGTTTTGGAACCTGTATAGACCAGTCAACTGCTCACTTAATAGTCCTCCCACATGTTATTACTTGTACTTTCGTGCTTCTGCCAAAGTCACGTTCCTGCCAGAGCTTGTTTATACCTTCTTGCCTCTGCCTTTAGTTTTATCGAGATGAAATTGACAAATAATATTGTGTATGTTTTTAGGTGTACAGTGTGGTGATTTGATACACGTGTATGTTGTAAAATAATTGCCACAGTAAAGTTCTCCTGGCCATGACCTCACATAATTACCTGTACGTGTGTCTATGTGGTAAGAGCATTTAAGATCTATGCTCTTCCTGCTAGCCGTTTATTCTTTTATCTTGTCACTACACTTGAGGTTTGAGTTTTGGATGGAAATCTTTTCAGTCCAGCTTTAAGCTCCCAGCTAGTCTTTTATTTCCCTTAATCCTTGTAGCATTTCATGGAAACATCATAGTTTTTTTTTTTTTAGATTTTATTTATTTATTTGATAGAGATCACAAGTAGGCAGAGAAACAGACGGGGGTCGGGGGGTGGGAAGCAGGCTCTCCGCTGAGCAGAGAGCCCAGTGCGGGGCTCGATCCCAGGACCCTGAGATCATGACCTGAGTGGAAGGCAGAAGCTTAACCCACTGAGCCACACAGGCATCCCGGAAACATCATAGTTTAATAATTGACATATGACTGCATCCTTCTCTTAAGGTACAAAGACTGTCCTTTGCTACCAAATGGGAAACTCCTCAAAGACAGGAGCTTGAACTTTGCTTGTCTCAGGAGTCCTATGGAAGCTCAAGTTGGCTAATTTTGAGAGTTTCATAGAGGACTGTTTCTAAACGTGTGGAGAAGGAAACCATGAGGCAGTATCCTGGTTGGTGACAGTGTTACTTACTCAACGTCCAAAATGTTGAATGAATGGAGTGGTTTCTGAACCCCGAAAGCAGAGAGAGCATTGCAGAGATGGCTACGTGATCAGAGTTGTGTGCAGTGAGCCTGCAGGAAATAAATACTCTCACCATACCACCTCTTGCTGATGCTTTTTATTGGCCAAACACATGCAGAAGTGAACTCATTGATGGGATTCATGCTTATCACCTTTCCCGGGCACAGAGGAGAAATGCAAAATGGTGAAGAGTGGGTCTGGAGGGGGTGGATAACAAGTGATAACCAGCACAGACATCATAACATTTATGACCCTGGTCTTGCATCTCTCAGGTCCCTAGCAGGTTTTAGAGCGCTCACTGACAGTTTCTGAAACCGCAGTGGTGGGGCCATAAACATCAAATATCACACATAGTCGCCATAGGCACTCACCAAAGAAGATCTTTGTGGATTTTTCCACACATATTCCACTCGACAGTACTTTGATTATTTGTCAGAATTTTTGGTTACAGCTAACCAAGTATAGCACCATCATTAAAAACATCATTACAGAATGCCTGGAACAAACACTCCTGCGTATACAGCAGTGACTTGGTAAGTGGGTGCCGTGTGGCAAGCTCTGACGAGGATGATTCACTATTGCATCTAAAATCAGTTTTTTAGCTTCTTGCATTGCAATTATTCCTTTGGAAAGGCCTCCTTTGGTTGGGAAATTTTGCTTGTCTCCAAAAAAAAAGTTTTATTTTCATATTCCGTCATTTAAATTTCAATTAATGCGACTGAACCCCATCAAAAAACTTCTTTCAGTGCTCTAGCTCATGGCTTACTTGGGATAAAATGTCTCAGGGCAGGTGTCAGGCTTCTAAGGTAGCAAAATCAAGAAAACATTTTCTGTTGAAGTTCAAATGGAATTGATTTGGATTAAAGCCTGTTGACATATATAATGGTAAAAGGAAACCATTTTCAGCTAGTGAAAAACTTGGGCTTGAAAGATATTACAACACTGTGGGTCAATGTCAGAAAGACATCTGAACAAATGCTGTGGAACATCAACGTCATTGGAAGTGTCAACTGCTTTGAGAGAATATAAAGAAAACTTGATGAATCTCATTTTGAGCCGAGGTGAAAAGAAAATTCTGCTAGAGATAAGGGAGAAAAAAAAAGTTTTGTGGTCCTAAAACATACTTTTTGACCCCAAACATACTTTCTGACCCCACAATTTTTCTCATTGAAAAATTCCCAGATTATTAAAGCTAAAAGATGTATTAAATTCAAGGTTGAATAATGCACCATGAATGTTATTTCCTTACAGACATATAAATGTTATTTATACTTTTGATCATTTAATAGGGGAATTTGTATTCCTTGACAGGGAGTTGGCAAGCAAGAGAATTATACAGAGATAATGGAAGGAGAACTTGCAGAGATCACCATGGATAAGGTAATGCTGATTTAAAAATTTATTGATTTTAGCAAATGATTATTTTGAAATTACTTGCAGTCATTGAATACATGCATGAGAAGAGGGAGAAGGGCCGGTTTTTTGGTAGGAGCTGGCTTTGTTCTTCTTTTATCAAGCAAGTCCCATCCTCTCTCTGCAGCCTGCTTTCAGGTGCCTCTTCTAAGGACTTAGAGGTGCCACAGAAACGAGACAGATGTGTAAATGAAAGCTGTTGAATTGCAAACCTTGGCCTCCTGTTTGAGAAAGGGCTCATGTCTCAACTTTCAGGCTATCCCAAGTCTGTTCCTGCAGAAAATATTTTTCAACTGTTGACTGTGTACCCCTTGATGAGCACTCGGGGGCGGGGAGGGCAGAGGGGTGAACATCACATAAAAGTTGCCTACCCCACATAGCATACATTTGAATGTGAGGAACCAGGTAATAAATAGATGAATGAGAGATTTTCAGGGTAGTGAATCAAAATGTGTCCTGATACTTAAATGTAAGGGAAAAATAGGGTAAGATAACGTGAGGGAGCATAGCTGTGTGTTTGCAACTATTTTTTTAAAAAAGATTTTATTTATTTATTTGAGAAAGAGAGAGTATGTGAGCTGGAGGGAGAAAGAGAGAATCTGAAGCAGGTCTGCACAGAGCCTGGCTTGGGGATCGATCCCACCACCGTGAAATCATGACCTGAGCCGAAACCAAGAGTCCACCACTTAAGCGATGAGCCACCCAGCCGTCCCTCCTTGCAGCTGTTTTAAATTGAGTCGTTTAGGGGGCCTTTTTTAAAAGATTTTATTTATTTATTTGATAGACAGAGATCACAAGTAGGCAGAGAGGCAGGCAGAGAGAGAGAGGAGGAAGCAGGCTCCCTGCTGAGCAGAGAGCCGGATGTGGGGCTCGATCCCAGGACCCTGGGATCATGACCTGAGCCAAAGGCAGAGGCTTTAACCCACTGAGCCACCCCAGGCGCCCCTACAGGGCCTTTCTAAATGGAAGTATTTCAGTTAAGACATAAAGGACAAGAAGCAGGTAAGCATAGGGGAATGGACAGAAAGTTTTAGCCAAATTGAATAGCAAGTGCAGAAGCCCTGAAGTGGGGCAACCCATTACGTTCAAGGTAAGCAAAGAATGGTTGAGTGCCTTTCGAGAAGAGTCTAAAATGGTATTAATTTGATGTTTAGAAAATTAAATTGGTCTAAACTTATACTCTTAAATGCTCCCAGAGTGCTTGGAAATGAAAAGTTCATTTATAAGAATTCTAACCTAATGAGGACTTTTTTTTTTTTTAAAGATTTTATTTATTTATTTGACAGAGAGAGATCACAAGCAGATGGAGAGGCAGGCAGAGAAAGAGAGAGAGGGAAGCAGGCTCCCTGCTGAGCAGAGAGCCCGATGCGGGCCTCGATCCCAGGACCCTGAGATCATGACCTGAGCCGAAGGCAGCAGCTTAACCCACTGAGCCACCCAGGCGCCCTAATGAGGACTTTTTGAAATATTTTTTTTTGTTTATTTGAGAGAGAGAGTGCATGAGCTGGGGGGGGGCAGAGGGGGCAGCCCCCCCTTTTTAAGATTTTATTTATTTGACAGAGAGAGATCACAAGTAGGCAGAGAGGCAGGCAGAGAGAGAGAGAGAGAGAGGAGGAAGCAGGCTCCCTGCCTAGCAGAGAGCCCGATGTGGGACTCGATCTCAGGACCCTCAGATCATGGCCCGAGCCAGAGGCAGAGGCTTAACCCACTGAGCCACCCAGGCGCCCCCTGAGCAGTGTTCTTGAAGGTGAACCAAGGTTGTTGATGCATCCGAGGTTGCTAGATGCCCCTCTGTGGGACCTGATGTACTGAAAAAGGACTGACAGCAAATAAAGAAACACAGCTCAGTGAGCAGTTAAATCAGTGGTGTAAATGGACTCTTAGCCCCTCGTTGACTTTCACTGGTCATTGCGTCGGGTCCATGCAATTTCAGTAACTTGCTCTTTTTTATCACGTGTTTGCCGTTTCTCTCTATTGCGCCCACAGTTGCTATAGACTGAGATGTTGTGTTGTGTGTGCGCACACACGTGTGCATGTGTATTTTCTTGAGGTCTTAAAGTGGTTCTTACACCTGGCTGATTGTTAGAATTCCCTGGGGTCTCTCACAGAACATTGACGCTTGCCGCTCTCTCCAAACCATTTAGATGAGACTGTCTGTGCTGGGGCCTGAGCTCCAGTATATTTTTTAAAAGCTTGCCGGTGCTTCTAAAGTTCAGTCAGTTTTGAGATCCCCTGACCTCCTATGAGAGGAGGAAGGCCTTGATTTATATGCGTACGTTTCTGTCAGATGCTTTAAATGAAGTCATTAACCAAAATGCATTGCCAGGGTCCGGGTCATTGAGTTTAAAATCAAATGAAATACATTTCTGGGTGACAGAACAGTAAGGACATGAAGAGAAGTAGGGTGATGTGCCCAGATGTAGCGACTGTCTTGGATGCAGTGCATGGGTCCCAGCGGCAGAGGCGCACTTAGGGGCCGTCTGTGACTTCACAGTGCTGTCACCCCCAGGCCTGTGGTGGTCACTGGCATTCGTCTCCATGGCCCTTGATTTGGAGGAAGATCCCTATTTATGCTCACCTGCTACACATGGATTCTGAGAGCCTCCCATGAGGCAATTTCACCCTGCTTTCTTTGTGGAATAACCTAAGAATAAAAAAAGAAAGCATACATGAAAATCGTTTCTATCTGAAAAAGGCCATGCCGGTGGTAAGGATTCATCTTCCTTCTCAGGGCAGTATAGTCACTCTGTAGGTTGAGCTTTTCTTCAGACCATAAGTGGTAAAACAGTCGCCGGGAGTTATCCGATTTGGGCTCAGATACGAGATTGAACTGTGGCTACATCTCTTACTAGCCGAGTAACCTTGGGCAAGTTCCTGTACTGTCTGAACTTCTTTTTCTCTAAAATGTGGGCAACTACAAGTCTGCTGTGAGAATTCCAGATGACTCGCTCATAATTTCATTTTACAAGTATTTATGGTGTAACTACCGTGGGTCACGTACTGGTACAGAAACTAGAGATAACACACACACACACACACACACGAAGTCCAGCTTTCATGGAACTTTCAGAGGTGCAGTGGAACAGAGACAATAAATCAGTAAATAAACAGATCAACAGGTCACGACCTGGTATGCCAGGTGGTTGATAAGGGCTCTGGGGGAAAAAGGAAGCAGGGTGAATGGGAGAGGAATAGGAATTCCTGGGGGGGCACTGCAGAGAGGTTGAGATGTTACATTAGGAAACCCTCATTGCTGAGATACCTGGGAAGAGTCCTGCAGGAATTGGGGCAACCGTGCCAAGTTGATGTCTACTGGAGCTTCATTGCAGGCAGAGGACCTAGCGAGTACAAAGGCTCTGAGGTGGCACTGGGTGTGGAATGCTCAAGAAATGAAAGGAGGCTGACATGGCTGGAGATGAGCAAGAAAGGGGGAGAGAGGAAGGCTATGAAGTCAGAGTTAGTAATGAGCCTGAGTCCCAGAGGCAGACCTCCTCAAGGTTTAATGGGCACCAGAATCCTGGGGATTGTTGCCTAAGTGTGGATTTAGATTCGGTCGATCCAGAGTGGGGTCTGGGGTTCTGCAATTCTAGCTTCTCCCAGGTCTGCAGACCATGCTCTGAGTAGAAGTGGTACAGGGCCATGTAAGCTATTGCAAATAAGAAGGCTAGCTTTTGTCCTGAGTGAGATAGGAAGCCATTGGCAGGGTTTGAGCAGGCGCCATTTTGATTGCTCCGCGGGCGGCAATGATGAGATGTGTCAGGAGCCCCGCCTGGCCTCGCAAACAGTGTCTGGGCCTCAGTCATAGCACCACTGCTTGCTCCCTGCCTGCCTTTGCTTAAGTTGCTTAATAAACTCCTTTGTCTCCCAACTCACCGTTTTTAACAATGTTAAACCTAGAGAAGAGGCGAAAAGTACAATCAGCACCCTTCTATCCTTAACTTAGATGGACCAACTGTTACTATTTTGCTCTACTTGCTGTATCTTCTACCCAAAGTACATATTCCCTTTATTGTTGTTATTAATCATCTAAGAGTAAGTTTTTGACCTAAAGACCCTTCCTCTTTAACTACTTTGTCATGTACCTCCTAAGAATACTCTCCTCTATAAACTAGTTCCAAACAGAACATTGGATATTGATAAGACCATCTGATATAAAATCTCAATTTAAGTAGAACAGATTTTCCCCCAAAATGTTTTTTGTAACAATTCTTTTTCTGGTGCAGGATCCAATCCAGGATATTATAGAGAATGTTGGATATTGATTGAGTTTTCATGTCTCATCAGTTTTTTGACCTAGAACTGAGTCTCTAGTCTTTAGCCCCCTCCTCCTTTTTTTCTACATGCCATTGCTATTTTTGAAAAGTCTGAGCCCGTTTTCTTGTAGGATGTTACCCTACTTGGATTAAGGTTTTTTTAATCACTTGATTCAGGTCATACATGATTGACAGAAATACTGCATAAATGATTTTGTTCTGCTCAGGGCATGCCTTTGGACTGTTTGCTTCATTTTTGGTGATGTTAACTTGGATCACTTGGCTAAGGTGTTAACCAACAGAGGATTTCTACACTGTAAAAGTACCCGTTTTCCTTTGTAATTAACAAGCTATCCATTCAGAAATACTGTCAATATCCTTTTCCCTAACAAACTTTCACCCAAGATTTTCCACTCGTTAATAATTCTTAATAAATTATTTCTATAGAGGTAGAAAAATGGTGATTCTTCTAACTGTTCTTTTATACTTATTATTTGACATTTTATTATAAACAAGAGCTTTCTCTTTACCCTCTTGGTGGATGGATGGGTGGATCCATCTGTCTACCTACCTACCTACCTAATTGCTTATTCATCTGCCCATATATTACTTGTCTCCGTATGAATTCATGAATTCTTTTTTTAAAAAAATTCAATTGTTATAAGCCATTATTGTCATTATTTTGATGACCAAATTGTCCCAGTGTCTGTCAGTAGGAGCTCATTAAATCTGATTCCTGTGTATTTTTCAGTTTTTGAGTGTTCCCTTATTTTCTTGCCCCCCAAAATATTGCAGGGATTTGTATTTGACCTTCCCTGGCCTTGGATCAGCCATTTCTCCCAGGATTCCTGGTTCTTTTTAAAAGAGGGGACCTATAGATGAGTGCCAATTTTTAAAAAATTTATAAAAAGGGATATCAATGTAACGATATTGGCAGAAGAGTTTTGAGGATTATCTGGCATATAGTACATGATCAGTAACTTAATTTTATGCTATTTCAAAGTCAGTATAAATAATAAAGGCATGGCTGGATATTTCAGGGCAAAAATTAGGAAGGACAGTTGAATTCAGAAAATTTGAATTATAATGTCCTCTGAAGGAAAGCAAAAGGTTAACAGATTTTCATAATACATCCATAAATATCTACTTTGCCTCTTGACGCATAGATGAGAAACAGTTTGCCATCACATGTGGCATTTTAGCATAAGCAGTTACCAATCTTGTGCTTAAGTCCTTATGCAAATAACATAGAAAACAAGTCAGACTCTCAAGTAAATGAATTCTTAGTTTTGATGATGTGGAAAGAGATTTTACATAAGACTTTAAATCCTAAAGCATTCCATTTAAAATTATTTGCAAAAATTTCTTTAAGAAAGGAGTTTCTTGTGGAGAGAGATGAGTTGCATTTACACTCAGAACTAAGTAGTATGAGAAGATAAGAGTAGAGTCTTGGAGTGAAGAGTTGGCATTGCTACGCCATTTCTAGTTTTCCTCACCATGAGCCAATGTACTTTGTTTGGAGGGTTGGTCTTAATGTGTGGTAACATTTTCTTAAAATTACCTTTAGTTTTTCTTTATTCAAGTAGTAGATGTTTCTTGTAGACTCATGAGAAAATAAGCAAAAAGAAAAAATATTGTCATCATCCTACCACCAAAATAGTAAATAACATTTTAGCCAGTATGTTAGATTTTTGTATAATGTGTGTTTACATGTATACACGATTTACATACAATAAGAATGTGTTGCTGTGATATTGCTTGTAACTGTCTTTTAATAAAATATCAAAAATATCATATCAGTAAGTATTCTTTAACTTCATTTTCCTGAATCCAAAATAGTTACATGTTTGTATAAAAATGTGTTTATACATCGTGTTGCTGAGCATTGTTTTCACTATTCCCCAAAAAACACAACGTCTCTCTGCAGTTTAATTAATTACAACTCTGTTTTGTCTCTTCTCTTTGATACAGAGCTACTTAAAGACTTGTTACTGAGTCGTATGCCATTGGCACAGCAGAGTGCCATTTGGCACTCAAAAATTATTTCTTAAAGGTGTACATGGTATATAAATACCTCAAATTCATTCTTGTCTTTAGGGCTTTGTGTTTGTGGTGGGATGCTAGGTAAGAGAGAATATAAAAATAATTCTAGCAAAGGAAACTACCAACAGCTTGTCCAAGGTAAGTAAGACCATAGCCTGGGAATTCAGATTCTCTGAATCTCTCTTGAACTCCCCAAGTGACATCATAGGTATACACATAGAAGGCAAATAGACACCTAGGATATTTTTATGAGCTAATAAAAGTTGCCTCTCATGATACTTCTCAGTACACACAATTGTTGGCTTTTGAAGGTCAGGATGGTGGGGGGTGGAGAACATCTTTACATAAAGGCAAGTTGTTCCATGGAAGTAAAGACATTGACAAGCTGTCCTCTTGTTCTGAAAGTTACTAGACCCTCTGACTGATGAGATGGTGATGACTTGGGTCTCTGGGAAAAAAAAAAAGTTATGAAGAGAAACTCATGTCAAGAAAAGAGAGGAAGAGCCTTTCTTTCCTACTATAGTCTGGAAGGTTCTTTTGGGAGGCCTGGTTCTCAAACCTCTTGAGTTTGAGGCTTCAGTGGACTCTGAACGCAACTGCTTTGACCCAGCAATTCTGCTTTGAAGACAAAACACATAGGTAGACATTTTGTAAAGGCTGTAACCTCGAGAGTGCCAGGGATGTGGTACTCGTGAGTCCCGCACAAACACTTTAGCTAGTACGGCTGTCCCCGTAGTAGTGGAGAGGGATAGCCATCTCTGCAGGACGAATTTCACAGCACTGTCAGGTAATAGTGATGAGGACAACGGACGCTAGAAACTGGGATTTTGTGCTGGGCTGGGAAAACTCTTGGTCTCTTCTACTCTAATTTGGGTTGAGTGAATGACCACAGTTACTACACAAATGAGGGGGGATGGTGCTAGCTTTTAGGAAGAGATACCAGCATTCCTGCTAATAGAGACTCGTGGAGTAGTAGATAATTGAAGAAATGAAATATGAAATATTCAGAGCTGCCAAAGCATGTAGTATCAGAAACAAGTACCTTTTTACTGTTATACTCTTGACCTATTCAAGGTGTAACCTGTCTCCAAGTGTATCAATCAGCTATTGCTAGGTAATAAAACTCAGGGCCGAAGAAAGACATTGATGTGTCTGCTGTTAGCTTAATCTAGGCTGAGCTCAGCTGGAGAGCTATACTTCAAACGTCAAGTCTAGATGAATTCAGGAAGTTGGGCTTAGGTGTGCTCCGCCTGTGTTCATTCCCAGGCGCAGGCTGAGGAAGCAGTAGCTACCCAGGAAAAGCTCTTGTCACAGGAAGGATAGAGTGTGAAGGGAGTGCCCTACTTTGGGAGCACATTTTAGGCCTTTGCTTGCTAATATTTTATTGCTCAAAGCAAGTCCCAAGATCATTCCCAAAGTTCAGATGCAGGGGAAATACACTCGTTCTCTGAGGGAGGAACCGCACAGTCCCATGTCAGAGCTTGTACATAGAAGTCAGGGTGAAGAATCGAGCCAGTAAGCCAATCAGTCACTCCAAAGATGCTATTAATCACCTTTCTCTGTGTGTTTCTTTGTCTGTTTCCATTCTCACTGAAGTTTCTCTCTTCAGAACTTATCCAGGAGTACCTTTAAGATTTAGTTCAATTTGCTCTTGTGTTCGTGTTTCTTAATCTTTTCTTCTTTAGCTAATTTGGAAGGAACTTAACATGGAGATCCTAGGTTATCTTTTAAAAATATTTTCTGTGGTGAGCATATAATAGATATCAACAAAAACCTAAGCAGTGTACTTGTAGAAGTCATGTAAGAAACATTTCTATGGAGAAAAACACATCTTACAATTGCGAAGGTCTTAATCTAAGATTCTCATAAAAGGTAGGCTCTAAGCATACAACAGCTTCTTAAAGAATTTGGCATAAACTAGACTGCCTAAATCTTTTTCAAATAAATACAAATCGGAAAGCAGAAGTAGTTGTATGTTTCTGGCCTGCCTACTGCTGTAATATTAACTATTTCTGGTATAATGGCAGGCTGTCTCCTCTATAATCAAAGGAAAATGTGTAGATTGACAATTCTGCCAACAATTGAAATGTCTCTTAAAAATAAAATTGGCGGTAAGTAACAGGCATTTTGTATGTGCTAGTTATTTTGACCTGATGGATTCGCAGATTTCTTACAAGCATAGAAAATAAAAGCTGCAGCTTATTTTTAAGTACAAATCTCCTGTGCAGCAAATGAAGTCACATTTTTTATTTATTCATTTATTTGTGCTGTTAGAAAACCACTTTGCAGCAAGTATGTGGAAGAATACTTATTAGGCTAATAACAGCAGAATCCTAGAAATGAGGCATGTAGACAAGTCTGCTTCTAGAAAATAATGTGGAGTTGCAGAAGGTTAAGAATCTCTAAAGATCAGTGGAAGCCAGGAGCTAAAAATAGATGAGCAGAAGGGAGAGAAAAAGGGAACGGAAAAGAAAACACCAGGAAAAGACTAATGGTGTTTAGGATGGTAATTTTGTTTTTGTTCCCTGTTGAAAATTCCTAAAAATGCATGAAGAGACCTTTGGAAACTCTTTGAAATCGATCATTTTTATTATGCATGATGTCTAAGCTCTTGGGGATGTCTTGCTTTCTCATTTTAACGGGCACACACTGTGTCGCACACACAGTCTCACGCGTGTGCGCACACATACACATACGGGCCTTTGACTTACAGAATGAAGCACATCGTCAGATGACTAACTCAGTAAAATGTGTTAATGTAATAAAAGATGAAGACGGTTGTAGTGGGGAAAGCTGATTCTTAAATATAATGCTTCTATATCTAAATGGAAAATTTGTAACCATTAACACTGAAACATCCTCACGCGATTTGCAAGATAATGCTTCATGGTTTCTTTGACAGAACTGCAGATGTTTCTCTGACAGTTCTGTTTCTAAGTCCCTCTCAGTTTTCGGTGCAATATCAGGAAATGTTGGCTTTTGATGAAGGCATCTATTCAGGGTGGAATTAGGAAGACCAGGGCATGAGAACAGGTGGTTTGATTTGCCCACAGATCACTCCATGTTTTACACCACCCAGTCCCCCAAACCCCAAATGACTCTCAGAAGTCTTGGTCTGTGTTGTAGAAACAGATGAAAGGCACCAAAAGTCTCTAATTTTCATCTTTCCAGGCCTCTGGTGTTCATAAAATGTTTGGTTCCAACCTATTATGTATAGCCCATTTTGAAAATTGGTAAGAACCCACAACACATGGTATTTTTATGTTAATTTGACCTTTCCTCCTATTTACATATTGTAATTTTGGAGTTCCTTTCATATCCTTAGCATATCTGAGGTTAAACAACTTCAGTCTCTGCGTTGGGAACTGTGGGAACTTGGATGTGGCCTGAGATCTGTATGGTACACTCTGTTAGTCAGTTTGGGCTGCCATATCAAGGTACCACCTTCTCCTTGTGTTCTCCTTCGGTTTTCTCTCTGCGTGTCTGTGTCCTAATGTCCTCTTGTACGGACACCAGTCGTATCTGCCGTATGACCTCATTTTACCTTTCTCACCTCTTGAAGGGCTCTGTCTCCAAGTACACTCACATTCCCAGATATTGGGAACTTAGGACCTTAGCGTCAGAATTTGGGGGCAACACACTTCAGCCCATAACACCTGCCATTCACCAACATGATGCAAGAATCTTGAGGCCATTGTATTTGTACAGAATAATCTGCTTCAAGTCCTATTTTTCTCAGTCACGTCTATGTGATTATTTGAGGTTCAGCATATAACTGGCAAGCCAAAAGTGTTTTAGGTATTCTAGCACATTTGGTAGGTAATTCAGTCCTATTGGGCAGATGGCCTGGATTTCAAATCCATACCCATGCTGAATAAAAGCCAGATACGGGGTGGTTTATTTTTTTCCACTCTGCACCCCATCCCAACCAAATGACAGGGAATTATTTGCGGGGGGAGGGGGAGACTATGAGTAGAAGAATCAAGGAGAAACTCTAGATTCTCTTCCTAAAACTATTCCGGGCTTTCGTCTAAAACATCACATTCTTTTTTTTTTTTTTTTTAAAGATTTTATTTATTTATTTGACAGAGATCACAAGTAGGCAGAGAGGCAGGCAGAGAGAGTGAGACGGAAGCAGGCTCCCTGCCGAGCAGAGAGCCCGATGCGGGACTCGATTCCAGGACCCTGAGATCATGACCTGAGCCGAAGACAGCGGCTTAAACCACTGAGCCACCCAGGTGCCCCGTAAAACATCACATTCTTAAAAACAAACAAATAAAACAAAAATATCATATTCTTTCAGAGATCTGTTGCCACGGTGCGAATAGCATCACGTAATACCTTTCTTTATCCCCTAACATCTCTTCTAGGTGCATTGCTGTAAATGGCTGAAATGCCACTTGTCCTCCTCTCTTTCTCCCCTCCTGTATCCCTCCTTCCTTCCCCCTCCCTCCCCCCTCTGTCATTCCCTTGGCTCCGTTTAATCCCCTAACTCACACAGAAAAGGAGGCAGGGTCAGCCTCAAGTAAACTGATTGCTAATGGGATTCATTTACCTACCAATCATCACTCTGTGATCCCTGAGTCATCTGATGAGGACACTGGAGTTAATGAGGATGTGGCAATTAAGGGAAGCAGGGGAGGGATGATAGGGTGTTAAGGAGACAAGCCTGGGACTAAGAAGCCCCAGTGAAGGGGGCAGGCTGTGCCCTCGGTCAGGGGCACCCTTTGGAACCCAGAAGCACTGGGCAGAGTGAAGGCTCCTCTGTGTGACCCACAGCGCTTTGGATGCGGCTGAGCACGCTACCCAATTGGATTTTCTGACAAAATCCCAGTTGAAGCAAAAATGTTATTCTGAAGATAATAAGTGTATAGGAATGATTATATGGCTTTGGTATGTTATTTCCTTGCTGTAGAGAAGAATATATTTATTTGTGGAAGAAGCACAAGCTGCACACGGTTTGTACAGGTATGAGGGATAATTTACAGACAAAATATTAGAATCTACCAATGTAGAAAGCATCAAGGCTGTAATAAGGAAGATGGGTTTTGTTGTGTTTTTTAGCAGAAGGAAAAGTGCCAGCACGCTGTCACTGGGGAGAACTATGGTGGTTTGCTAGTCGTGGTGCTCTGGTAAACCGGTCCAATGCTATTAAGAAGGAATTACAGAAACTACATTTATTTTTCTGCTTGATGGCCAGAAGTAATTTTAATAGATTCCTGAATTTTGTCTCTAGGTAAGCCAGGAACATAGGGAGATCATTTTAGTTGTTAATAATTGCGTTGTTGAATGGAATTGCAAAGAGGATTTATTTTAATCATTTTAGGACTTAATAAAGGAACTCCTGATAGCTGGGGGTGGGGGTGGGGCAGAGGATTGGTTCATTGAGGCAAGTTCTATGCAGGCCGTGTGAAGGTGGGCTTCTGTCTGTCTGGATGCGACATGTCTGCTCCGACTGTCCCAGTGGCTTAGATGTTAAAGTCACCTGGGACCCCTGTGAAGTCAGAGGTCATTGCCTGGTGATCAATACATTAAAACCCCACTCATTAAAAAACAAAAACAAAAACAAAACCCACAAAAAACACAAAAAAATCCCTCTCATTGCTCTGAAGGTTTTCTCAGGCAAGCAACACACAGTAAGCAGTGAGGGTCCTGGGTTTGGCTTGGGCAGTTACTAGTTCCACGGTCCTGGGCAAATTACTTCACCTTTCCTTCCCTTAATGTTTTTCTCTCCAGAAACAGGGATGACAGTAGCAACCACCCATCTACAACAGCGCTTAGAAAATCAAATAGGAGCCTGTATGTCAGTCTTACAGCATCGAGCCCGGCAGAGTCGATGCTCAGTAAATTATGATTAGTCTTATTAATATTATTATTGTTCTTGTCATCCTTAAAATTTGTATCTGCTTCATTATCTGTGTTGCAGAAACTCCAAGAATATTGAGAGGAAACTAGACCTACAATCTTAGACAGTATACTTTGCAAAATGATAGGTCTGCAATTCGGAAAATAGAATTTACAGCATTTTCTCTATGGAAAAATTCATGGCCTTGTAGTTGTCCCCAGTTCCTTTAACTGTCTAGACATCAAGTCAAGATAAATTGTCATGCTATCTTATGTTGTTTGTACCTTTGCTCCTCGAAACGATTGTTCCTGTCTAACTAAGGGCTTGTGGTATTTTCTTGTGTTATTTTTAAAACGTAAAGTTTATATGATCAGATTGAGCCTTTTTTACTTTTATCCAGTCTAAGTGTTTCCTAAAATTAAATATCCGTAACCTTTCCTGTGAATAAGCAGGGTTCATGGGGGTGTAATTATAAAGCAACTTTATTTTTGTCTCCCAGTGTAATATTTACATTTATCCTGAGGGTCTGGTTCTTTTGTAGGCTTTTGATGGCATTTAAGGGAGGTCCCATGATGTTGACGGTCATTTTTAGGTAATAAGACAATCTTTAGTCAGTAATTTGTCCCGTCAAAATATTAAATTTCATTTGAAGGTAAAGCTCTCTTCTAGTCCGCTTGCTGCGGGCTGGCTGCCAGTGGGTGGGTGGAGATTATGTTTGGTTGGTTCTTTGTTTTTCCTTGGTGCTCCTTAATACCTCTTCCCCCAGAGCAATTTCAGACCCCTGTAGGTTTAGAGCTGAGGGAAGCAGAGGGTAGACCGGACAAGAATGTTCTTGCTTGCCTGCTGTTGTTTGGTGATCTAGCACCAGTGCTGTCTAGATCCGTGGGTGGTTCAGGCTGAGCTTGGGGAGGGTATCTTTCTGGGTTCATCAGAGACCCCGGAACGCTTGGCCTTTCCATCTCCTTGCAGGGGTTTCTCCCTCTCCCTTTGTGTTCCTTCCACAGGGCAAATTCATCTCTGACGGCCCACGACTGACTGGCTGGCGGGCTGGCTGGTTACTGACTCCTTCCTTAGCACCTGGTCATCTGGTGACACTTGTAGCCCATTTTCTTTCCTCAGCAGACTCTCCGGGACAGGACGTGGGATGAAGCTGTGCTGACTCTCTCATGTGTAGATCCAGTGAAGTGATCTTTCTTTCACTCTGTTGTAAAGCGGCACGCTAGCCTGATTCTACATCCTTCCATCACTTAGGGATGAATCTGATTTAGTGTGTTCGCCAGCCTATATGCAATCACTGCAAATCAGTTTATTTCCAAATTCCTCTTTTTTTTTTTTTTTTAAAGATTTTATTTATTTGTCAGAGAGAGAGGAGAGCGAGCGAGCACAGGCAGACAGAATGGCAGGCAGAGGCAGAGGGAGAAGCAGGCTCCCCGCCAAGCAAGGAGCCCGATGTGGGACTCCATCCCAGGACGCTGGGATCATGACCTGAGCCGAAGGCAGCTGCTTAACCAACTGAGCCACCCAGGCGTCCCCAAATTCCTCTTCTAATTTCCACTACTTTTAATCCTTTCATATGTTCAATTTGGGTATTGGGTTGAGAGTAGAATAACAGGGTTTTTTTTTAAAAAAAAATTCTTAACTAAGGGGTAACATTCTATTATTCTGGGAAATACCATTATTATGTGGGTGTATCACAAGACAAGATGATTTATTCTCAACTCTTCTCTAAGAGTGCACCACATCCCGTTCTTTATTTTCTTTTTATTATCCGAGAGAAATAGGGATATTTTTGTGGTAAAAAGCTTGTAACCTAAATTTACTCTCTTAACCATTTTTAAAAAATTATTTTTATTAACATAGTAATGTTATAATGTAAATAATGTATTATTTACCCCAGGGGTACAGGTCCTCTTAACCATTTCTAAGTGTTCATTCAGTGGTGTCAAGCGTATTCACATTGTTGTGAAATGGGGACCGCATTAAAATAAAAAAATAAAAAAACCTCATTGTATATTGGAAAAAAAAAAGCCCACCTTTTTATGCAGTTGTTTTAAAAACGTTATGATTATGATGCTGATGGGTAGATGCTTACTCAAACTTGTTCATATCAGAGGAACTGGCATCAAAATAGATGTGACCAGGGGCGCCTGGGTGGCTCAGTGGGTTAAGCCGCTGCCTTCGGCTCGGGTCATGATCTCAGGGTCCTGGGATCGAGTCCCACATCGGGCTCTCTGCTCAGCAAGAAGCCTGCTTCCCTCTCTCTCTCTCTCTGCCTGCCTCTCCATCGACTTGTGATCTCTCTCTGTCAAATAAATAAATAAAATCTTTAAAAAAAAAAAAAATAGATGTGACCAATAAGGAGATGGAATCTCCCAGAAACTGAGTTCTGTGGCTGTAAGGAAAGTTAGCAGACAGGGCTCTTGGAACCTCAGCTTTGTGACTCTCAGTTCCACAGCTACCCTCTTAATAAAGTTTGGCTTTTCCTGGTGGACCTGCTCCCTTTCGAACTGATACTGTCTGCTTGGAGTTTTCCTCTCACTCCTGGATCATTTCTTTGTACGTCATGCTTTTGGCTTTCTCATAGTTTGTGGTTCACAGCAATTTCTCGTGACTGCCTTGTGGCTTTGACAAACGGTTAATAACTCCAGCTCATGGCACACAGCAAAATTTTTGGTATTTCCTAATTTAAATTTTATTTTTAATTTTTTAATGATTTTCTTTTTTTAAAAAAAGATTTTATTTACTTATTTGACAGAGATCACAAGTAGGCAGAGAAGCAGGCAGAGAGAGAGGAGGAAGCAGGCTCCCCACTGAGCAGAGAGCCCGATGTGGGGCTCGATCCCCAGATCCTGAGATCATGAGCTGAAGGCAGAGGCTTTAACCTACTGAGCCACCCAGGTGCCCCTATGATTTTCTTGAGGATATTTTTTTCCGTTTTATTTCTTTTCAGTGTTCCAAGATTGTTTATGTACCACACCCAGTGCTCCATGCAATTCGTGCCCTCCTTAATACCCACCACCAGGCTCACCCATCCCCCCACTCCCCTCCCCTCTGAAACCTTCAGATTGTTACTCAGAGTCCACAGTCTCTCATGGTTCATCTCCCCCTCCGATTTCCCCCAACTCACTTCTCTGCTCCATCTTCCAATGTCCTCCCTGTTATTCCTTATGCAGAAAGGGGATTGTCTTATTTTTTCATACTATCTGGGCACTGTCTGCCAAGGATTGGCTACCCTTGGGTTGGAACATGGCCACCAAGGGCTGCCCTTGGAGCAGAGGCCGGAGGTGGTCCCTGAGAAAGGCGTTCTAAGCCCAGCAGTCTTGATTGATGCTATGCACTTAATAAAACTATTTGGTGTGCCCATTTACACAATAAGCCCGTGTACCTTTTTGCAGTCTTGGCAGGGAACAGGAACTCTTCGGGAGTAGGATATAGTGAAGGCCTCTTGAGAACAAAGAATTGACGAATTCTTTGTTTTGAAGGGGGGCTTCTGAATTTCTGATCATGGTGCACTTTTTTGAGGGAGGAGCTTTTGCCTTGTGCTGGGTTCCCCTGGCACCTGACCCTGAGACAAAGATGTTACTGCAAATAGTTCATTAGGAAGACCTTAATAGGAAACACTGTCACAGGAAGTGAAGAAATGAGATAGGGCGAGAAAGGCAGAAAGTAAAAAGTGTCTTCCGGGGTGACTGTTGTGACTTATTTCACTGGTTAACTGTGGGGCATGGACAGCGCACCTCAGTTATCTCAGACGAGTACCCAGAAATCTGGATACTTATCCAGATTGCTGTGTAAGGGCTGCTTCTGGATCCTTAATTCTGGTACTTCTGGCTTGTCCTGTGCATTGTGTATAGCTTTGTGCCCAGTAAAAAGCCCTCCAGCCAGGGGTCAGAGGGGTTTGTAGTCAGCGAGGCCTTCCTGTGCAGGGGTGAGAGCAGACTGTCCGTGAGCAGGGCACTGGCAGCGCCTTCCCCAGTCCCCCTTCTCACTGTCTCCTTTCTTGAATGAAACCTGATTTTCTGCAGGTATTTGTCCCATAGAGAACGTGACCTTACCTAAAGCTCAGGGGTAAATCTGGGTCAGTGTTAACCACTCCTGGAGATTACATTCCTTCTGCTTGCCTTTTGATGGACATGTGGACACATGGTGCAGAGGGCCTCTGAGAAAGGTTTCCTCACTGTTGGAAAGGAGAACCTTCTCCTGGGGAGGGGGGGGAAAGTGCTATCTTTTGTACTAGAAATGTCACATGCTCATGACTCCCTTGGAAACACAAGACTCCTCTTGGTACCATGAGTCCTAAATTAACCAACCAGAAAGATGCTCTCCCTTCTCAGTTTGAGAGACGCCAACTTTTCCTGATCAGCTAATCATTTTTGAGTAAGGTTTATATAAGCTCTCTATACCAAAGACATACTAATTGGCATGAAGAAAAAGTGGAAGTACCAGATGAGAAAGCTCATTTTTGGAAGTTAACAAAAAGAATCTTTTAAAAGATTTTTGTCAGAGAGAGAGAGAGAGATAGAGAGCATGCGCATGCAAGGGGAGCTGCAGAAGGAGAAGCAGGCTCCCCGCTAAGCAAGTAGCCTGATGCAGGACGTGATCCCAGGACTCCAGGATCATCACCTGAGCCAAAGGCAGACACTTAACCAACTGAGCCACCCAGGCGCCCCAACAAAAAGTTTTATTAAGAGATTGTGGGATGAGGGGCGCCTGGGTGGCTCAGTGGGTTGGGCCTCTGCCTTCTGCTCAGGTTGTAATCTTGGGGTCCTGGGATCGAGCCCTGCGTCAGGCTCTCTGCTTGGCGGGGAGCCTGCTTCCTCCTCTCTCTCTCTGCCTGCCTCTCTGCCTACTTGTGATCTCTGTCACATAAAAAAAAAAAAGAGAGAGATTGTGGGATGATGTCAGTACATCGTAATGATTCTCCCTTTGTACAACACATAGACCCCTCTTGTAGTACACGCAACATTCAGGGAGTTTTGCCGATGATTGCTCATGAGTTCTAAAGCAGCACTTTATTTGATCTTGGCCTTGGATTGCATGTCTGTTCAAGATACTGGGATTAGGGGCGCCTGGGTGGCTCAGTTGGTTGTGCAGCTGCCTTCGGCTCAGGTCATGATCCCGGCGTCCTGGGATCGAGTCCCGCATCGGGCTCCTTGCTCAGCAGGAGCCTGCTTCTCCCTCTGCCTGCCATTCTGTCTGCCTGTGCTCGCTCTCTGTCCCTCTCTCTCTGACAAATAAATAAAATCTTTAAAAAAAAAATATTGGGATTAAATAGGACATATTCGGAAAATAGTTTTTCTACTTACCAAGGTACCACGGGTGGCTTGAAGAAAAGCACGTGTGCAACTGGTTGAGCTGCCCACTGAACTAACCACTTCTTTCCCCTGAAGATTGTTCTGACTTGAAACAATGAGTGAGAGAGAGAGAAAAATCATAATAATAATGGTTATCCAAGCTTGGGTATTAGGCCCCTTCTCAGGAATAAATCAAATGAACTGTTACTTAAAGGAAAACAACTGATAATATATGTTGCCAATGATAAAATTTGAGCTTTTAAGTATAGTTTGGACTTTGGAAAAACTTTTATCCACCAAGGTGATAGTTCCCCAGTACTTGAAGACACTTTTGATGACATCAGTGGTGATAGTAACAGGTGTAATTTTTAAATATTATATAGTGAAACGTAGCAGCATTTGGGACATCTCCATAACTCAGTGAAGCAATGGTTTCCAAATGAGTGAGGCATGGTGTGAGAAAATCATGTGTGGGTGAGATACCCATTCGGAGTGCAAGACAGACTAATGGATTTTAATATAACCAAGTAAAAATAAGTTTATCAATATCGCTTTAGATTCCACATTAAAATGCACTTTTAAGAAACTACCATTTGTTGGGTTTTGATACAGTGTTAAAGAATATCTACAATTATCTGAAACGATTCTTAAAATATTCCTCCCTTTTCTAACCATATATCTGGGTGAGGCCGGATTTTCTTCATATACTTCAACTAAAATAGCATATCACAACAGATTGAACGCAGAAGTAGATAAAAGACTCCAGCTGTCTTCTATTAAGCCAGGCCTTAAAGAGACTTGCAAAAATGTAAAATGCCACTCTTCTAATTTTTTGGTTTCAAAAAAATAAATTTTTTCATAAAAATGAATTTGTTAATATGCAATGAGTTTATTTTTTTAATGAATTAATAAATACTTAAAAATTTCTTTCAAGTTTTGGACACAGCAAAGAATAGTAAATATAACCCATGTAAACAAAAGCTCTTTGGAGACCCTTAGTTATTTTTAACTGTTTATAGGGTCCTGTGACAAAAAATGTTGGCATTTGTTTTCGAGGGCACAGAGGAAAGGGTCTGGAGTGTTGAAACTAAACATGGGTTGGTACCTGACATGAACAGAAGTAGAAAGTATGGTAGGATTACAGTTAATGATCTTGAAATAAAGAATGGCACAGAAATTAGGAAGTTAGGTGGGAGTGTGGTGGCGGAAATTTCTAGGGACACGTGAGTCCTGAACTCTCTTTTGATCCCTGTGGATGGAGGAGTGGAGGTCAGTGGAAGGGGAGATGAGATCTGGGGTGATGTATTAAAACATTCTACATTGTCATAGTTCTTTTTCTTGTTAAACCAACAATAAAAAAATTAAACATTTAGCTTTAAAATGGCTTTCTTCAGAAATGAGCACACTGAATATTTTTCAATTCGGAAGGTGCAGTTTTTTTTTGATGAAGTTTTTCTCTTCAGAGTGAGCTTTCCTGGAAAAGAGAAAGCTGTCTTCAGTGAGCTTTCCTGGAAAACCAGGGAACATACTGGCGTGTTAGAATGACTGAATCTCATCCATGGGGAGTCTGCTTCTCCCTCTGACCTTCTCCTCGCTCATGCTCTCTCTCACTGTCTCTCTCTCAAATAAATAAATAAAATCTTAAAAAAAAAAGATTTAGAATGACTGAATCTCAGATTGGTGGGGAAGAACTCTGCCCAGTGTGTTAAATAACAGCGAATGTTCTGGACATGTTTTCGCTGTCCAGACTGCACATCAAAATCGACTGATGGGGATCCTCAGAGTGAGTAACAGCATTTACTGAAACTGAACATTTTAAGACTTCTGGATTCAGAATCCACGATGTCCAGCCTCAGCCTTGATACTGTACCAGTTTTATTAGCGATTACATGATCCTTGCTCCTTAGAGGACAGGTCTTATGCATTTGACATTTAAGCTTCAGAATGGAGTCTACTTCTTGGAAGAAATCTTGTTAATTATTTGCCAATAGAGAAAGAATGATGGGTCTAAGTAAGTACATTCCGTCAAACTGTCAATGATTATTTAATGCCACCCTGTACAAGGAATGACTCATGTCTAACTACTTTGAATGAATTAGACAAACTACCAAAATTTGCAAGAATTTCAGACTTGTCACATCCCATAGTTATATAATAGTGTATATTTGAGACAGGGAGGTGGATAAAACCACTACTAGAACCAGATCCAAAATAAAACCAAAAGTGATGCCTGAATGAACTTTGAGCGGTGATTTTTATTCCAACACCAGTTGGGAGAATGAGGAAAGGCCATTACTTTGCTGCTGAGGGAAGAAGGGAGGTTGACAGAGGACCTAACATCTGTGGACGCCTTCTCTGTTCCAGACCTTCTATGTCCTTTAACAACTTCTGAAGTTTTTTGTTTTTGTTTTTGTTTTTTTTTTGCCTTGTGTTTCATAGATGAAGAAACCAAGACTGAAGGTTGAGGAAAATTCCCCCGGATGTACGTTCTAGAAGGTTGCACAACTGAGATTTAAGCCCCAAATGTCTCCTGTCTTGGAAAGCCATTCTTTTTAAGCTCATTTGGAAATTCCCAACTCCCATCCAATAGAGAGCCTACCTATTAAGTGTATGGGAGCTTAAGAGGAGAGCACATTGCTGCAGCTCTGGTTTCTATTCAGATCACCTAGTTTATTTTAAAGATTTTATTTATGTATTTATTTGACAGAGATCACAAATAGGCATAGAGGCAGGCAGAGAGAGTGGAGGAGGAGGCAGACTCCCCACTGAGCAGAGACCCCAATGTGTGGCTCGATCCCAGGACCCTGGGATCATGACCTGAGCTGAAGGCAGAGGCTTAACACACTGAGCCACTCAGGCACCCCTAGATCACTTAGTTTATTTTAAAAAGTCTTAGTCTCCATTTTTATTCCTTGAAATAGCTGAGGAGTAAGTAAGGAAGTATTCTTCAGGAACACGCACACTGGCACACATGCACGCGTGCGCGCACACACCCACATACACACACACACACGTACGTACGTACGTACGTACGGGGGCTCTTAGAGGAAGACTTTCCAAATCAGCATTTCAGCTGCTACTTGGTTCTTTGTCCATTGAGCCAGATCTTTGACCCATGGTAGAAAACTTAATTTCTGCTGTCTGAAAGTAGATGGAATTATAGAAATTCTGTCCTTTACATTTCTCACTGTTAAGCACAACACTCCAAGCATCGTGTGCGTGATAAATAGGTCTGTTGTGTGTGCTTCAGAGAAACGATTGCTTTGCAGGGACCAAGAGCTCTGTGGACTAGGACCCCAAGCCTAACTTTCCATGATGAGTTTAATAGTTGCTGCGATGATCATGCTTGAGCATATTGTGAGGGTAGGTCGCCAATTTTAACTACTTTACCAATTTGCTGTGAGTATTTTAGGCGCCTTCTCTGCTCTCAGAGGGACCCACTCCACTTTGAACTTCCTACTCTGTTCTTTTTCTGTCCTTATAAATTTCCCACAGTGCCCTTAATTAGTGCCCTTGCCCGGGGCACTACTTACTGTAAAATCACTTCTTTAAGTCTTAATTTCCTTTTCTGAAAATTAGGAATCAAAATAGTTTCTCCCACACTTGTCAGAAGTAAATAAGATAACACGTGTGAAGCCCTCAGTCCAGTGCCTGACTTAATAAATGCCAGCTCTTATTACTGTTGCTAATACTTGATCTTGTTATAAAACAAGCCCTGATTTAAGCCACCTTAAGTTTTATTTTGCCAAAGGATTTATTTTGTAAAGAAAAAATGTATACTGTACTCTGAAAAGCAAGTTGAAAAGACACAGTGTTAAAGGTGTATTAAAAAATAAGGCTTAATAATAGGAATAAAAAGCAAGAGTCTGACAAAAGGAACAGCCTCAGAGACATAAGCAAGGCCACAGCAGACTCTGCCCATAGATGTTTGAATCCCTTTTTGTCACAGGAATGCTGGGAATGATTGCTTTGGGGAACTTGACATTGCTCCAAGAATAGTCCCCGCTGCTCAGCGGCATCGTTTCTTTTCTAATTCCCACTTCACTGTCTTATCCCTTGGCTCTCATCTTTCCTCTTCGGTCCAAACCTTTCTTTCCTCTTGGCCCTCCAAACACCAATTCCTGTTGTCCTTGATCTCCTCTCAGAACTTTCCTTCTTGTCGGGAGGGGCAGTCTTGAGCAATGCAGTCTTTTGACATTGTCGGGGCCACAGAAGAATTGGCCTTGGACCTGGAACGTCACCTTACCAAGAGATGGAGTCCTTACAGCTTGTGATAGGCGGGCCGTCTTGCGTGGGAAGATTTTTCTCGTTTGCACACCGTTGGTTCTGCTTAAGTGTGTGCATCAGTTGGCACGTGGCCACCTCAGCACCATATCCGTCCCCTGTGGGGAGAGAATGGGACCCTTTGTACTGTGGTACATGAAGGGTGCTTGCAGGCTGGAAGGGATCTGCTGACCTGGGGAGACTGAGAGCGGCCACTGAAACTGATCTTGCTGTCTCTTGTCTTTGTGAGTGACGGGCTTTTGCATCCGGTGTTGGACTGTATCGTTTTCCTGGATGACAATGATAGCAAGACATAGTGGCAGAAGTGCTGCGACGTCTGCTCCTGATGATAGGCAATGGGTGGCACTTCCTTGATACTTGTACTTTGCTTAAATTAGATCCTCCAAAGGTGCTGCTTACCCCGCAACTTTCCCCAGTGGGTGCATCTTCTCAACCTACCTCCCCAGGGTTACGCGTTGGGATTGATTTGCTACGTAGAGATTCTCCTCTGTGCTGTGATACTTCTGCATTGTTTTGTGCATATTTCTCTGGAGCTCATGTCCTCTAGCTGGCTCACCCAGTGCGTTTCTTGTTGATGTCCTTGGACTCATCGTCCATGTTGTCTCTTATTGAATGTTTGATACCTGGCTCACAGCATTTTTTCCCACCCTGCCGTCACTGTGGGCGAAGTTAACAGGAAAGACCTATACACCAGATCTCTTCCTATAGTTTGCTCCCGTGCTCCAGTGACCTTCATTTCCATCCCGTTCAGCCACCTCCTCTCACGTAGAATTGTTTCTCCTCTGAAATCGTAATAATGTGCCCACATCTCTTAGCCACACCATATAATCTTCCAGCTCTCTGCTTTCATTTCCCCTCAGCCCCTTGTCTTTGATGTCATTGAGACCTTTGGTCCCGTGAGCCCCCTTTAGTTTATTCTTCTCAGTCCACTTATGACGGAGCTCCCCACCCGCAGACCATCACTTTCTCCACTCCCACTGTATTCACCAAGAAGAAACAAAGGAAGTAAGAAAAAGGCCAACAACCATCTCTGTATGCCATTGGAACTTTAGCTATGGGCTGGAGTTTGTGTACCCTCAAAGATAGCTTCATCCCCTTAGCTTGGTTCATCTATAAATTCATAGTTTTCATCCTTAGGCGGCTGCCAACTCTGATTGTTTTTTATTCGTTTCTGCATCTCTGTACTTTTCCACTTGGTGGCATCTCTTCCTTCAGATAGTACTCAACTCTGTCAACTGCCGTGCGACTCACAAGAGAAAAAAAGAAATGACCTTCACCTTCTACAACCACACCTACTTGTGTGAAAACGTTTGGCGTGTGCCAATGGAAGGGTATACCTTCCTATAGCTAAAGCTAAGCTTTTTATCCATACTCTGGATGTCAGTGGCTCCTGACTTTTTAGGAATTGCATTTTTAAACTTTTGTTTGCTCTCCTGCACTCCATTCTATAAGCTAAACAAAACTCCAAACCCTTTATTGATAGTTTATTCCCTTTGAGTCACTAGACTTTTCCTTTCTTTCATAGCCCAACTTACATCTAGTTACTTCACTTCCTCAGATCCTATGAGCTCCTCAACGCAAACAAGACATTTTAAGTGGTTCCTAGAGTTGATTCTTAGCTTCTAGATAAGAAAGAAGGGACAGTGGAAGTAGGGACACTGTTTTCCATGACTGTTGAAAGGAAATCCCTGTTCAAGAAGGGAGAAAAAGGTCCTGTCCCTAAATTTCTAAAGGAAGTGATTGCTTTGAAATTTGATAATAGAGACATTGATCAGTATTATAGGTATAATTCTATAGAATATGAATAAATATTCTTCATTTACATCCATAGTTTCAGCTAGCAACTAGACACCATTGAGTGTAAGATTGAGCCGTCTGGTGAGTGCCCTCAAAACTACCAGTTGGTACTTCAAGAGGAAAGCTATACATAGTTGCCATTATCAGATCTGCAGGTAGGAAATGGTAATTTTGCAAATTGAAATGTCATATATGTATGTATGTGTGTGTGCATATATATATATATGTGTGCGTATATAAGTAAGTATGTATTTATGTATATATAAAATCTTATGCCCCACCCCTCGCTTGGGTGAAAAGTCCAGGTACCAATAGAAGATAAACTTCTTCAACAAAACAAGAACTTTTAAATTTGTAAAAGTTTATTAACACATGGAAAAATACTGGAGAAAGAGTAGGGGCAGGGGTTATCTGTTGTCTGCAGCTAAATTCCTAATAATAATAATGCATTCTCTGTGTGTGTGTGTGTGTGTGTGTGCACGCACGTAAGAGAGAATGCATAAAAGAATTTAAGAAAAATCTTCAGTATTTATATTTTTACAAAATATAATAGTACAGGATTTGTGATCCTTAAAATATTGAAGTTAGGAACACTGAAATGTGTAGGTAGAAGTGGCAAAATGCCTTGGAGGCGAGCTTGGCTGGGGCTAGCCATGAGGGCTCTCGGGAATACCTTGGGGGTAGAGGCCCACAGATTGCGGACAGGTGGCCGGATTCTGGTGCCAAGGTCCCACGAGCCATCATGGTGCAAGCATGAGAATGCTCAGTGTTGGCAGAAGTGCATCCTCTCCTCTTGTCCCTTCGGGCCCTAATCCGGTTTGCTTTGCTGAGTAAGAAAGAAAACTCGAGATGATGTCATGGAACGTCCTTTGGCTAAAAAAGATGAACAAATCTTCCTGCTTGAGGAGTCGCTTGCTGCTTTACAGTTGCGGTGAGGGTATTGGAAGCCTCATGGCAGTTTGTTTGACAGAGCTGTGTGCCTGCGGCTGGTTATTCCCAGGTCTTCATCACTTCAATGCGTGCTTCACGGTGATGTTCTGTGAACATCCACTCTCTCCTCCTAGCTCTCTGTACAGGTACCAGAGATTGTGTCGCGGTTTTGGTGCACTGACTTGTTCCTGCTTTGCAGGGTGGCAGTGGTTCTCGGTGCTGGCTGCACATTAGAATTGCCTGGGGAGCTTTTAAATATATCAATTAAATCAAAAGCCCCGGGATTCGGGCTTAGGCATTGGCAAGTTTTAAAAACTCCCCAGGTAGTTCTTATGTGTAGCCGGGGCTGGAAACGCTGGGTTAGAGCATTGGCAGAGGCTGCTTATTTAAATTTTTGAATAATATCTTTCCTTTTTCTTTTTTTTTTTTCTCCTGGGTTGACTAAGTTACCCCTCTGTGTAGTACCCTTCTGTGTTTATTTTCACAAGGCAATCTGTTTCCATATTTCCAAGTTCTCAGGAATTTCTCTTTGTAACCTCAAAGATCAGTCAATAAGAGGACAAATGCTGTAATTTTAAATGGTTTAATATTGCCAAATTAGGGCTTTCTATTACTCTTTCTCCATATTTGAATGCACAGGTGTTTCCCCGACCTTGACTGCATTTGTCTGCACTTGATTGCACCTGGGGAGGTTTGAAAAATATTGATGCCCTGGTAGGGTCCCATCAGCAGAAATTCTAATGAAATTGGTCTGGGGTCCAGACTGGACATTGGGATTAAAAACAACAACAACAAAACTCCCCAGGCAATACTACAGTAGACTCATAGCAGAAAACTCTTGCAAATAGTTCCAACATCGGTAAACTGCCTGTTCGGTAAGGGATATGCCTAATCCGTGGTCAAACTGAGGCTGAAACCCCAGCAGTTCCACTGGTAGCCAGTCAGGCTTGACTGCACAAGGGACTTGCTTGAATAGTGGAGCTTTAAAGAATCCTGATGCCTGTGCTCTAGCAATGATGATTTAATATGCAGGGTAACCTGGTTTTCAAGACTCCGAGAAGCTTCCCTGGTGATTCTGATGTGCAGCAACATTTGAGAACCACAATTTAACCTTGCCTACCGACACATACCCGTTTAGTCAGTTTCAGTACTTTGTCATATTAAGGATGTTTTTAAGTGTACCTGCATGTGAATTTCATCTACTAGAGCCCTCACTGACTTAATGAATCGATGGTATATTCTTGCTTCCTCTCCCTCCAGCCACAACACAAATATGAATGAATGAATGAAAGGACTAAAGTGTGAGAACGGAATATGGTACAGTACCCTACTGCATTATTTTGAGTTCATTTTTCTTCATACTTGCGTTACCGAATGTTTGGTCCCTTTGATCCGATTGCCTTTGTTTGGGTTGAATGCAAGCTTCTAGAAGGCAAGCCCAATCTTTTCGACTTGTTTTGTTGACCACTTAACACACATGGATATCTTTTCAGATTTCGTTTAGATGGTTACCTTTCCAGATTCAGTGAGACTTAGAGAAATGGCTGCTGATTAATTCCCACTAAGGCCGACTCTCAGAACACAGTGGACACAGAAGGGTGTATGTGAACCCAGGTTTGGTATCAGGCCTCATCTTACCTGCCTCTTAGAGTAAAGCGCTGTTACACCTGTACTTATCAGGCCTTCCAGAAACAGCTTGTCACTTTCAACAGTCTCTTTTCAAAGGAAAATTCATGTGTTTAACTAGCGACAATAAAGCAGAGGGGAGGATATTGATTTTTTGGAACCAGTATACAATTAGTTTTTATTAAAGTTCAACAAAGTTGCCAATATCCTTCTTAAAGAAAGTGTTTTAATGAAATTGCCGTCCTTGGCAGAGAAACAGCCAGGTTTTCATTTGCAAACAGTTGCCACTGGGGGTCACCATTACAATTGCTAAGCTTTGCCTGTGGTTCTCGAGTGGTGGCTGTGACTTGCTTAAAATGAAAGGGAAGAGCGGGGGTTACAGAGATCTTTCCAGCAGGTTCTTTTCCTCAGTTTTGCAGGGAGGCATTGCTCAGATACAAAGAAAAATATTTGTGTTTTGTGGGTAGGATACTCACCAGTGATAGGAAGGGATTCAATAAATTGTCCCATAGAGAAAACAATTCTTCCTGGTTATAGCTCATCTCTGAGGTCTGTCCCATCCCTCAGAGAGGATGATCAATATACACTTCTCTGCCCTGCTATATTTTTCAAAAAATTAACTAGGATTTGTCTGAAGCATGCTTTTAAATCATTCAGCCTTGTTTTCTTTATTTTATGAGTACCAACTCTTACTGTCTTAAACGTTATTAGTCAATACATTGTTTCTGCCTAGAAAATTCCTTTAGCTGTTTGCTTCTTACATGTTAAATCATTGCCATTGTCATTGCGTAGAGGGAAATCAAATAAATAACCAAACCCAAGCCAGATTCTCCTAGAGTGGGAATCAACACAGGACACGCAGGCCTTTTGAACCCAGTGAGAAACTACGAGCTCATTCTGCAGTACTGGAGGTAGGCAGCCCAGGCAACGGAGGGAGTATGACAGCAGATGGCACTCCTGTCTTTGTCTTACTTAAACAGGCCATGTTACCTTTAGGGTGGACTCTGCTCATGTGAAACTTTGGCCAAGTCAGTCTCCCCTTTCCATATAACCCTCCAGACCTTCGTTGTTGACCTAGGACGGTGAATCCACATTTGCCAAACATTCCCATGGTAGAAGCCATGGTTAAAACAATGCATAAGATGGAATTAATGCCCTCAGGCCATCTTTCTGGGTTGTGATCTGTGCATAGAAGGGCCTCAGCTCAGAAGTACCCCCCCCTTCCAGTGTTGAAATTCCAAATATTTTTGAAACCAGGGACCTTCGTTTGCATTTTGTTTTGGTCCTGGCAAATTGCATAGCTGGTCCTGACTGCCCTGAAGGGGCAGTAGGGGTGAGATCGAAAAAATAAAGTACAATTGGTAATAAAATGCTGAGATTTGAGAAATGGTCTATTAGCTGTATGAACAAAATATTATGTGAAGAGTATTATTCTGTCTGCAGGGAAGTAGAGCAAATTCAGGAAGGTTTTATTCATGATTCACATATTACCAAGTACTTACTATGTCCAAGGCATGGGGCTAGATGGTTCAGAGGATTCAGAAAGGAATTAGCCATGAATCCGGCCATCCATCTCAAGTTAACACAGTGTATGAAAAGCATATATACAACAGAATGGGTTTGATACGATTAAGCAGGACATGAGACTGGGATGGAATATTTATATGGATGATCCATTTTTTCTACCTTTGTGCTTTTTTTTTTCCTTCCTAATGTAGTCTGGGCAGGTCTACTAAACCAATCTCCGAACATACTCCTTTGATAACTTCCCTATTCAAAAATACTGTTAGGATCCTCATTGCTTTTTTACTTAAAGTCTAGACCATTTAGCATTCAAGATCCCTTGCTCTATGCCTTGCCTTTGGTCTTCATTTTTAACCTAATGCTTTATTGTCCTCCTCTGTGATTCCGTCCTCTTTGACCAAAGTGGGCCCTCTAATGTCCTAATGTATTAGTTATATTTTGCTTTATAACAAATTCCCCCCTGGGGCACCTGGGTGGCTTAGTTGGTTGATTGTCTGACTCCTGATTTCAGCTCAGGTCATGATCTTAGGGTCCTGAGATCAAGCACTGTGTTGGGCTCCACTCTGGGGGTGGTGTCTTTCTGGGATTCTCTCTCCTGCTCCCTCTGTCCCTCCCCACTGCCTCCCCCTCAACTCGCACATGCACTTTCTCTGTCTCTCTCAAAAAAAAAATGTAGTAGCTTAAAACAAAAGAAATGCCTGTTGCTTCCCCCTGCTTGTGTGTGCTCTCGAGCGCACTCTCTCTCTCTCTGCCCCTCTGACAAATAAAACAAAAATATTTTTTATCTCACATTTTCTGGGCATTAGGAATCCAGTTTATCTGGGTGGTTCTGTACTTGACTCAGCAAAAGTAAAAAAAAGCAGGAGGGAGCAATAGAATCTGACACATAAACAGGGTAGCATCTCTAGAAAAAGGGGCAAACATGCTACCAAATTCTTGGACCTCTTGGTTGAGTTGAATTACCCTACTCAGTAACACATCCTGCCCTCCCTTTGCCTGCAGTGCTAGCTGAAGACAAGGGGATCCCTGAACGGGTTATAGAGAGATGAGGGCTTTAGAATTAATTTTCCAATTTTTCTTCGTGGCCATTGCTAGCTTAACACAGTTCTAGCTTTTATTCACTCTCCTATGAAGGGTGTGTTCATTATGATGAAGTGCATCATTTAGTCCACGGATGTAGGATGATGAGAGTACCACCTGGATAGGTTAGTGACAGAACTCAGGGAGAAATAGACATCCCCTGACAACTACGGAATCTGAAACTGACAACTTTTATATTGGTTCCCAAAGCACCTCTCTCGGATGAGTGACTAGTGTTATACAGGAAGGCAGAGAATATGCTGGTAATTGTTCAAAAGATTGTTTGAGTCTATTGGTTAGACCTCATATATAAGCTTATATGCCTCGGAAGAAGACAGGCAGCAAGCAAATGCTGGAATGTGCTAGATATGTCCTTCTGCCATTATAAAAGATAATGATCAGATCCAGAAAACACAGGCATGTCACTGGGGACTTCATGTTGACAGGATCCATTATTCAAGCACCCATTAATTCAACCTTTGAACCCACTTAATACACCAGTAAACTCTAATTCTTTCAGCTGAGCCATGCAGATATTGCAGTCCTGGCCAAGCAAACCCAGAGGTAGAGCGAAAGAAAAGGACAAGGAGGAGAGGAAGACAGATAGCACCGTCTTACATAAAGACGCCTATGGGATAGTGGGCTCTCTCTCCTGGATTGCTGGCTATCTGTCTCTCTTACTTGATCTTAAGTGGTTGTCCTGGGACCTGGGGGACAAGCTTGTCGCCATGGGGCTAGAAGAGAAGGCACATCTTCTAAGGAGGAGGTGGCTGTCACATAATGACCTGAATCTGTTGCCCAGCATTCTGTGACAAGTCTCCTAGTTAGAACCCGGAAAATGAAGTTAGTTTGGTATGGATTTAGGATGATGCCCTCGCAAGGTAGGAAGTAATCCAAAAGGGCGTCTTGTATAAACCATGTCTGCATTTCCTGCATGTTCTTGCCTGGGTCCCATAAGAAAGTCTACGCTTGTTCAGGGTGCTTTGTGACAGTTCAGCTGAATATTGAACTGCATTCTTTCTTCCTCTGACTTCTTCTTTTGGTCCTCTAGGGTAGTAATGAGAAAATTGAATCTCTCACAAAAGAATTCTTTAAATTTTTCATATAGCCTGATTGCTAAACACAAGTCAGTGAGTATATATTTGCTTTCTTGAGGAGACAGGGAAAAGATCCCAAGCTTTCCCTTTTAAAATGTAACCCTGCATGAGATGTCACTCCATAGAACTGAAACTCCCTGCTTCTCTCCTGGCCTCTTGCAGTCTGGTTTCAGCCCAGTCATTAGAGTTAGCTTTATTTACTTATAATTTATTTTTTATTAGAGTTAACTTTTTTTAAAATAGTATTTTTCTTCTTCTTTTTTTTAATTGAAAAACAGTTGACATATATAAGGGGGTCCAAGGTAGACATTTCCAATTATTAGCGTTAACTGAAAAAATTGAAGTCAGATCACGTTGTTCTTCTGCTAAAAACCTGTTAGTGGCATTGAATTTGACCTACAAGGCCATACAAAAGTCCTCCTAATGGCCCACAAGTCCCATATGATCTGTCCCCTATCACCTAGCTGATCTTTGCTCCTCCCGTGTCCCCCTTTGTCAGCCCTGCTCCATCCACACTGACCACCTTGCTGTCCCTGGAACATGCCTCCACATCAGGGGCCTTACTCGAGCTGCCTGTCCATCACGTTCTTCTCCCATGAACATCTCCTTGGCTTCCCCTCTTCCTTCTGTCTGACCTCACCCTTTCAGTAGGGCCTACCCTTTCCATCCTGTTGAATTTTGTCAACGGTTTTGTTCTGTTCTTCACTTCCCTTTGCCACCGTGCCCCCAACGGACCCACCCTTTCAACTCTTGACTACTTATGTATTTATTATGCCTGTTGTTTGTTCCCCTACCTCCCCCCAAGAATGTGAGCTCTGGAGGGCTGGAAGCTTTGCCTGTCTTGTTCCCTGTTGTCTGTCTCATCCTCCTTTCCCACCAGCCTGAGACTGCCTGCCATTGTTGAGGGCCTAGAGACACAAGTTGATTTCAAGTGGCTCTCATTTCTTATTTGGCCTTCACTTCCAGTTGGTTGTACACTTGTCAATGTGGTGATCATGTTCTCTCGATGGAATCGTTAGAAGTCACAGGAAGTGAGAACTTTGCCTGTCTCCTACTGCACATGAAGGCTCTTCTAAAGACTCAGCTTTTCCTTTTCTAAACATTTCTTCTCATACCTAAGTCACTGCAGGGCGGGTTTTGTGGTTCCAATGTTTCCGAGTCCCTTCTGTTGGTGGTGATTGCCGGTGGCTGCAGGCTCCTCTTTCAGTGTGAAATACGTGAACTTTTCAGGTCTGAATTCATCAGGGAATACCCTTTGCAAAGTGAAACACCGTATCTCCTATAAACCCAAGTATCAGAAAAGAACATTTTAAGACAAAAGAACATTTTAAAACACTTCTTTTTATGAATGGGCATAGAATTCTGATTTAAGGGTTTAAGGGTTTATTAATCACAAAGTTTCTCTCTCCTCTCCCTCCTGCCCCGAGATACCTGTTCTAGTATCAAGAAGAGACAGGGATTTGTAGTGTCTCTGGAAGACCCTAGGAAGTTCTCTTCCCTTGGGTACTTGGTACAACAGGAGAGACACTGCTCAAGTCCCCTTTGCAGGGGAGATGCTCTGAGCTGCATTAGCATATGTGTTAGTTCATGGTTTTGAAGGTCTGGAATTCATAGATGCTCTTATAATCTCTTCAGTTCTATTCTACAGGTGTTTGTAGAACACCTGCCCTGCACTGATCACTGCGTAGCTAGCGTTACAGAGATGTACCTGAACCCTCTTCTCGGGGGCCTCACAGTCTATTAGGGGAGATGGGCATGTGAAGGCAACAACCACACCGTAGCGTGATATAATATGGACACAAGGGACAGAGATAGCAGGCAGGGAGCACTAGGGTGTGGGCTAAGTGGGGAAGGAAGATGGTCAGGAAGTCTTTACAAGAGAGACCTCATTTTTTCTTTGTCAAGGATGAGGGTAAGGCATATTTCTCTTAGTTGGCCAAGGAGATCAGGAGGACTAGAATTCTGCCCTCACGTACCTTTGGATATTTGCCACCTCTTGGAGGTTCTTCGAGAAACTGCTCATGAGAACAAAAGAGAATAGACCACTTGCCGCATGTCTTGCAGTACTGTGCAGGAGGGAGACATGGGAGAGGAAGAAACCTTGGATTTAGATCCTCTTACCCCTTAGATGCAGGAGGTAGAAAAGAAGATGGCACTTAGGGGCGCCTGGGTGGCTCAGATGGCTGAGCGTCTGCCTTCGGCTCAGGTCGTGAGCTGCAGGCCCTGGGATGGAGCCCCGCATTGGGCTCCCAGCTCAGCAGGGAGTCTGCTTCTCCCTCTGCCTCTTCCCTGCTTGTGCTCTCTCTGTCCCTGGCTGAAATAAATAAATAAAATCTTTTAAAAATTTTTGAAAAAAAAAAAAAAAAGAAGATGGCATTTCGTTAAGTGACGTTAGCTTACAGTAGATTGTTTGCATCGTTGTTCACAACAGCCCCTTCCTGTACAACATGACTTTGCCACTTGTCGCATCAAGAAGTGGAGTTCATTTCTCCACCCCCTTGCATCTGGGCCAGCCTTGTGACTTGCTTTGACCGATACAGTGTAGCAAACGTGTGTCGTATGAGCTGGGCAGCCACGGCCTCAGGAGGCTTTGTAGCTTCTGCTCCTTCCTTCTTACAGCCCCGAGACGGCCGTGCGAAGAAGCCAGGCTAGTCTTCTTGTGGATGATACGCCACGTGGTGGGGAGAGAGACCCAGTGAACAGTCAGTCCAAGCTGCTGGATGTGGCAGCGGGGTCATAATGGACCATGCAGCCCCTGCTGAGCAGCAGCCTCCAGACCACACTGCTCAGGAGATCACAAGTGGGGTTTCAGCTGCTGCGTACTGGGTGAGGGCGGGGTCGTTCTGCTGCCGCGGATAACCAGCACAAACCTCTCACAGTGGCGGGCTGACCACTGGGCTCGAATCTGACCAGTTGCATTTGAAATCTCTTTTCTTGGAAAGACTCTAGGACAAGAAGTGGGGATAAAGCCTTGTCTGTGAGTACTAGCAAGTTTGTTGTCCCGGCAGCTTTCTGAAAGAGTACCTCTCATTCCATAGATTGTTTTTTGAAATTCTTCTCTGTCAGGTTGGAGACTTTGATTATAGGGAATAATTCAAAATCTTTAATAGCTCTGTCCTTTCCTCACGCTGGGCAGTATTAAAGGCCAAAGAACTCTGCAAAGTGTTGCTTATTGCCTGTTCTCTGTTGAAATCCCAGTTTTCTGTGAGTTTTAACCTCTGTCACGAAGCTGGTGTTTCAGGTGCTCACTGGTTTTCAGCCTGCTGTTTTCAGCAACCTCAGTACCCTTTCTCCTTTGCCTCTCGCCCCTACCTTGGCCTTGACTTGATCATGCTTTCTTCGACAATGGGTCACCTCCCCACTCAACTCTGGGTTCCAGGACAAGCCTCAGCGTGGGCTGTTGATTCTTCTCACCAGGGAAAGGAGATCAGACACAGTTAGTTCTTGATACTTGCAATGGTGACTTTTTCCCAACGTGTCTCCTGCATTGTTATTAAAGTTAGACAATTACTTTAAATTGTTGGGATAATATACAATCAATCTTAGTTAAACTTGTTTAAAAAAAATGAACTGACCTTCTTGTCCCACCACCTTTCTGTAAAAGTCTTTCATTTTGTATGGCTCTTCGGAGTACCTTTCCAGCTCTTGTGTTATATGCCACCCAATGCATGGGTCATTAAGTGAAACCAACAAGATCTTGAAAATGTACTCAGTTGAACACTCTGGTCTTAGGGAGATCATTCGGTTGGTGGTTGACCATTGCAAACATGCATTTAAAGCTTTTGAGGGAATATAACGTTCCAGGTTGGTATTAGGATTATTATAAGCAGGGTAATTCCCAATGTTTGAAGTGTACGTTGGAGCCCCGGTTCCCATTTTTTTGCAGAGGCAGAATAGACTTCATCTATAGGAGCCACAACCGTTGTACCTTGTGTCGTTGCTGCCTTTGCAGGAGAGTCAGCCGGGGCGTTTCTCTGATACTCAGGCTTAATCTTTTTAGTGCGAACCCCAGTTTCGTTGACAGCAATTTCAGAAGGTAAGAGAATAGGAGCAGGAAGGCCATTTATTTGTTGTCCATTCTTCATTGGGGTCCCCGTGGACATAAGAAAACCACTCTGTTCCATATCATGATGGATGATTCCAAAGGCAAACTGTCTGTCTGTATGCATAGTACCGGTTTGTCCTTCTGGTTATTGGTGAGCTCTGGGAAGGGCATGGAGCTCTGCTTGCTGGGCCGATGCAGCCTGTGGGAGACTTCTCCTCCAGAGAGTTTGAATGGGGGAGTGACAGCATAGTCAGCTTGGATTTTTCCCTTTTTCATCTTTATTTCATATTCATATTTCACATTCATATTTATTTCATCCACAAACAGAATTAGATCAGGGTTGGTCACCCGGGCATCTCATAAATCCGAACATGATGTCAGGAAATGGATTGCCTCGCTAGTGCTGACCAAGTAATTCCAGACTGGTTGGTTAGGATGGAATTACTGGGAGAGGCCGAAACTGCAGTTGGGTCAGGCATTCAGTCTTGATTTGGTGGTGTGGGCTTAGCACCAGGGACTCCATTTGGAGCCTGTTGTCTCTTTTTTAACATGTCCTAGAAAACTTAAAACTAGTAAAGAAAGCTTCCTAGATACTGCTTACTGTTGAGGCAGAATATGTTCAAATTTGGGGCAAGTCCCATTTCTATTTCATGGTCTTGGAACCTAGTTATTTCCTTATTTCTCAGCTGTTTCCATAGATTTTGCACTTAAGTCTTCTCTCTGTTCAGGTGTCACCTCCACAAAGAACCCTTCCTTGGTCATTTAACTTCATTGCCAATCTCTGACCTCTTTAGCAGGTTAATTTTTTCCCCATGAAACTCACTTCCTGACCTTTTATTATATTTTTATTCCTCTACCACAAGGGTAGTATTTTTGTCTTGTTTTCTTCTGTGTATAGGACCTAGAAACACGGTCAGTGTAATAGATGCTCAATAAACAGTTGTTATATAAGTAAGGGGATTTTCACTGAATCTCCCATGTTTGTATCCTCAGTGGTTTTGCTAGAAATTCCTCTTCTGATTTCATTGAAGTCATAAGGAATACTGTAAGACTACCCTGCCCACTGGAAGAAGACAAATAATCAACACTTCAAGGCTTTAATTCTTTAAATAACTATACATTTCCCTAACAAGAATATCATCCAGGCCATTGTTGAGTATTTTACCAACAAGACCATCACATGATGGTGACCACCTTGCTTGGTTTGCTTGGAATTTTGCTGGTTTTAAAACAGCCCTATGTCAGAGATCCCTTTCAATCCTGGGTAAACCAGGACTGGTGGTATTACCCTAATGTGGGATACTTTCCTGAATGCTAGATATATAATGCTCATGTCAGTTTTGTGAATTATTACTTTGGTGTTCTATCAAAAGCAGTTTTGCTTGCCATGCTTTCCTAATAAAGTTATGCTGATAGCTTGTAATATAAATGTTTATAACTCTTCTTTACTAATCACTTCTGGTACTTCTTCATAGATTAATGTCAAACTAGCTATCCTGTCCCGCCCAGTAGCCAAGATACTCATTTACTAATACTGGGATGTTTGAATTTCAAGTACTCTGGCATATTACCTCCACCCTTTTCTTTTCAGAAGTTACAAATATGAAAGGCGGTGGTGTCAAGGCTTTGCACTTGCTTTACCTTTAAGACATCTGAAGGCATCATATGCTAGAAGATATTTGTTGTCAGAGACACACAGAGGCACTAAGAAAGTCATCTTCTGGGATTGTGGGTGTCTTCCTTAGCAGGATGGCATTTGATCCGTAAGACCAGGAAAGCACATTCTCATCCTATTACGCTCTCAGTTTGAATCTTTGATCAGTTTGTTATGAATTAGCCTGTATACAGAACCTTCTGGAATACTTTGTTTTAAATTGCACAATATATCTTTCATTTTTATAGGCCAATTTATGCTGACCTAAATCTATAGACTATAAAATCTAAGAAAGTGTGTGGTGGGCTTTGCTTTAACATGGTTGTAGTACTTAGAATGGTAAATGTGTCCTAAATGTTATGCTTTCTGGGTGTCATCATGTCTGAATGACCTCATACTTCTTTCTTTTATAAAAAGGATTTTACTTTTTTATTTATTTGTTAGAGCACAGGCAGGGGTGCAGTGGGAAGAGGGAGAGGGAGAAGCAGATTCCCTGCTAAGCAGGGAGCCCGATGTGGGGCTCGATCCCAGGATCATGACCTGAGCTGAAGACAGATGCTTAATCAGCTGAGCCACCCAGGCACCCCTACCTTATACTTTCTATACCACCTCTTTTTTTTTTTAAGATTTTAAAAAATCTATTTATTTGACAGAGAGAGAGAGATCACAAGTAGATAGAGAGGCAGGCGGGGGTGGGGGAAGCAGGCTCCCTGCTGAGCAGAGAGCCGGATGTGGGGCTCGGTCCCAGGACCCTAGGGTCATGACCTGAGCCGAAGGCAGAGGCTATAACCCACTGAGCCACCCAGGCACCCCTATAATGCCTCTTAAAAAATTGGTGCTTCCTGCAACTCTGTGTTTCATGTATTTATCACCTCATAGGGTAGCATCTTTTTTACCCATGGTTTTGACTACTTAGTGTAAGCCAGTGTCTCTCAAATCTATTTACAGCTCTAGCCCTTATTTTTTTTTTCTAGAACTTACTTAAGTAGCCAAAGTGTCTCCACTAAGAATTGCATCCAACATTTCTCTACTTTACCTGCGTTCTGCCTTATTCCTCCAGTATTTCTTAGCTGACATATTAAGAGTAAAATCTTGATGCCTGGCTCTAGTTCCAGGTCATAAGAATAGGGTTACCAGGGGAATAACCTAAAATAAGCCCTATGGATGACCCTGGAAGGGCCAGGTAGGGATCAAAGACAGACTCAAATCTGAAAGACCTAAAGTATTTGGATGTCTGATGCAGCGAAGTAGGAAAGGATTTTGGAAGAATGAAGAAAACAATTTATCATAAACAACAACAAGAAAGATCAAGTCAGAGGGCAGTTGAGGAAGAATTTTCCCAAGTCGTGGTTTTAGCTGTAGCATTCATCTCTTGCGTTGTGTACTTGGTATTTAGTTCCTGTTAATTCATAGTCAAAGTACTACTGTGCTGGGAGAAATGGTGCATGGACCAACCTGACTTGTATGTTACACATCATTCCTAACCTTACCGATTGCATGTGAACTCATTCATGCTATAGGAACATGCAATGGAATATGTGATCATTTACTTATTATCTCATTCATCTCTTTCTACCCCAAGGAGTCTCAGTTCATTCAGGCTGCTGTAACAAAATACTGTAGACTTGGTGTCTTGTAAACAGCAGAAATCTATTTCTTGTAGTTCAGGAGTGTGAAAGTCCAAAACGAAGCTGCCAGCAGATTTGGAGTCTGGTGAGGACTCACTGCCTGGTTCACAGATGGCCTTCCTTTTGCTGTGTCTTCACCACATGGAAGGCATAAGGCATTTCTTTTTTATAAGGCTACTAATCTCATTCAGGAGGACTTCACCTTCATAACCTAATAATCTCCTAAAAGCCCCACCTACAGATAATCTTACTTTGGGGATTAGGTTTCAGCATAGGAATTTTGGCAGAATACAGTCAGTCCATAACAAGGTATCATTCTGGGTGCCTGAGCGGCTCATTGGGTTAAAGCCTCCGCCTTCAGCTCAGGCCATGATCCCAGAGCCCTGCATCGGGCTCTCTGCTCAGCAGGAAGCCTGTTCCCCTTCCTCTCTCTGCCTGCCTCTCTGCCTACTTGTGATCTCTGTCTGTCAAATAAATAAATACAATCTTTTAAAAAAGTTATCATTCCTTTTTTTTCTCATGAGAAAACAGAAGACTAAAAAAATGACATATCTTGTCTAAAGTCACATAAATAAAGTATTTGTCAAGATAAGATGGGCTCTTGTGTGGGAAGAATTAACTTTGAAACATAAGTAGTTTAACATAGTGAAGGTTTATTGTGCTTATTGTGTTTATTCTCACATGACAAATCCAGTGAGGTTTGGTAGGGGGCAGGGGCCTCTGCTCCATACAATTACTAAGAGACTCAAGGTGGTAGAGGCTCTGCCCCCTGTGTCTATATAATCTGGAACAAGTTTCCATGAAAGAAAAGGTAGAAGTAATGAACTAGGCACACTTTTGTAAAATGCTTTCCTATTGGCCAGAACTTGTCATGTGACTCCAGTCTGACTGGAGGCGGGGCTGGGAATATGGGGTTGTAAATAGAGTATTTGGTGAGCGCTCTCTTTACCGAAGTTTTGGGGACAGAGATGTAAGCTCGGGTCTGTTTCAAGTCCTATACCAGTTTCACACCTAAACTTCTGCCACAAGTTTCTTGAAGGGCAGGGTCTCTGGAGTCAGAGGTGCCAGGCAGAGTCAAGGACACCTCATGCCACCCAACAGGACTGCTTTTTGGCACAGACCACCAAGAGTCCAACAGGACAAGGCTGAACAGCTGAAATGGGAGCAGCGGGACCGAGAACAAGCACAGCCCCGTGAAATAGGGGGCGTCAATAGAGGAAAGAAGTTGCAAGGTTTTAAGGTAGAGGAAAGGGAATGAATAGAGAGGTCGAAGTCTGAAGGCCAGAGTAAACCAGGGTTTGGAGACACAAGCAGCAGCCCACATAGAGCAAGCAGGAAGGACTGAGGAGTGGATACTGGAAGGCAGTGGGAGGACCCATCAGGGACGTGTCCCACTTAGACTGACAGCAGGCTGGGAAACCCTCTCACCGGGCCAGCTGTCAAAACCCGCGCAGGTGGGAAGTGTCATTCATGTATCAAGATACTGTTTAAGCATCTATTAGGGACCCCACATTTCTTGACCAGCTGAACCAGGCCCGCATTTCTGATGCAGACCAACCTTGTTACCGCCATAAACAGATCTTCACAGTATGTTAGACTTTTTCACACCTCCGTGCCCTTTATGAGTGGGACCCCTTTCCTGGAATGCTTTTTTGCCCTTTGACCAACCAGCTGAAATTTTCCCACTATTCTTGAAGCAGTAGGTACCAAGGAAAATGATGCAAAGAGACAAAAGAGTTTATTTGTTCCCATGGCAACCTGGGCCTGTTTCTATCACTGCTCTTACCACCTGGCCTTTTAACTATTGGTTTTCTTGGAGGTAAGTGCTCTGTACCCCATCACTTAATGTAGAGTTTGGCCCAGAGAAGGGGCTCTGTAAATACCTGTTGAATGAACAGAGCTGAAGGTTAATGTATTTAGGTGCCATTTCATGGCATGGAGTTCCAGATTGTGTCTTTGTATTAAATTAAGAATGAATGTAAACACTAAAATCAATCTATAGAATATCAAAAGTACCTAATAATATTATCTAGCATCAGGCAATACTATGTAAGAGAGTTTTTGATTTCTTCAGGAAATAAAAGTGCCTTGGTTAAATATTTTTTTAAAAAATATTTTTGATGTATCAGCTTATTAGTGAGAGTTGATGCTTTCTTTTTTATTTAAAAGATAATATAAGGGCACCTGGGTGGCTCAGTGGATTAAGCCTCTGCCTTGGGCTCAGGTCATGATCCAGGGGTCCTGGGATCGATCCCGCATCCGGCTCCCTGCTCATCGGGGAGCCTGCTTCTTCATCTCCCTCTGCCTGCTGCTCTGCCTCTGTGTGCGGTCTCTGTCAAATAAAATCTTTAAAAAAAATGTACATACCTTGATTAAAAAATAATTTATTGCTGAAAAATGCTAACCATCATCCGAGCTTTCAGTGAGTTGTAATGTTTTTGCTGGGGTGGGGTCCCGTCTCAATGTTGACGGCTGCTGACCCATCCGGTGGTCGTTGCTGAAGGTTGGGGTGGCTGGGACAGTTGATTAAGATAACAGCGAAAAGTTTGCTGCATCAGTTGACTCTTCCTTTCATGCATAATCGATCTCTCTGTAGCATGCAATACTATTTGATAACGTTTCACCCATAGTAGAACTTCTCTCAAAATTGTAGTCAGTCCTCTCAAACCCCTCCACTGTTTTATCTACTAAATTTATGTAGTATTCTAAGTCCTTTGCTGTCACTTTGAACAGGACCAGCATCTTCACCCTTCACCAGGAGTAGGTTCCATCTCAAAGCGATTTCTTTTTTCTTTTTTTTTTTTTAAAGATTATTTATTTATTTGACAGAGAGAGAGAGATCACAAGTAGGCAGAGAGGCAGGCAGAGAGAGGGAGGAAGCAGGCTCCCCGCTGAGCAGAGAGCCCGATGCGGGACTCGATCCCAGGACCCCGGGATCATGACCCGAGCCGAAGGCAGAGGCCTTAACCCACTGAACCACCCAGGCGCCCCTCAAAGCGATTTCTTAGCTCATCCATAAGCAGCAGCTCTTCGTCTGTTAAGGTTCTGTCGTGGGATCACTGCAGTTCAGCCGCACTTTTAGGCTCCGCTTCTGATTCTCGTTCTCTGGCTGTTTCTGGCACATCTGCACTGACTCCACCACTGAAGTCTTGAACCCCTCAAAAACAACAAACTTAAAAGTTTAAGAAATTGCAAGAATTACCACAGCGTGACTCAGAGATGTCAAGTTAGCAAATGCTGTTGAAAAAAGGGTGCTAATAGGTTTGCTTGGCATAGGGTTGCCACAAACCTTTAGTCTCTTTTAAAAAAAAGGCGGGGGCAGTATTAGCAAAGCACAATAAAATGAGATTTGCCTGTACTGGCATTTACGAGAAAATGCAACGAGGCTGGTTCTCGGTATATGAAAAAACTACAGACTAGAACTAAGAGCTGCTACTAGGGTAAAGAACCTTGGCCAGATGACTCAGAACAAAAAAACAAAGCAAATCGTTTGGTCCTCCTCTAGCCTTGTGGTCTTCCTCTGTCGCCCCCTTGTGGTAGAGCCTCACGGGGAGAGTCTGGCCCCGCAGAAATGGGATTTGCTGGGTCCCAGTCCCCGTACAACAGAGCCATATGGAAGCGTGGGCTTGAAACTTAAAGAGTTAATGTCTTAATAACCAGTATGTAAAATGATAAGAAAGCCCACCAACCACCTAAAACATCTTTTAATTTTTGCATCTTAACTTCCGTATGTGAATTCATCTTTAAGTAGTTTCAGCATTTTTCTGTATTTACTTGATAGTAAATCAATTGTTTTTGATATTTCTGCATTATATTTATCATCTTTATGTTAATGGTACACTGTTTGGCCATACTGTTGTTTATTAAATTGTTCCCCTAAAGCTGGGCGTTTATATAGTTTCTAATTGTTGGTTACTATAGATACAACTTGAGCATCTTTGTGTACATGGTTTTTTTCCTTCTATTTAATATTCCTGGGTGTGGAATTAGTATTTTAAAGAATAGAAACATTTTTAATTATTTATTTATTTATTTATTTAAAGAATTTATTTATTTATTTGACAGAGAGATAGAGTGAGAGAGGGAACACAAGCAGGGGGAGTGGGAGATGGAGAGGGAGAAGTGGGCTCTCTGCTCAGCAGGGAGCCTGCTATGGGACTTGATCCCAGGACCCTGGCAGATGCTTAATGGCTGAGCCACCCAGGTGTCCCAGAACATTTTTTTTAATGGAGACTCCATGCCCAGCATGGAGCCCAACGTGGGACTTGAATTCATGACCCCGAGATCTAGATCTGAACTGAAATTGGGAGTTGGACACTTAATCTCCTGAGCCACCCAGGTGCCCCAAAGATACGAGCATTTTATGTGTTGCTTTATTTCTTTTCAAAAGCAGTTTATACTACCATCAGCAATAAATGAATATACCTGGTTAGGCATTAAATACCAATTTTTAGGCATCCCAGTGAAATCATGGGAAAAACAAAGGCATGTATTTTGGGGGCAATGGCAAAATAAATTATGGGACAGAGGGCATGTTAAAATCTGTGCTTTTTGCTCTTTAAACAAGAAATACAGTTGCAATGTAAAGCTAAAAAGATTTCTTAGCTTAGTCTTCCTTACGGTGAAATTTTCCCTTGAAATAATTATTTAAGTCAGTGGTTCTCAAAGTATGGTCCCTGACCCAGCAGCATTGGCATTGTTTGAGAACTTGTTAGAAAAGTAACTCCTTGACTTCCTCTACAATTAGATCAACTGTAGATCTACTGATTAAGAAATTCTAGTGGGGGGGAGGCCCAGCAATTTGTGCTTTATGTAGCCCTCCAGGAGATGCTGACACATGCTAAAATTGAAGTACCTTTAACAGAAGATGAATTCTGTAGAAAGTCCATTTTGCACTTTAAAGGCGAAGAACTTTTTCACATTGTGTTGAGAAATAATAAAGTTATTTTTTTAACATAAGGCTATTTTAACATGAGAATGTGTTTTTCCTGCAGCTTGAACTTGACTAGTGTTAGCAAAGTATTTTCAAAAGTAAAAATACGGAGATTACAGCCTGGATTCAGTTTATCGCCTGTGTTTGCGACTAGACTATTTTTAATTCTTGTAGTTATTTGCAGTTGTTCCTGTAGCACTGAGGCAAGGAAATTAAACTGTACTTAGAAGAGAAATGCAAGTTTGTAAATACTGTCTCAAACACATTAAAGTTTTGAAAACTTAAAATACTAAAAGTAGAGTGAACATATGACCCAGTAATGCCACTTCTGGGTATTTATCCGAAGGAAATGAAAACACCAACTTGAAAAGATAAATGGACCCTTGTGTTCATTGCAGGTTTATTTATAATAGCCAAGATGTAGAAATAACTTAAGCATCCATAAAGAGGTGAATAGATAAAGATAATATGACACACATATATGTATATGTGTGTGTGTATGTACACACATGCAATGGAATATTAGTCAGCCATAAAAAAGAATGGAATTTTGTCATTTGTGACAACATGGAGGGACCTTGAAGGCATTATGCTAAGTGAAGTAAGAGAAAAACAAATACTACAAGATCTTACTTATATATGAAACTTAAAGAAAATGAACCAACCCTGAGCTCACAGGGTCAGAAAACAGATGGGTGGTTGCCAGAGGTGGGGGTGTGTGGTCAAAATGGGTGAGGGGGGTCAAAGATACAAACCTCAAGTCCTACAATAAATAAATCACGGGGATGTAATATACAGCCTGGTGGTTGACTATGGTTAATAATACTTTTGGACATATTCAAAAATTGCTAAGAGAGAAGATCTTGAAAGTTCTCAACATGGGAAAAAATATTTGTAACTATGTGTAGTGATGGATATTACTTAGACTTATTGTGGTGATCAGTTTGCGATATATACAAATATTGAATCATTACATTGTACACCTGAAACCAGGTTATGTCAGTTATATCTCAAGAAAACAAAGTTCATGTATGTAAAAGCCATAAGCACAATGCCTAGACCGGATATTATCAATAGGTGTTAGTATTACTCTTGTTAGAGTTGTTACTATAATTTGGCCCAAAGTCCCTAACATATAGTTGGAAACCTAAGAGACACTTGATACATGCATATTAACTTATATCTTCAGGTCATTTAGTCCATTAAGTCACATTTACAAGAGGTAAGTTAAAGTACTCAAGTAAAGCAATTCGAGGGAAAATACCATTTCACCTTATATATATCAATGCCTGAGGAATATGTGTTCTGACCCTTGACCTAGGTAATCATATTTATTCATGATTTCCTCATGCCTAGAGAATAATTGCATTGGCTGTGGCTTGGAAGATTGAGACTAGACAAATAATAGAGTATCTGAGGAATAAACTAAAAATATAAAGAATTACAAAAGTTCTAGGACAACCAGATATTATCAGTCAGGGGTATCACAGCATTTTAAATATGATCAAGTCATCATCAGGATAATAATAAAATAATAATAACAACAACTTGGCATATACAATATTATATTTCATCACAGTAGTCAAATCTTATAAGTGATCTGAGAAATCTCAGCACTCTACCCCTTCATTTTATAGGTCAGTAAGCTGAGTCTCAGAAAGGTGAAGTCATTTGGCTACAAATAGCTATAATGCAAAATGTGATGAATTAAGACAGACTCAAACCAAGGACCTTAGAAGTTCAGAGGAGGAAGAAATTACTTGTGATGTAGATGATAAATGAAAACTTCATAGAGATAGTGACATAAAATCTATGGATGGAAAGAAGGATCTAATTTAAACAGGCAGAAAAAGAAGTAGAGCGTTTCAGGCAAAGGCAAGTAATAGGCAAAACAACGGACCCGGTTGACTGGAGCATAATGCATATGGAAAGAGCAGTGAATGATAAGATTGGAATGGGGCAAAAAAAATTTTTTTTAAGGTAATTACATCCTTACTTGTGCAGAACTTTAAATTTTCTAAGCTTTCTATATTCATTATGTTAGGACTTAGGATTGCAAGTAACAACAATGTGACTCAAACCAGTTAAGAATTTTTCAAAACATATACCCAAAGCGTGGGAGGTTGGGGGTCAAGCTGTGACTCTTCTGCACAGTTAGGAACTTAGTTGCCCAAAACTCCCTGGATCAAGTGTTGATGATTTTTTTTAAAAGATTTTATTTATTTATTTGACAGAGATCACAAGTAGGCAGAGAGGCAGGCAGAGAGAGAGGGGGAAGCAGGCTCCCTGTTGAGCAGAGAGCCCAATGTGGGGCTCGATCCCAGGACCCTGGGATCATGACATGAGCCGAAGGCAGAGACTTTAACCCACTAAGCCACCCAGGCACCCTGATGATGATGATGATATTGATGATGATGAAGCAGCAGCAGGAAAGTCACACAATTAGAAAGTGGCAAGACAGTATTCAAACTCGGGAAGTCTGCCTCTAGAGTCTATGTTCTAGTAGTAAGGGGCTAGTCAAGAGTGGTCAAAAGGGCCATTTATGGGGTTGAGAACTTCTATTTGAACCATGTAATTAGAGCACAGAAAGGGGCATTTTCCAGGGGACGTAAGGTGTTGTTTTGAGCAGAGAATACAGTATCAGGCATTAAAACATAAAACTGAATCATATTAAAATTTTTCAGAGTTTGAGCAAACCTTGATTTGAATCAGGCACCATATAATCTAGTAGATAGAAGCTACGAGGGGTGTGCAAACTGAAAGACTTTTATAGGTAGAAGGGGACAGGAACAAGTATGTTATACCGGGATAAAAAAATGGGTTGCTTAATGCAACTTCACTTTTCCTTAGGGGATAGATTCCAGATGTCTCTCAGGCAGATTATGTAATAGTGCTGATCAGGTGATTCCTGATGGGCTGGTTTATGATTCCCTTTCCAGGAAAACCAAAACTGTAATTAAGGTTTGGTTTGGTGATCGGGGGCTTAGCATAAGCAGCTCCATTTTGGGCCTGTTGTCTCTCTTTTTTTTTTTTTTTTTTTTAAAACACAGGATGTTAATCCAACTTGGACAGCTACTGTTCTCCGTGAGTCGTGTTTACTAGCCACACTTCACAGCTTTAGATGTTTAAGTAGTTTGCCTCAGATAATCTAGCAATTCAGGAGCAGAGTTGGAACCAAAGTTAGGTCTTCTGATTCAGAGATCAGTGTGCTTTTCATTATAAAATTCTGTAGTTTGTTTTCCATCTCATTCTATTACTCAGTGACTTGACTTGTCCTTCCAGGTGTATTTCCACTGCAGTTGTATGAGTTTTGCTGCCTTGGCTGGATAGACCCTATGTCAGCTCTTCTTTTTCCCTTCACTCACCCAGCCCTCCCTGGGGCGTAGGCAGATTAAAGGGCAGCACCTTGCTGTGCTTGGTGAACACTTGGATCATAGCAAGTAATCTATTTGCTTCTAGTTGTTGACTGGCACGTATGTGTCTGCACCAGAATGGAAGTACGAGTTTGTCCTGCTTGTATAAGCTGGCACATCTAATGTGAATCAGACAGTGAGACTGTGGTATATACTTGAATGGTTAAGTAGTTTGAGACTGTTGATTTATTCATCTCACAAATTGCTATTGAACACCTCTCCTGAAAGACATTGTGAGAGGATAATTGAAAATAAGAGACTCTGGCCTCAAGGGATTCACTGTCTTAACAGAAGAGACAAGTCGTGGGTCATAAATAACTATAATACAAGGTAGAAATTTAGGCCTAGAGTAAAAGCAATCCTTTCTAGAATGAAAACCTTCCCTGTTCTCAATGTCAGCAAATGACTAGCGAATGAAACTCAGGTCTGCCCCCTCTGAAATAGATTTCTATTGAAGTGAATCAGAATGGAAATTTCATTCAGTCTCCACTGCCACTACTTAAATGGACCTACAATCGCCAGGTTATTGTTTTCTGATGCTGATGTTAGTTGATTTGCCTTTGTAAGTAGACCTTTGTACTAACCTAACAAATCCACTTTAGGAAAATAGTATGTACCTTGCTGGGTTAATAATACCTTATTGGGTTGTGGTAAGAACTAAATATGTCAACACATTTTACATAATAAGTATCCAAAATGTTTTTGTTGGCACTGGGCATGTTAAAATCAGTCTGGAGAATTCCACGTTGGAAACCAGAGTATCAATAAAAACATGTATTTGACAAATTGAATTGTTATACTATATGAAAGAATGTCCTCCTTAGGCTACAAATAGGCACTTAGGAGGCTGTGCATGGAATGGCCTGGGCCTCCACTGGCTTTTATATACTGTCCCAGACTTGTTTGAAACTAGACTTCCTCGCATCACTGATGTGAAATCTCAAAGCGATAACTCAAGTAATTGATGAACAGTGTATCTTATAAGACGATCAGATGACTAGATTCAGAGTATTGCCTTATTGCAAGTCTTTCTCCTGGGAGGGAGCACTATTACCCTCCCCCCCAAATATATGCCTGTTCGGCATAAAGATTATCTTGAGCTGGTTATTTTATTTATTTTTTTATTTTCTTTTTAAATTTATTTTCAGTGTAACAGTATTCATTGTTTTTGTACCACACCCAGTGCTCCATGCAATCTGTGCCCTCTCCAATACCCACCATCTGGTTCCCCCAACCTCCCACCCCCTGCCCCTTCAAAACCCTCAGGTTGTTTTTCAGAGTCCATACTCTCTCATGGTTCACCTCCCCTTTCAATTTCCCTCAACTCCCTTCTCCTCTCCCTCTCCCCATGTCCTCCATGTTATTTGTTATGCTCCACAAATAAGTGAAACCATATGATAATTGACTCTCTCTGCTTGACTTATTTCACTCAGCATGATCTCTTCCAGTCCCGTCCATGTTGATACAAAAGTTGGGTATTCATCCTTTCTGATGGAGGCATAATAGTCCATAGTGTATATGGACCACATCTTCTTTATCCATTCGTCCGTTGAAGGGCATCTTGGCTCTTTCCACAGTTTGGCGATGGGCCATTGCTGCTATGAACATTGGGGTATAGATGGCCCTTCTTTTCACTACATCTGTATCTTTGGGGTAAATGCCCAGTAGTGCAATTTGCAGGGTCATAGGGAATTGAGCTGGTTATTTTTAAGAAACAACAGACATAAGAAAATATCTGAAAACACAATGGAAGTAACCCTTTTGTAAGAGACATTTACATTTATAAGGGAAATCTTCATTTGTATGAGTGTCTCCTTCTTTGTACCAAGAAGTTGAGGATGACTCAATTTCTAGAAACATGAATAGAGAAAGCAAGGACTTAATCCCACAAAGCAACCTTAAACTTGTTTACTTTGCTTTGCCTGGTAACCTCCCATAACTGGTCTCTTTTCTCCCCAAATCTCTCTTTTGTCTTTAACTAAAGGTGGTATTCTAGTGGCAGCTTGGGTCATTTCAGGGAGTTAATTAGCTTTCCCAGGTCTCTCTCATGTATAACAGGAGGTATACATGTTATTAAACTTCTGTTGGTTTTTCCTCTCTTAATCTGTCTTTCATTACAGGGAGTGTCACTCGAGAACCTAGAAAGGTAGAGGAAAAGTTATTTTTCCTCCCCTACACTCCCTTTTCCCTAAATTTTCCCTAAACTCCAAATTTCCTTCTCAAAGAAACCTGCTGAATGTGTCCCTGAGGGACCTGGCTCTCCCTTGCAAGGCAAGCAAATAACTTGAGCTTTGTTTCTTATCATTTAACACCTGTCCTCTGGCTTCCTCTGACTGTGGGAAAGGTACGTGTCTGTCTGTGTCTTAACTGAAAAGGCATGAATGTATTGGGGATCCATCATAGAATATAAGATCCTCTCAGTCTAATAAAGTAGTCAAGAGGATGATGATATTAAATCTTTATGGACTGTGAAATCATAGTATTTGCTCCTAAAAGAATAGAACAGCTTTGAAATATTTCAGAAATGAAAAGAAGTGTGCCATTTATAAGTGTGAAAATTAAACCAACAGTTTCATTTGTTAAGGTGTATTCTTCTATATTTTGTTGAAATTTTACTTGTTTTTTAGTTTGTCCTTTCTTTGTCTTGGCAGTTTGTTTGCACACATTGGAGCACTCTTGTTTTTTGGGTGTGTGTTTTTTAAAGATCTTATTTATTTATTTGACAGAGAGAGAGAGCACAAGCATGAGCAGGGGGAGAGGGAAAGGGAGAAGCAGACTCCTGCTAAGCAGGGAGCCAGATGTGGGAATGGATCCCAGGACCCTGGGATCATGATCTGAGCCAAAGACAGGTGCTTTACCAACTGAGCCACACAGGCGCCCCTGGAGCACTCTTAAAGGTGATTTGGATAAATGATATTGTAGACTTCTGTTTCCTCTTTGTATTTAACTTTTTCTGGGTAGAATTATGTTGAAAAAAATATCAAGAGGTTTTAAAACAGGAAATAGTTCATAAAATAAGCAACTTGAATGGTAAGGGTAGAAATAAATGTGAAAGGAAGGAGAGAGACTCCAATCCATTTTGTTCTCTTTCATCAGATTAAGGAGGAGATGATTTTAAGAACTTGTTGTAGGCCTATGAGGCTTCTCTCCAAGCTGCTTAGTGGGTAGTCGCCTTTCCAAGGGCGGAAATACATTAAAGATGTGATTCTAGGAAGATAATTGAACTTTCATCCTACCTGCCTACCTACCATCTCAAATTCATCTCTTTCAGTGTCTTCCTTCTTCTTTTACTCCATTCTCTATCCTTTTCTTCTGCTCCCTCCCTTCCTCCTCCCCCACTCCTATACATTATCCCTTACCACTGTAGGATAGGAAAACATTTTCATCTACTCTCAAGGTTCCACCAGCTAGTCTAAGAACTAAGTGAACAGGAGATACATTAATAGGAAAAAAAAATAGAAGTTCTGTTATGTGTGCATGGAATAGAGACACATAAAGAAATGACCAAAGCAGGTGGTTTCTATACTTTTTAGGTAAGGAGACAAGAAATTTGTGAGAAATTGACAGGACAAAGAAAACTTAGGTTTAGGAGCTTCAGTTAGTAAGGAATTCGAAATGATTTGGGCTGGGGTGGTAAATTAGTAAAAGTAACAAGGGTTGTTTAGACAGCCTTTTTGGCTCTGAATTCTGTATCTTTGGTGATAAGGATATCTCCTTACCTCCTGGTAGAGGGAGGGTTCCTTTTATGTGCGAGATTTATTTCCTGTTGCCTGGAGACAAAGAGGGGTTAGAGTGTTCTTACACAGGCTGTTTCTTAAGTAACTTTTGTTTTAAATAATCAATAGGCCCTAGTGGCATGTTTTAGGACAGCCTTCCCTTGGCCCCTCTACCATCCTTTGACTTGTATCTTCCTTCTCAGCCTTCTCTATTTAAAATTGCTTATTGTAATAATGACTCAGAGAGCACAATGACTTTGAACATACAGCTAATGCCCTGTAAGTCTGGAGAGAAATGAATTAGTTGCTTTTTAATTTGTCAAGAGGCAGTGGGGGAAGTTTGCCTAAATACTTAGCAGTTACAATATGAAAAATAAGAATCTCACATTTGCTGTTAGTAGAGATGATGAGTGCACTATGCTGGGCTTGATGACTATCCTATCATTTCTTTGCAGGTAAAGGCAGATGTAATCTCTGTGTCTTTAAAAACTGTAGTAACAATGCCCATTTTGTGCTTCTTTGAGGGAAGTTTTATGAATCTCCACATAATTATTGCCAAAAAAATTAAAGGTTTCCTAGAAGACTGAGGGAAAATGTTCTCAAAATTCCACCTTGCTTTCTGTCTTTGATGGTATTATGTGGCATGATAACGAAGAAAAAAAGAGCCAGCAAAATTTTGCATAGCAAAATAATGACAAATATTGCCTGGCTTTCGTGATTACAACCAAAGCCATTCAGGCATACCACAAGCTTGCAGAAAGTCACTAGTTGAAAGTATTGACTGTTACCAGGACCCTTAGATAATGACTTAGAATTTTCCAGTTGATCATAGGTGACATTCTAAGAAAAATGAACTTTTCTGAACAAGAAATAATCACCAGACATCTTAGAATTATATTTAAAAATGTTGGTGCTTTCATTTGGAAAAAATGGAAGCATAATCAAAATTAGCATATATGCTAACCACAAAATGATTCTCCCACTTCCCAAATTAATTTACTCCCCACTAAAACTGATTCAATACAAGAGAAAGGCACATTTGGAAATTCTAAAATGGAATTTCATCTACTAATAAATCATTCTTGATTCTGGGCACATGATAGTGTAAAATACAAACAGACAAACCAAGCTGGGGAGTTGAACAAGGTTGAGTTCAAAGCTCCTCTGGCCAGTTATCAGTAATATGCCGCTAGAAAATTTCTCTTCAAATCTTTGTTCTCTTGTTTGTGAAATGGAGATAGTACCTGCCAAAATAGACAATGAGTGCATAATAAGAGTTAGGTTCTATTCCTTTACTTTCCCTGAGCACTTGGTTATTATATGTTGGAAGAATTAGCAATCGTATTTGTTCATTTGTTGTGCACAGCAAACCCAAAGGGCATTTCGCTTTCAAGAAAACATCTGCTCTTCTTACTTTATCCGGAATGCTCTGATTGGGTTTTGAATGGGAAGCGAAGGACAGACTGGATGGCTTGTCAGGGCTTTATGGGACTAGAGTGATTTAGTCACTGAAAACAACTTAAGCATCTATTTCTTAATGCCTATGCGGGGGAATGCCACACCTCCCTTTTCCACTTTGTGTTTCTGCTTTGGCTTCTGTTTCATGGTCTGTCATTGCTTTAACTAAGCCACCTCCTGGTTAATGTGTTCAATGTGTTTGCTGCTGTGCACTCGCAGGAGTTTATTGATGTGTCACTTTGGATTAAAGTAAGCTTCAGTGATCCATAAAGTACACATGTAGCAGGAACTTTCACTTTAATAATTGTTACTCACCAGTGTTCACACACAATATATCACCAAGCAACTAAATTTCAGGAAAGCACAAGGGAGTTATTTATTCATGTTAAAGGGTGAGTTCTGGATTTGAGGTATGATATCATGGCAGTCCTGAGACATGGATTCATCTGGTTCCCCTGGGTTGTAGATTCTGTACGTGCAAAATGGAAATCTTTGCCCTCTTCCAGATTTGACTAATAATGAGGACTAGCCCAATATACTGTCAGTAAAAATCACCAATTATATAAATAAAACTAAGGTTTGAAATTCTCATTTGATGCTTTATGCATCAATTTATATATCTTGACTTGGGCACCATAAGATCCCAACACTATTACCTAAACTGTGGGATGTTTTGGAATGTGAGAGTTTGTACTCTGTCTTTATTACTTTTCACAACCCATTTATTTTGACAAAAAAGAAGTGTGAATCATAGGAAAAGGCTTTGGCCATAAGCAGATTGTTGATGTTCTTTGAGAATGGAGACCTAGGCTTAATGGAATCATTTCATTAAATAGGGAGAGAGCGTCTCATCAGGCACTTGGCTAACTGTGGCTTTGCTTTCATAGCTATATCTATTTCCGGTAATTCACATTAAAACGTGGAGTTACAGATACTGGAAGTATGTCCATTTTTCTTTGTGAAAGTCTTCTTTCTTAGGGGCAAAGCATGCATGAAAGATGGGATTCTAGGAAAGCCATTTGACCTGTCTTTGTTCAAATCAGGGCTCCTGTGGAGAAGGACAGAATCTTAAGTGTCAAGTCTCAGCGAGAACTAGTTACTGCTGTGGACAGTGGGAAACACTGCCTTCATCTGAGAGAGCTCTGTCAAGGGCCTTGGGGAGAAAATAAAGAGACTAAAATTTATTGAGCTTCACTCTGTTAAAGGCTCTGAACATCCTTATTTTCATATGTCAGATTGTTTAATTATTCCAATAATGGATGTATTCTGTCACTATAGGCAAGGTACACATGAAGCCAAATTATGATCACGGGGTTCTTTGGGGAGTATGGAATCAAACAGAGTTGATCGTATAATAGGAACATTTAATGTTTATGACAACTTCTCTGGTAAATGAATACTTGCACACATAGATTGGAGATCTCGAGCCCTTGGCTGTGGTTTACCCCACTTCTCAGTGGATCTTGAAGAAATATATTTGCCTTCCAGACTTTCTCTTTTTTGTTTCTGTGGCTGACTACTCCCATTCTAATAGACATTGGCCTGGGATTGTTTCCTTAAGATGGCTGTATTAGATCATTTTTACTGCAAAACCTACAACTTGAGACTCTCAGTGATGACAGCATCAAACATTTACTTTCAAGCTCCAGGGTCGGTAGGTCAGCCCTGATTCAATGGATCCAGGCTGAACTTAGCCGTGCCAAGATAGACAGTGGGCTTCTGGTCAGTTTCATCTCTGTTCCTCCTGCCTTCACAGGCCATGGCTGCCTGGAGTATCCTCTTCTAATGACAAATCACAGGAGCACAAAAAGGGAAGCAGAAATATGTGACATTTTTTAAGGCCTCACCTTGGAGCTAATCACTCTGTCACTTCCCTCATACTCTGTCAACTGAATAAAGCCACAGGGCCAAACCCAGCATCAATACGGTGGGGAATTACACTCTTCCCGAATGAAGAATTAAACTGAAAAGAGCATAGATGTAAACTCTCTAAGAGAGGGAGGAAGGAAAAATTGGGAACAATGATCCAATCTGCCATAGTGACTCTGAGGATATGTACTCTAATCCATTATGTGTCGATTTCATAGTTGTCAAAGGACTAGTTCCTTTAGATTCTTGGGGGTAGCGAAGGTGTACTGGATCTCATTTTTGCCTTTTGTTCTCACCTGCGGGCTGGGTCAAGATTGGCTATTCCGCTCTGCCTTTGAGCATTTTTAAAAAAATATTTTAATTTATTTATTTGACAGAGATCACACGTAGGCAGAGAGGCAGGCAGAGAGAGAGGAGGAAGCAGGCTCCCTGTGGAGCAGAGAGTCCGATGTGGGGCTTGATCCCAGGACCCTGGAGGACCCTGGGATCATGACCTGAGCCAAAGGCAGAGGCTTTAACCCACCGAGCCACCCAGGCGCCCCTGCCTTTGAGCATTTGCTTTGCAAGCCAAACTGACTCTCATCCCTGCCACCAGGTATATTAATGATGTAAAGAATTGTGCAAGAGGTCAAAAACCTTGGGGATGCTTTACTTGGCTTGATGTCAAGGTAGATGACAAATGCTGTTAAATCAGAATGTTTTCCCTTCCTGGCAAATCAGCCTCATCTGTCTTTGCTAAAGTTAATTTATGAGCCATCCCAAGGCATTGGTGATATTTGGACATCTGTGTTTCTGCTATATTAGTTGCTCCTGAAAATTAAGTTGCATACTTCTTTCACCAGATACAAAGAAGACTGTTTTCATTTGGGAAAATTATGATATATACATATAGGAGAGTATATAAAATATACGTACAGGTCAAGGCTAATTATAAAACCTGGACTTGTATAATTTAGTATATGAATATAGCACAATTTATTGATCTATTATTATGAACATTCACATTTTTTGCAGTTTGGGACTATTCTGAACAGTGCCTCTCTGAATGTTCTTGTATCTTCTGGGGGTCTTTGTGTTTCTTTTGGGAGTTTTCCTAGGATACAAAACTAGGAGTGGATTTTCTGAGTAAAAGGATAGAGACGTTGAGCCAGTTATGTTTCAAGCCACCATAAACATAGCAACTTAAACCACTGTTTTATTTGCTCTTCAATTTTGTGGGTCAGCAGTCTGGGTAGGGTTCAAGTAAGTAGGCCGTTCTTTTGCTGGTCTCTATACTGGGCTCATTTATGTGGCTGTAGTCACCTGACAGCTCAACTAAAACGGGATGGCCCTTGGGATACCTGTCTGGCTCAGTCCATAGAGTATGTGAGTCTTGATCTCAGGGTGCTGAGATCAAGCCACATGTTGACTGTGGAGCTTATAAAAAAAAAAAATGGATGGCCCTGAGATTGCCTCATTCATATGTTTTTTTTAAAGATTTTATTTATTTATTTGTCAGAGAGAGGGAGAGAGAGCAAGCACAGGCAGACAGAATGGCAGGCAGAGGCAGAGGGAGAAGCAGGCTCCCTGATGAGCAAGGAGCCCGATGTGGGACTCGATCCCAGGACGCTGGGATCATGACCCGAGCCGAAGGCAGCTGCTTAACCAACTGAGCCACCCAGGCGTCCCTATCCTGGTTTCTTCACTTAGCACTCTCATGACAGCAGAGAGGGCAAGGATGGAAGCTTCTGGGCTTCTTGAGGTATGGACTCAATATTCTCACACCATCACATCCACTTCCCTCTACTAGTTAAAGCATGTCCTAAGGTCATCTTGGATAAAGAGTGTAGAGAAATATGTTTATCTAGTGATGAAAGTAACAGCCAAGTCACATTAAAAAGGGGGCTTGCCAACAGAAACAGGTGGAATTTGTGGTCATGTTTTCCACAAGACACATCCCTAAGTTTACTAGGTAATGATGAACCACTTTTCAATGTGGTTGTACTTTATTATTTTTTTTAAGATGTATTAATATATTTTAGGGAGAAAGACAGAGTACAAGTGTGGGGAGGGGCAGAGGGAGAGAATCTTCAAGCAGACCGCCTGCTGAGCTCAGAGCCCCATCATGGGGCTCAGTCTCACAACCCATGAGATCATGACCCAAAATGAAACCAAGAGTCGGACGGACGCTCAACCGACTGAGCCACCCAGGCATCCCTCGGTGTGGTTGTACCATAAAATTTATGCACTCTGCTAGTGAATGGGAGTTTGCATTGCTGCATTGCCTTCCCAACTCTAGATAATACTAGATTTCTGAATTTTGCTGATCTGCTAAGGATGTAGTAGCATCTTACTGGTTTTAATTTTTTTTTCTAGTTAGTAACAAAGCTGAGCGTCTTTTCTTATAGTCATTTGCCATTTGGATTTTTCATTTTATAAATTACCTATGTCTTCAGGTCATTTTACTTTTTTTTTTTTAAAAGATTTTATTTATTTATTTGACAGACAGAGATACAAGTAGGCAGAGAGGCAGGCAGAGAGAGAGGGGGAAGCAGGCTCCCCGCTGAGCAGAGAGCCCAATGCGGGGCTCGATCCCAGGACCCTGGGATCATGACCTGAGCCGAAGGCAGAGGCCTTAACCCCCTGAGCCACCCAGGCACCCCATACATTTTTTTTTAAACTCATGAAACTTCTCTTTCTGTATATATTCTGCCTATTAGTCCTTTGCTAATCATGACACTTGGGGATTATCTTTTCCACCTTTTCCTGGTATCTTTTGATGAACAGAAGTTCTTAATTTTAATAGAAACCAATTTAATCAGTTGGTTTTTCTTGTTTAATACTGTTTGTGAACTTATAGATTTATTCACAAAAATACTGCCTTACACGGATGCTATGAAGATAGTCTCCCTTATTACCATCTAAATGCTCTTAAGTTTTTTCTTTCATGCCTCAAGTTTTTTTTAATGTGTGTGTGTGTGTGTGTGTGTATAATTGGATCCAAGTTTTATTGTAGTAGTCGTTGTTATAGCTGACTTTTCAGGGAGTGAAAAATCATTCCTTTTGAGGTGTATGGGAGTTATCAGCTTCTTTTCAAACTGAAAGATAGGTTATAGAGTCAGGTAAATGGAAGTAAAAATATCTGCTTAAATTGAAAAAAACAATTTATTTATGTGTGTCCTGTGACAATAGGAACTTTTGAAAGAAGCAAGCCCATAAGAACCCAAGCCCACATGCTTCTCTCAGTACTGTTACTTTGGGAAGAACCTTTTTTTCCCCTCTCTTGGGAGGAATGGCTGAGAGAGAATGGAGGGAGCAGCTCAGTGGATTTCTTTCTTTCTTTACCGTTGTGGAGGAAAGTGAAAGTTCTTTTCCCTTCGGAGAAGCTTACGGACTAGGTAATACTCTGCCACCTTCGGCATATGCTTCTCTTCACCACTGAAGGAGTGAGTCAAACAGAAATGTTATCTGGGCTTACTTTGCTCAGATGAATAAATTCCTTTTAAAACTCCTGAACCAGGGAAGTAAGTCAGTACTTGCCCTGACTAGAGTGCCTTGTAAAGTTAGGCTGAACTAGGTCAAGGTGAGGAATCCTGCTGCTGTTGATGATGTCCAGGAAGAAGTCACCTTCATTCTCAGGACTTCAAATTCATCACCTACAGAATAAGGGAGTTTAGCTAAATTAGCTCTAAGGTCCCCTCCATCTCTGGCAATCTTTGTTTCCATTATGGTATTCAGCTGGGTTGTTAAGGGGCAGCAAATTCAGAAGTCTCGTCTACAGTGGCTAATAGAGTAAAGCCTTTCTTAGCGTGGATGGTCCTTGTAGTATGACTGACAGTACTGATGTGATCTAAAAATGATTTTTAATAGCAGCAACTTATATGGCATGCAGTCGTACATTTTTTCACATGTAAACACAGAAGTTTATAGAACAGTTCCCATAAAATGAAAAAAAAATGGGCCTGTTTGTTATATTATCTTTTTTTGATTCTAATAAAATACCAGCCTGATCTTATTGCTCTAAAATAAGCAATGACTTTTTTTTTCAAGTATGAAAATGACTGTTATCACCCTGCCTCTCTCATCTGCTTGCATGCATCAGAAAGATGATTTCTGAGTCCTGGCTTGTGAGTAAGATTTTTCTGGTGAGCTCTTTGAAGAGGCCTTTGGGACAGTGTCTCTTTACTCTGGTAGAATGGGAAGGCTACAGAATTTGATGAGTGGATATAGACTGTCTTCCTTCATCTCATGATTAAGGAAAGTGAGATTTGTGTGCCCATCAAAAGCTAAGATGGTATTTACCATTTACCCTGTGGAATATTTGACTAAAATGGAAATAGAGTCCTGTTTAGTGTTTATTTTATGATTTTTAAATGCTAGTATTAGATTATTTTGATGCTATTTTATGCAACCTGTAAGACACAAGGTTTTTTTTTTTTTTAAGACTTTATTTATTTATTTGACACAGAGAAAGAGATCATAGGTAGGCAGAGAGGCAGGCAGAGAGGGAGGGGGAAGCAGGCTCCTTCTGAGCAGGGAGCCCGATGCCAGACTCAATCCCAGGACCCTGGGATCATGACCTGAGCTGAAGGCAGACGCTTAACTGACTGAGCCACCCAGGCGCCCAGACACAAGGTTTTGAATAGAGACTTGATTCCAATTTTCTTAGTCATTGGGTACTTCTGGCCTGGAAATTCAAATTTATGTCAACTGAGGCAATATGAAATTTTCATAGTAATTTATACAGTTATAGTCATTTGGGGGAAAGGCCTAAATTCTCTTAAAAATCACTTTTTTAATGAAAATTTTACTCTAAGGTCTTAAAATGAAAAATATTTTTATTTACTTCAGGTCTACCACTTTAGATATTATGCAGAAGGGCCTATTAATAGATCAAGGAAACACTATGATGTCATATTAAGAGAATGGCTTTTGGTCTCAGATTGACCAACTCTCTTACAAGTTCTTTAACTTTGGTTACTTTATTCAAACTCTAATTTAGTGATGTCAAAATTTAGTGCATATGAGAATCTGCCAGGGGCTTGTTAAAACAGATTGCAGAGCTCACTTCCCAGAGTTTCTGATCCACTAGGTCTAAGATGGGTCCCCAAATCTGCATTTCCTATTTTTTTTAAGATTTTATTTATTTATTTGACAGAGAAAAAGAGATCACAAGGAGGCAGAGAGGCAGGCAGAGAGGGGGGAAGCAGACTCCCTGCTGAGCAGAGTCTAATGTGGGCTTCCATCCCAGGACCCTGAGATCATGACCTGATCCGAAGGCAGAGGCCCAACCCCCTGAGCCCCTCAGGCACCCTCAAATCTGCATTTCTAATAAGTTCCCAGTTGTCAGTGCTGCTGGTCTAACAACCATTCTTTGAGAGTCATTACTGTGGGTCAGTTTAATAATTGTGCATCCTGGGGGTGCCTGGTTGGCTCAGTGGGTTAAAGCCTCTGCCTTAAGCTCAGGTCATGATCCCAGAGTCATGGGATCGAGCCCTGCATCAGGCTCCTGCTCAGCAGGGAGCCTGCTTCTCTCTGTCTCTCTTGGCCTGCCTCTCTGCCTACTTGTGATCTCTGTCTGTCAAATAAATAAAATCTTTAAAAAAAATAATTGTGCATCCTGGAGTGGTTGTGACTATTCAATAAATTGTTCTCTCTGAGGCAAATCCCAAGGTATTGGAGAGATATATATATATATATATATATATATATATATATATATGATATAATGTCTAGGCATAAATAGGAAATAAATAGGAAAACTTTAATAATCGTTGCCTTTTTCCTCAGTCTCCATTCTTCCTCAGTAAATACTGATAAGGTGTTCCATGGGATATGATGGATGAACTGGGATAAGGACTCTCTCTGCATGTATCCTTTTAATCATGTGAGAAAAATGAGCACCTGTGACAATTAAGAAAAAGAACAGGATCATTAGGTAATTAAACACTAAATCACTTGCTATGGTCTCAATGTGTCTATCGGAATTTCCATGTTGAAACCTAACCCCCAAGGTAAGATTAATGCCCTTCTAAAAGAGGCCCCAGTGAGCTCTCTTACTACCTTCCACCATATGAGGGGCAACCAGAAGTCTGCCACCCGGAAACAGGCCCTCATCCTAACATGCTGATACCCTGATCTCAGGCTTATAGTCCCCAGAACTGTGAGAAATAAATTTCTGTTGCCTATCAGCTACCCAGTCTGTGAAATTTTGTTATAGCAGCCTAAATGGATTAAGACATTACTTTTTATATTTACTTGATGGCCCTCAAGGATTCCAGAAGAGTGAGGGATCACAGGGGTGGGGGTAGAAGGGTTGTTACTGGTCAGGGAAAGCCTTACTGAATGGGTAAGTTTCATTAGTTCTGTAGCAAGAAGTTTGGTATTACCTGCAGGCTGGTAACAGATGATGAAGCCTGACGATTAGGTGGAGGGATTTACATTGGAAAGGGTTAGCATTAGGATGGAAAAATACTTCAGAAAATGCCTTTCGAGCAGAGAAAAAAATAGGATAAAAGTGCTTCTCAGGAAAGGCAAGCCCAAACAGTGTTCATGTAGTCAGACTATGCAAATATGATAACGTTCTCTCCTTACAAAGAGGCTCTTAGAGTGGTGGATACACCAGCCTGGCTTGCCCTGGGGAGCAGTTGGAGTGAAGACCAACCATATAGAGGGGCTTTTGGTGTCTCTTTCTTGTATTACATAGTTGTTTGCATCTGCTCCCTCACCAAAGCCTGGGGCCCTGTCCTAGGAATTTCCCAGTCTTGGGATCCTCTTGTACCTTTCACAGATGGGTGAATGTGCAGTAAATGTGGGCTGTATGAAATGAGACTTGAAAAATCTTGGTGATGATTGGTTATGGGGGAGAAAGGAGAAATTCTCTTCACAGGTGTCTCTGTGATAAGTAAGATGATAGCTCTAATGAGCATGGTTTCAAGGTGATGTTAAGTGTAAACAGATTTGGATAGACAGCCGTTTGGGAATATAATTTTATGGTTGTGGCATTGATATAATGTCTAGGCATATAAATAGAAATGGTCAGAGATTGCAGCCCATGGGAGGTATCAGGCTGGGAGGATGTGACTGTCATTGAAATTTGGTATCATAGTTTAGGAAGGACTCAGTTTTATTCCAGTTTCTTACCTAATAAAGGAATTGCCTCCATACACTTTATTACTAGAAGTGTGGTTCTTAGACCATCATCACTACTGGCCTCATGCGGGAGCTTGGGATATAGATATTATAGATAAAGAAGTGCTGCTTATATGCCAGGCAGATAGGTTATTAAACTTACTTTCATTTTTCACCTGTTAATCTGTTTTTTTTTATTAGAGGGTGGGTATCAACCAAGAACACCAAAGGGTAGAGAGCAGTTTTATCTCCCACAATCCTTATGTATAACCCCAAGCTGAAAACAACTCAGAAGTCCAACAGTAGAATTATGCCTCCATCAGAAAGGATGAATACCCAAGTTTTGTATCAACGTGGACGGGACTGGAAGAGATTATGCTGAGTGAAATAAGTCAAGCAGAGAGAGTCAATTATCATATGGTTTCACTTATTTGTGGAGTATAACAAATAGCATGGAGGACAAGGGGAGATGGAGAGGAGAAGGGAGTTGAGGGAAATTGGAAGGGGAGGTGAACCATGGAGACTATGGACTCTGAAAAACAATCTGAGGGTTTTGGAGGGGCGGGGGTGGGAGGTTGGGGGAGCCAGGTGGTGGGTATTATGAAGGGCGCGTATTGCATGGAGCACTGGGTGTGGTGCATAAACAATGAATTCTGTTACGCTGAAAAGAAATAAAAAAAATGACTTTTTAAAAATGAAGTGATACTCATAGAAAGGATTACCACTCAGTAATAAAAGAAACAAACTGCTAGTATATGCTTTATGAAAATATTGTTAAGTGAGGGAAGCCAGACAGGAAGGTGTGTATTATGTGATTCTATTCGTATGAAGTTCTAGAATAGGCAAAATTAATTCTTGATGGTAAAAATAAAAAACACTGGTTACTTTTCAGAGGGGGTGGGGTGACAACTGATTGTATGGGAACTTAAGAGAATTTTATAGGGTGCCAGAAACATTCTATATTGTGGTAAGGAGTTGAGTTACACAGGTCTATACATTTGCCAAATAAATGATATCAAAGATTTGTACATTTCATGGTATATAAGCTGTAACTTAACAACAACAACAACAAAAAAGGAACAAATTTCAATGACTGTGTCCCACCTCAGATTCTGATTTTTACTGATCTGGGGTGCGCCGGGGCATCAGAATCTTAAAATCTCACCAGATGACTTCAATGGTGATTTTAATGGGCAGCCATGTTTGAACCTCTGGTCTAGAGGCTTTGGAGAGGGACAATGTCTGGCCCTAAGGGTAGGGAAAGAAAGCCAAGGGCACAACGGAGGTGTGGAAAGAAGAACAGAAAAACACTAAGAAAACCAAGGGTGGGGAAATTTCAAGGGAAGATTGAACAAAGGCATATTGCAGAAGTCCGAGTAAAAATGAAGCAAAAAGTCTATTCTCGGGGTGATTTATGTGGGGGAGAGAAAGCATAGTACAGTGTAAATGAAGAAATTAGTAGTAAGCAAAAGAAAACAATAGGCTTAACATAAACTAGAGTAATTTATTTTTTAAGATTTTATTTATTTGAGAGGGAGAGAGAGACAGCAAAAGAGCGAACAGAAGCAGGGGGAGTGGGAGAGGGAGAAGCGGGCTTCCCGGTGAGCAGGGAGCCTGATGCGGTTTAATCCCAGGACCCTGAGATCCTGACATGAGCCGGAGGCAGAGGCTTAACGACTGAGCCACCCAGGTGCCCCAAACTAGACTGATTTTAAACATGATTTAAAACATGCCTGTAAAACTCAAGTCTGGCTTATTTTTATCCTCACATGAGTGACAAAATAGTACTATGAAGTTCTGGTGTCCTAATACTGCTCATTTGACCTTGATTCTTGAGGGATGGTTCCCACCTCCCCAAGGGAAGCCTCAGCATAGACTCTTTGGAGGGTTTCAGGAGTTAAAGAACAAAAAGTCAATTAAGTAAATTTGAAGATCTAATGGGCTTTATTAAGTGATTGGTGAATTGGCATCCCTTCTAGCAAGTAAAAGGGAGTTCCAACACATTTTTGGAACACAAAATGTGTTCCATTTTGTACACAATGGAAGATTTTTTTTTTCCTATGTAGAAAGCATCCCACGCGCTCTCGCTCTGTTTCCCCCCCCACCCAGAATGGAACATTTTTATAGGAAGGTGAGTAGGGCAAAATGTTATCAGCAGAAGGAAAGAAAGGATTATTTTAGGCAAGACCACTTTGCCTCAGGGAAAAAGCAGGGGGTCTTAACATGCAGATTTCCTGGGCTTGCTTTTGTGAGGGGGCAGGGACTGTGGAGAGGGCCCAGGTGAGAGATTATTTCACTGACCAGGATGACTTGGACCTGAGTTTAAGACAACCACCACTTCTGTGGGAGGGTGAAAGTGCATTTAGCTTGAGTATGAAGACCCGTGGTAACCTGGTCAACCTGGTTCCATTTTGGGGCTCTGGTTTTCTGTTTAATGAAGGGGAAGTTTTGAATATTTTGCTGCCATTACCCAAGCACTGAAAGTCTTTGTAAGGCAGTTTCCAGCTGTAAGTTGATCCTGTAGCAAGAACCCTTGGAAGAGAGTTACTTTTTTTTTGAAAGTTTTATAAGGAACTGTCCTATCATTTTTAAATAACATTGTAAATATTGGCTTCTGTCAACGTTTAACTGCACGGTCTTACATCATGTGTCAGAGTTAAGTATTATTTTACCCATAGCCTTTCGGGGAAATGACACAAAAGTCTTGTCCGGCTTCTGTTTTGTGGTGAAAAACTCTCAAATTGAAACAAGAGCTGGAGGGGAGCCCTGGTGGCTCAGTGGGTTAAAGACTCTGCCTTGGCTCAGGTCGTGATCCCAGGGAAGTGGGATCGAGCCCCCAGCATCTGGCTCTCTGCTCAGCGGGGAGCCTGTTTCCTCCTCTCTGCCTGCTTGTGATCTCTGTCTGTCAGGTAAATAAATAAAATCTTAAAAAAAAAAAAAAGAGCTGGAGGATTGAATATCACCCAGAAAAATAGGCATGAGAGGAAGAGCTTGGCGCTGTCAGGGAGCAAGAATTCACGTCCATGCAGAGGTACGTCCAGCTAGACTAAGAATCAAACTGACCTGAGATGCATTAACAAGAGAAAATCAAATTCAGTAGGCATATGTATAGGGAATCTACATAGACATGGAAATCCCAGAGTTAAGCAAAATGAAGTGTCTATGTCATTCTGAACTAAGGAGAAGGGGGTAGGGGCCTGGGACTTCAGAGGAAAGGAGTGCACTGCATGGGCCATAAGGAGAGCAAAGGTTTGCAGATTAGATGGTTGCCCTGCCATATACATGGGTCACTTGGTAAAATTTACTTCTGCCAATAATTCTTATTCTGGGAAAGACCCCAGTTTAGATTCCTCTACATGCTTAAGGGAGGGACAGAAATTTCTCTTGAGCCCACAGGCTCTCAGATCAAATCAAAATAAATCCACATGCCAAAGTGGCGTATTTTGGGGGAGCCTGTCCTGAACCCCTTCAGATCCTTAAGCTTTTTGCTACTGTAGGAGGTGGGTAAGTTATCCTTTTTTCCCTTCTAGGTTCTTTTTTTTTTTTTTTTTTTTAAAGATTTTATTTATTTATTTGACAGACGGAGATCACAAGTAGGCAGAGAGGCAGGCAGAGAGAGACGAGGAAGCAGGCTCCCTGCTAAGCAGAGAGCCCGATGCGGGGCTCGATCCCAGGACCCTGGGATCATGACCTGAGCCGAAGGCAGAGGCTTTAACCCACTGAGCCACCCAGGCGCCCCTCCCTTCTAGGTTCTTTGGCTGGTCTAATAATTAAACTGACATAAGACAGATCAACAGGAAAAAACAAATGAAAGTTTAATAACATGTATATCTCTTACACGCATGGGAGACTCAGAAGAACTCAGTAAGTCTTGGAACTGGCCCAAGCTACCACCTTAAAGACCCTCTTTATCTAAAGATGTTGGGGGCGGGGAGTCATTTATGAGAAGCTGCCAGAAAAAAAACAGGGCAAGCAAGGGTAAGTCTATTAGGCAGGTATAAGTCCTTGCCTCCCCAGTGATGAGTTTGTGGAGATTTGGTCCTCTTTTTCTTCCTGTTACAGACAGGGAGACCTCCCTAGAAATGGAGATTTCCCTTATAAAAGTACAGGTATCTTACAAAAGGGTCGATTTGGCTTGGTTTCCAGAGCTTCACTGGTGTCTGCTGTTTATTACAAATAATCTGCCTAAAAGAATACTTCTGCCAAAGAGACATATTTTGGGGTGACAAGTTTTGCTCCCCCACACTGCACTTGTCTCTTACATAATCCAGAATCCCTTAAATTAGATGCCGGTGAAGAACCCTGACAACCTCAAGCAGGATTTTCTGCAGAGGCCCTTTGACCCCAGCATGAGGGAAGTCTCAGTGGATGCTTCTGGAGGGAAGTCTTCCGTGCTCATACTGCAGTTCTCTCTGTGCAAGGAGACTGATCTGGGTCCTCTCCTAAGAAGAAGGATCAAGCAGTTCATATATATGGAATTAGTCTTTCAAATTCAGTGCTCGGTGTCAGAGAAACAGCATGCTCATCTGTGTCCTCTCCTGAAGGCGTCACCGCAAAGGCTATGGAAACATTTGGACAGACTGCGCCCTATCAAATCGTTTTACCGAAGCCACATCACTCTTGCCGGGACAGTTAACACAGCAGGCAGTGCAGAGTAATGAGCTCTGTTCGATGTCCCTGAAGTTGAGCTCCAGCACACTAGTTATATTAGCAAGCTGGTGTGTCCGGAGACAGCAGAACAGAACGACAATAAGCAGCCCTTAAAGAAATTTGCTTGCTTGACAGTGACAGATGAAGGTACTGCCACCTCTGGCAGAATGATGGGCCTTGAAGCAATATCAGCCTGAAAGCTTTGGCTTTTTAGAAGTTTGTAAAGTGAGCTTTTCATACAGGGAGGAGACATTCCGGTACACAGCATCCCGGATTGCCTGGTATAACTCTGGCCCCTTGCCCCAGTGCTCTCCAACTTGCTCTGCCTCCCTGTCCCTGACTGTGCAGCCATGAGAAGAGGTCCGGCAGTTTACTTTATGGCCTTTCCCTTATTTTTGTGACACCTATAGCCTTTCAGTAAATAGTAATATGCTCAAAATGCACAAATATTTAAAGAGGATCTAAATATCGAAGGCTTAGACATTTTAGACAAAAGAGAAGGAAGAAGGGAAAAGCCACTGGCTCAGAGCTGTAACTAGAAAATTTTAGATTTTGCTGATTTTTTTTTTCAGAAGTGGAAAGGGAATTTCAGGTTATTTGGTGCCTAATGAAGTCTAATACTGGTACGAGGGTCAGCTTATTTGCGGAAGGTATTCATGGTTTTTGTTAGTTGGCATTCTCTGTTCATTTATTAGATTCTACTTCCTAAAGGCAGAAAGTAAGTGTGATTCTGTTTTCTTTCTTTTTTCTTCTTTTTTTTTTTTTTTTTGGAATCCAAGTTATGGCAGAGATAGGTACTGGGAGAAAAGTAACAGGGAGGATTGAAGTTAGATGACCTTGGGAAAGTCACGTACCTCTTGGTTTGTCCCTTGTTCATCTTCTTAAAAATATTTTTGTTCCTCACGTTTAAGTCACAGGGACAATACATGTTTCATAATAGGAATCAGTTCTTAGACTTCTAAAATAAACTATAAATCATGCAAAGGACATTTATTCTCAGATGCATGATTGGATTCAGCTAATGTTTGTTCATGGCCTAAGAGTTATCATTATAGTGGTATAAGAATTTTGATTAATCCTCATTTAGTAAGATTTATCTTCGTTAGGTTTTCTCATTGTTGTTGGTTTCTGCATCACTTTCTTCCTCTGGCAGGGCAGCCTTTCTCTCTACCTAAAGCCTGAGATATGTACCATTCCCCCCTTAGAGCATTTGCTAATGACTGTAGCACAAAGTTATCTTTTCCTCTCAGCTGCTACATGACTTAAAAATGCCCCCCTCTGCCACCTCCCCCGCTGCCTCCCCTGCCCGCCACCCCATTTTATCTACCCCACCAGTACTCACCTGTCTGAATGATACCAGTGTACTCGCTGCTTTTTGATGATGGGAGTCTTGATTTTGTAGTTTGTTTCTAACACGGAGCTCACATAGATGCATCTGACCTGTTGTGTTCAGATTCTGGATACCTGCCTAGAGTCTTCGAATCCCATGGTGATGTTAGGGAGGGAGAATCTTCCCTTCAAGGTCCTTCTAGGTGGACTAAGAATCAAATGGACCGATTAACTGGAGAACAGCAAATTTAGTTGTATATGTTTGGGGAATCCACAGAGTCATGAAGTTCCAAAGACAGTGAGGTCACATGAGGCTTATATGAGCTCAGGAGAGGGGTAGGGGTCTGCAGGTATAGAAGGGAGAAACACCTTTAGCAGGAAGGTGAGAGGAGATGGTTGGAAAACAAAGGTTGACCTATTCTGTAGGTAAGGTTCTTGGGTAAAGAGGAATCTGTTTTGGTTTTTTTTTTTTCAGATTTAATTATTTATTTTGGAGAAAGCATGAGTGAGGGTGGGGGCAGACGGAGAGGAAGAAGGAGACTCCCCGCTGAGGTCAGAACCCCATGTGGAGCTCCATGCAGGGCTCTACCTGGGGCTCGATCCCAAGACCCTGAGATTATGACCTGAGCAGGAACCAAGATTGGACACTCAACTGACTGAGCCACCAGGTACCACAAGAGGAATCTGTTTTAATAGCTATCTTCCTTTTCAAGGTCCTAGGATCGAGCCCTGCATCTGGCTCTGTGCTCAGCACAGAGTCTGCTTATCCCTCCCCCTCTGCTCTTTCCCCTGTTGGTGTGTACATGTATTTTCTCTCTCTCTCTCTGTCAAATAAATGAATGAACGCATACATGCTTTTATCTTCCTAGTATAAACTAGTAGTTGAGGGATGGTAAAGAGCTTTCCCTAAATCTGCTGGGTTTTGTTTGGTTTTTAATGCTTATGTGTATGCTGAAGTGGCCTGTCTTGGGGTGGCCCACCCTTGATCCCTACAATGGGAACAGAAGTAGTAAAATTAGAGGCTTTGCTCAGCATGGGGAAAAAAACAGTTCTTTTTTCCTTCCGGGGTCTTTGGTCTCATAGTTAAATTTACATAAAACCAATGAACAGCAGGGGGAAAAAAATCTAACTCATAGGAATGGGAACCACAAAGATAGGAGGCTCCCCAACAGCCAGACACCTGAGACTTATATGCCATAATGCGCTAAGGAGAAGGGGTTAGGGGTTTGGGACTTCAAATAGGATGAAGACAATTCATAGGAAGATGGAAGAGCAAATATTTACAAACAAATGTTTGCCATGCTATGCAAGTAAATCTTTCTGACAGAAAAAATTATCTGTGGTGGGGCACCTGTGTGGCTCAGTGGGTTAAGCCTCTGCCTTCAGCTCAGGTCATGATCTCAGGGTCCTGGGATCGAGCCCCGTGTTGTACTTTCTGCTCAGTGGGGAGCCTGCTCCCCCGCCCCCCGCCTGTCTCTCTGCCTACTTGTGTTCTCTCTCTCTCTGTCAAATACATAAACACAATCTTAAAAAATTATCTGTGGTAATAGCTCTCTTCCTGGTACAGGCCCCCTATCTCAATTCCTTTAAGCAACTGAGGGAGAGGTAAAAAGCTCTTCAGTCCGGTGGTCCTTCATTGTCTTCAGATCAAAATAATCCACATACCAACCTCTTAATCCCAAAGTGGCACATTCTGGGGCAGCCTGTTCTGAACCCATCACCAGAAAGAATAGAGAGTTACACTGATAAACAAAGGAAGAATCTTTAAAGGTCTGTATTGGGCCTACAAATTATTGAGTTCTTTTTTTTTTTTTAAAGATTTTATGTATTTATTTAAGAGAGTGAGCATGAGTGGAGGGGGAACAGAGGCAGAGGGAGAAGCAGACCTGCTGTTGAGTAGGGAGCCCAATGCAGAGCTTGATCCCAGGACCCTGAGATCATGACCTGAGCCAAGACAGATGCTTAACCCACTGAGCCACCCAGGTGTCCGCAAATTGTTGAATTCTTGAGACGATGGTGTCCTGATTAATAAACCAATTTTGTGGCAAAGTGGGTTCTTTGATTAGATTTTGTTTCTTTTGTCTTATAAAAATGCTTACCAACTAATGTAATATAATGTGCCATCAACTTGATGGAATTCTGTCATGAATTTTATGGAAATTATGGAGATATGGAAACAGCATATTTGACCTTCTGCTTTCTTTAGCTTATAAGTGATCTTAATACTATTATTATCATGATTATACATCTGTATGGAAGATAAGGAAATAATATTTTACAAGAAAATGAACCTTGTTAGCTTAAAAAAATACTTAAAAAATGACAGCTGCTTTCTTGGCATGTTACTAACATAAAGGTACATATGATCATGGGTAGGTTTCTGAGAGTTCTCATTTCCCCTAATTAGTAGTGCTGTTGTATTTTGGGCATTTCAGATGCTCTAATTGCTTTTGGGGTAGTCTTTGTTTATATGCATTGATGTCATTGCTATAAGTTTCCTTTAGCCTTCAGTGTCCTCTCTTACATCTGTTTTATTATTCTCAAAGTGAAAATACTTCCTCAAGATAGTTGTGAACATTGTATTACTTGGTTATTATTGTCACTGCAGAACTTAGTGCTTAAAACAAAAATCATATATTTCCCTTTGAGTCTGTGGTTCAGATCAAAGGTTGGCTGATCTGGGCTGCCATCCGCTGAGTGGTTCTGCTGTGTCTCTGGCCAAGGCTGGGACTTGGCCAGTCCGGACGGAGTTTGGCTGATGGTGCTCTGATCCACATGTCTATAATTCTTTGCCTTGTGCTGTATCAGAAAGGCTTATCTGCATGGCATGACAAACAACAGTTGATCAAATGTCTGTTCTTGTCATCTTCCCTTGAACTCTCTTCCCAGACCTCTGTCCCCCTTTCGTCAGCTCAGGATGGTATATAAGCCTCAGTTGCCTTACTGCCCAGAAGTCTCAGGTCTTTGTGGAGTCCCATACATACATGATTAAGTTTGTTTTTCTCCTTTTAATCTGTCTCATTTCAGTGTAATGTGGAAGGGAAGAGGGAAAAATTTTCTGCCCCAGCATCTTTCTCTCGGCAATGCAAAAGTTCAGGAGCAAACCTACTTCCCAAGTACTTTTCCCAGCGTCTGCTTCTGTCACCTCTGCAAACACCCCAATGTCAAAACAAATCAAATGCCTGAACTAAGAATCAAGTAGCTGGGGGATATTCTCCACCTTCTCACTGGAGGAACTGCACAGTCACCAGGCAAAAGGCATGGATACAGGGCGGGGTGAAGAAGGAGCATCACGGATTAAATCTACTGTGTTGTCTTCTGTTTTTCACTCTATCCAAATACATTTTTAATTTTTTTTTTAAGAGGAACTCCAAGTCTTGTCCCTAGATTGGCTTTTGACCTGGTAAACTTCCTTAAGGTAAGGGTTATTTTTCCCAAGATGCATGCCTTGTAAGTTGGCCTCCCAGAAAAGAAGATGGTCTGTAAACCTCTATGGAAATCAGTTACGATCTGCACATGACTGTCAGTGCAGGTCAGCAGCAAGGTTGGCTTAGATGTCTGCTGTCCCCCCTTCCCACCTACGCAGGGAGAATGGTAATTGCTTCCACAACTGTGATGGTTAATGGAGTGAATCCTGCTCGTAGTTTCCTGTCATTTAGCTGGAACCGCAGGCTTAGCTCTCATCACGCAACCCAACTACTGGAGGTCCTGGTGCTTCTTCCAGTTACTAATGCTGGGCTGACGGGAGAGAGTTGGAGGCAAGATTTGGTAAATCATAGTATTATTATATTCTGGCTTTTGATTACACTTAGGCGGAGGCTGGGGCTTCCCTAATCAGGCTCAGAATTGACATCTGGCCTTGTTAAATTTCTGCGGGCTTCCCTACGATGAATAGACAGTGGGGGACCTGCACATCTGCTACTGATCCTTTCTCTGATTTGCTCCCAAAGAGCACTGATCTGATGGATCTGGTGTAGATGTTGCTTGGCCATTTGCACTTGTTCTTAGTCCCCATTTTACTTTGTGTTAAGACAAAACTCAAGTAATTTTCTCTTTGGAATCTATCCTTGATCAGTCAGTTGGTCCCTATGATACTGTAACTTAAAATGATCAATCTTTATTTGATCTTCATCTCTGTTCCTGGTTTACAGCTTCTAAATCTCTTGTAGTTTCCTAAACCATAAGAGCAGTGGGAGACTCTTTTGTTAAAATATTTGGTCTTTTGTCCTCAAATAGTTCCAGTTCCTGAAATAGCCCCAGGGTGATAAAAGTGGAAAGAGGGTCTTCTTATTCATTACAAACCTCTTTGACCCTTACCCGAATTTAGATGGGATTTTTGGAAAGCCCCTAAGGATGGGAGACCCAGCCATGTGATGAGAGGATTGGAACTTTGAGTCCCACACCTGACCACCGGAGAGTGGAGAGGGTTTGGAAGTTGAATCGGTCATCAATGGTAAATGATTGAGTCAGTTATGCATATACACTGAAACCTTTGTAAAAACCCAAATAGACATGGTTTGAAGAGCTTCCAGGTTGGTGAACAAGAACGCATTTATAGGCTGGGAGAGTGGTGGACCCCACTTTCCATGGGGACAGAAGCTCCTATGCTTGATACCTTATGTATCTCTCCATCTGGGTTTTTGTTCAGATCCTTTGTAATAAAAACTGGTAAGCTGATACATGGACTAATTTCCAGAATTCTCTGAGTCACTCTAGCAAATTCATCGAAGGGGGAGTGTCGTGGTTATCTCTGATTCACAGCTGGCTGGTCAGAAGTCTGATAGGGAGGGGGCGGGGGCCTTCTTCTAGGACTGAACACTTGGGGGATTTGAGTCTCTCTCCAGGGAGATGGCACTGGGATTGAGTCAATTTGTAGGACGTGGCAGCTGGTGTGGAAGAATTGCTTGATGTGTGGAGAAACCCACACACCTGGTGTCAGAAATGAAGTAGTTTAGAGTATGGAGAGTAGAGGGGCACACAGGAGTGTGTGTTTTCAACGAAAATGACCTAATCTGAACCCTACATTTTTCAGTTTTACCACCAACAGTGCCATCTTCCATGGCAATCAGAGTCTGGGGTCACTTCTGTCAAAACTTGTTCTCACTTTTCTCATTCTCAGAGACCTCGAAAATCTCTTGTCTAATACAGAACCTTGTACAGAGTGAGTTTCTGGGTGATCCACATAAACAACGGAGAGAGCCTTTGTATCCTGCAGTGAGCAGCACTTAATCTGAACCTCATGTCAACAGCTCTTACCCATATACCATATACCTCTCTATCGTGATTGTTCAGTATTCGAAGACAACATATTCAGTACGTGCCAATATTGATATTCCTCATTTGCCTAATGTAAACCATTTGAGGAGATGGGCAGTGTATGTGGCTGTTATTTCGCTCGGTGTATATCTGAATTATCATTTGAGGAAGTTGAGCACGAATGGAGACAGACCCTGAGTGTCTGACATTCACTCCTATCCTTACCTGGTTAGATTATCTTTGTGATTTATGTTTATTTGAGTGGAAATGACTTGGAGTAGAACTAGGAAGTGAACGTAGAGAAATTGCTCTTGAGGAACAAAGATCTTTTTTTAAAAAAGATTTTATTTATTTATTTGACAGAGATCACAAGTAGGCAGAGAGGCAGGCAGAGAGAGAGGAGGAAGCAGGCTCCCCGCTGGGAAGAGAGCCCGATGCGGGGCTCGATCCCAGGACCCTGAGATCATGACCTGAGCTGAAGGCAGAGGCTTTAACCCACTGAGCCACCCAGGTGCCCCCAAAGATCATTTTTTTTTCTAGCAACAGCAAAATCTTAGTATTTCTGACCAGACTGCACCAGAATTGAAGCAGCCTTTTCCTGACCATTTGACCCTGGTTCTGTCTACCTTTACTCAGCTCACGTATTCAGTTCCACTGCTTGAGCGCAAACCGCCTCTCTCTCCTGTTCCTGTTGCATGTCTGGTTTCCTCAGGCACCTTCCCAGAGGGCTGAAGATGCGAACTGGTGCATTGAGAGTCTCTTTGTCCCCTTCTTGTCATGTCCAGCAGGGCTTTTAAGACTTCATTATGAATGAATTAATGAGAAGGAGAGGCGCTATCATGAAAAGACCACTGTGATGTGAGAGACGAGTCCTCCCACCCTCATTCAATTTTTGTTCTTCAGCCATGAGCGCATTCTTTTTCACACAATCCATCTCTTTCCACGTACCCCTCTTAGAAATCTTAGATCACCTGCTCTCACACTGCGGTCCCAGGGAGGCTAGGACTGTCAGTTTGAATGGCGCTCTGAGATGATTTTGTATATGCTTGATAATCAGTTCCTTAAGAAATGTTTCAGGGGCGTCTGGGTGGCTCAGGTAGTTGGGTGTCCATCTGACTCTCGATTTTGGCTCAGCTCATGATCTCTGAGTCGTGAGATCGAGCCCCACATTGGTCTCTGCACTCAGAGGGGAGTCTGCTTTTCTCCCTTTCCCTCCCCCTCATCCCACTCACTCATGCATGCACATTCTCTCTTTCTCTCATTCTCTAAAACTTAAAACAAATGTTTGACTAATCAGTACATTATCTAGGCCTGCTGAAAGGGGCCACTGAACTGGGCCCCACAATTTCGAGGGCTCTGCTCAGGCCCCCCTGTGGCTGTGCCATGTCTCCTAGGGAGAGGCGTCTGTGGACTTAAGGGGATGTGTCCACCACGAACCTGCACTCCTTCTCATATACCACACTCCAGCGATGCAGGACCTCTGGGTGCCTGTTTAAAGGGCCCCCCCACCATACGGAGGGCCTGCATGGTTATCTTGCCCAAGTCCCTCCTCTCAAGGGCAGATGATGACACCAGCACGTGCACATAGGCTCCAGGGAGTAGTGAGAAGTGTTAACTGTGGGATTTGGGATGGACCCAAGGTGTGCAGGTGAGGGTGTCCACATGTGTGCACATGGTTTCGTGGAATGAAGTCAGGGGAAAGAAGAGAAGAAGGAAGGCCACAGGCTTTCCCATGTGACCATGTTCTTACTCACAGACTCCCAGATTTCTAAATTTAAACCTGGACTTCCAGGTTGTTAAAAGACAGCTGACAAGTAACCCTCCATGTATGCTCTTGCCCAAGTCCTGCAAATGTTGGGAAAGGCTCTTGTCAGGAGTAGTCCAGAGATTCGGTTTACTTATTCATTTATTTTTATCTGCCTGTGTTTTTCTTCTTGTTAAATGGTGATGACAAACACTACTTCCTGAAAGTAATGGGTTACAGGCCTTTTTTTGCAGTGAGATGTTAAATGCCCAGGATATCTATAAACTCGTGTTTGGACAAACTGTCTTTCTACTTCACTCCAGGACAGCTTAGGAAAATAATAAACACTTGCATGGCCTCCAGTGGTCATCCGATCATTTATGAATAGTGACTGAGAAAAAGAAACGATTTCTTCCATTAAACTCTTAGAGAATTTTAGGCAGTTGGAGATAACTGGCATTTCTTCCATGTGTTAAAGAGTGAGTTGTTAGCAGTGCGTAAAAGAACCCTTACTTTATTCATGTTACTTAAAGAGATGTAAGAAATGGTAGCTTGGACAAACATAAAGAGAAAGCAAAAGATAAAGCTGGAGGTGCCATTTAGTTAAAATGACTTCAAGACAAAGCTGTCTGCTCACCTTGAGTGGAAAGCACTCTGAAAATTCTCACAGTTCTTAAATTCCATCCAGCTCTACATAAGCAATTATGTTGCTGCCCTTCCTGTTCAGTAGTTGTTATGAAGTTAGTCTCACTCAATTGAATTTTTATTATTATTTTGTCCCTGTCCTCGACTTTTAGAGAGGAATTTTTTTCCCCTCTTTCCATCGCATCAATTTTTCCCCTAGCACATTTTGTTCTAGGCAAATGTTTTATGGCATTATCACAGGGTTCTTTCACTCTAAAGTGGAAAGTATTGTATATCGATTCATCCTCTTTGTCTTGTCAAACACTTCACTCATCTTGACATTTGCAGAATGCTTCAAAGGTGTGACTTCTATTAGTAATATTAAATTGCATTTGTTCTTATGATTTTCCAAGAGTTTGAATAGGATGCAGAAAATTACTAGACTATCTGATTTTGGCATTTGTTAGCTGAATCAGGAATTGTCAACAACCTTGGCTTTTTGTTCTGTTCAATGGAGAGAGAAAAGCACTCTGAAAATAATACCCACTTAATTTCTTCAGAGCAGTCATGAATTGACAGTGTGTGTGCAGTGTTGGCTTTGATTATTCTACCTCTGAAGTTTACATGCCAGGCCAGCCTAACGAAATTACTTGTTAGGGATTTATCAAATGTCCTTAAAAGCAAAACAGTCAGTTATTTTACCAGCAAAATAGTTTAATTCAGAAACAGCACAGGAATGGCACTTTGGCGGGTGGGAACTCTAGGAAACCATAGGCAAGTCTGGAGATCAAAGGAAAGGAACATTGTAAAGAACAAAAACAAGTTGGGAGGGGCTGCTTTGAGTATAAAGTCCATTGGAGGAAAGCAAGGGTTCAGAGTGGAAATGGTTTTGTTGTTGTTGTTGGCTGAGTTGAGTTTTCTTGTTGGTTGAGCTTGTTGGGTAAGGAGAAATTCTTCTTCCGGCTGGAGTAGTAAAGTAGGTTTTTTTCTTGGTGGGGTCTATAATCCAGAAGGAGTGGTAGGGGGTAAGAGCTCTCTGTTCTCCTCTCTCACCTTTATTTTAAATAAAATGTCCCTTACTCAGTTTCTCAGCCATACTGTTTGTTTTAAACTCTTAGAAAGGTTTTAAACTCTTAGAAAGGTTTTAAACTCTTAGAAGTGTTTTTTTTAAAGATATTATTTATTTGACAGACAAGAGATCACAAGTAGGCAGAGAGGCAGGCAGAGAGAAAGGAAGGAAATCAGGCTCCCCGCCAAGCAGAGAGCCCGATGTGGGGCTCGATCCCTGGACTCTGGGATCATGACCTGAGCTGAAGGCAGAGGCTTCAACCCACTGAGCCACCCAGGCGCGCTTAGAAGTGTTTTATACAGCTGTAGATAACAAAGATGGATTTTGATAACTGATTGTGCAGTGCTGTCCTAACAAATACTGCATAAACACTCCACTGTGGGAGTGGCTTTAGAAGTAGGCTAAGGGTAACGAAGCTGGTGGGGGGCACCTGGGTGGCTCAGTGGTTTAAGCCTCTGCCTTCGGCTCAGGTCATGATCCTGGGGTACTGGGATCGAGCCCCGCATCGGGCTCTCTGCTCAGCAGGGAGCCTGTTTCCCTTCCTCTCTCTCTGCCTCTCTCTCTGCCTACCTCTCTGCCTGCTTGTGATCTCTCTCTGTCAAATAAATTAAAAAAAAAAAAAGAAGCTGGTGGGAACTGGAGGGAGTGTTGGGGAAGTCATGTGAGTCAAGTACAAGAGAAGCAGATCCTTCCAGCCCCAGCCAAGCTTTAGATGACCGTCAGCTGATGGCTGACTGCAGCCAACCTCAGGACAGACTTGTAGGCAGACCCCACCCAGCTGAGACATTTCTGAATTCCTGACCCATAGAAACTATGTGCAATAATACAGGCATGTCTTGGACCTGTTGAAGCTTCGGTGTGAGATTGCCACAAAAAACCCAGATACTTCAATGAAGCAAGTCCAATGAAATTGTTGGTTTCCCAGTGTCCACAAAAGGTACATTTACCCTATACCGTAGTCCAATAACTATAATAGTTACAATAGTAACAATAACTAGTTACTGTAGTGCAATAACGTGATGGCTACAAACACATATTTTCATTAGAAAATACTTGATTGCTAAAAAAATTGCTAATCATCATCTGACCTTTCAGTGAGTCATAACCCCTGATCACTGAGCACCATAACAGATAGAAGAGTGAAAAAGTTTGAAATAATGTGAGAATGAACAAAATGGGATATTGAGACACAAAGTGAGCAAACGTGGTTGCAGAAATGGTGCCCACAGACTTGCCTGATGCAAGGTTGCCATAAACCTTTTTCTTTCCTTCCTTCCTTCCTCTCTCTCTCTCTTTCTCTTTTTCTTTTCTTTCTTTTGCCATTAACGGTCAGTATGGAAAAATGCATTATCTGTGAAGTGCAATGAAACGAGGTCTGCCCATAGATGTTTATTCCTATTTTCACTGGCAAAGTTTTGGGGAAGTTTGTTACACAACAGTAAATGACCAATGTATACAGTAAGAAATAAGACTTAAGGTAAATAAGCTGTTGCTTAGAGGTCTTAGATTTTGTGGTTATTCTCTAGGAGCCATAAATTACTGTTACTAAATTTTTGCTTTCTGTTGTCGAGAAAATATTTGCCAGGCTTGCTTTCAATGTGCTTGGTTTTATAACACTCAGATTTATTGTTTATAACGTTTTGATTAAAAATTATTAAAGCTCGGGGCGCCTGGGTGGCTCAGTGGGTTAAGCCGCTGCCTTCGGCTCAGGTCATGATCTCAGGGTCCTGGGATCGAGCCCCACATCGGGCTCTCTGCTCAGCGGGGAGCCTGCTTCCCTCTCTCTCTCTCTCTCTCTCTCTCTGCCTGCCTCTCCGTCTACTTGTGATCTCTCTCTGTCAAATAAATAAATAAAATCTTTAAAAAAAATTATTAAAGCTCATTCTCCTGTTAGTGACGTGAGAATCGGCCTCCAAAAGCTGGTCTCTGTGTTTAAGCAAGAGCTACTCTGTCTTCAGAGTGATATTTTCTTTCTGGGGAGGCTCTCTTATCCTTTCTCTTCAAGATCAAACCCGGAAAAAGCAGAAGTAAACAAACAAACAATACATCATTATTCTCAGGACAATTAGAATGAGAAAAGCTTGTTGAGCAATTAGGTAATTAATTATCTCAGTCAGCTCCTCCATTCCTAATGGAAGGTCCATGCCCTTCAAGAGATTGCTTTACAATGCTCTCCCTCGCCCCCCACCGTATCCCCAAATTCTAGGAACTTTTTAAAAAATTTATTTATTTATTTGACAGAGAGAAATCACAAGTAAGCAGAGAGGCAGGCAGAGAGAGAGGAGGAAGCAGGCTCCCTGCTGAGCAGAAAGCCCGATGTGGGGCTCGAACCCAGGACCTGGGATCATGACCTGAGCCGAAGGCAGCGGCTTAACCCACTGAGCCACCCAGGCGCCCCAGGAACTTTTTAAAAAATTTAAATTCAATTAATTAACATGGAGTGTGTTACTAGTTTCAGAGGTAGAGTTCAGGGATTCTGTACTGCTGTGTATTTACCCAATGCATACTCCGGTTTTTCCGGGTTAGGATTCTAGCGGGTATGCCGAGATTCTGGAAGAGGAGGGGCCAGCGAACTTTTTCTGTGAGGGGCTGCAGAATTCGTATTTTTAGCTTCGTGGGCCGCCGGGCGTACGTTGCAGCTGCTCAGTGTGGCTGTTGTAGTGAAGCAGCAGCCATAGACGATAGGCGGATGGGTGAGCATGGCTGTGGTCCACTAAAACTCTTTCTACAAGCAGATGGCAGGCTGCGTGTTATCCGTGGGCTTTCGTTTGACACCCCCATAGCGTACTTAAAAGTTTCTAACACAGGACACTTCATGGTTCTTTCCACCTGGTTAATTCCAAAAGCTCCTTTATACAAATTCTATGACAAATTGAGGGGCAGTGATTATGGCCTGTACCCAATCGTAAAAGTTTGCAGAATGCGTTTGAAGGAAGAGCAGGAGGACAGGTTCCATATGTGAGGCCGGTAAAGTGATGTGAGAAACTTAATGAACACGAAGGCTGCTTCACGTTCTCCTATTTATCTTGTAGCTAAAGGGAGAATTTCTCAGTGGCCTAGACTTTTAGGGCCTTTAACTTCTATCATGAAACATCTTTTACCTTTTTTATTTGTCAGTTCTTTTTAAAGATTTAGCTATTATTTGAGAAAGAGAGAGAGTGCATGTGAGTGGGCATAGGGGCTGAGGAAGAGAATCTCGGAGCAGACTCCCCGCAGAGTGTGCGGTCTGATGCAGGGCTCCGTCCTGCAACCCATGAGATCATGACCTGGGCCCAAACCGAGAGTCTCTGCTCTACCGACTGAGCCACCCAGGGGCCCCTTACCGTTTTAAAATCTGGTAGGCTTAGAGGTGGGATTGTTTTTGCTTCTGTAAAGGACATTATTGGTCAGGCTACAGGTTAGTTGAAGAAAATACCCCATATCTGAGGAGATCATAGTTTTTTTTTTATGTTCATACAGCCTCTTGCAAGTTTACAAAGTGATTTCACGTAGTAGGCTTCATCTGTTCCTCAAAATATGCAGAAGAAAGCCAAAAATCTGAAACACTAAGACGCTGTATTTTTAGATCATGTTCCCCCACCAAGGGGTTAAGTACTTAGATAAACTCATATAAATAGAGGAAAAGAATAAAAACTGCCCACTCCGTGCTGTTTCCATTTGCTGAGGAGAATTTATAGTACGCTGGTGCTTTCTCGCTCAGAAGCGAAAGAACGGGGTGTGCTTAGGGCAGAGCCAATGAGGCTCTGACCTGTCATTCTAACAAGTCACTCTGATCTAAGTAGGATTCAACTTCTGACCTGTGAAAAAGAGGTCTCAAAGTTTCTGATGAAAGTTATTTTCAGTGGCATCCAATTTAGAAGCTGTCGAAATAAGCCCAAACAGACAATTGGGGAAAAAAATATATATAAATATACCCACCAACAAAAGGGAAAACAAAATACAGAGATTGGAGGGTTACTAAATGGGGTGGTCATGCACGACCAAAGCCAAGAGGTCCTGTTAGACAGCGAACAGATAAAATCACAAGTTTTTAAGGATGAACTTTATATGCATTACCTTTTCTTCATTTAAAAATGCACACATGTATGATGACATACATACATGTGTATATACATAAACCGTTAACAGTGTGATGGAGTAGTTAGAAAATAAAATTGAGTTTGTAATGGTTTGCTGCCACAGAGGAAGGCATAAAAATTCATTTATTGAAACGCTTGCCTGCACCAGGAGGGCTGTGACTGATTTTGGTGCCGTTTTGTGCCTCTGCTAGCGCAAAGGAAACCCTGTCCTTTGATGACAAATATGTGTGAGAGGTAAAAATAGAGAAGCCCAGTGCAAAGCTGGCAGTGAGAAGAGCACCAAGGCGGAAAACAGCACTGATGTTCTGATGGCAAGAATGAGTTGGGCACCGTGTGATGGAGACCTGCCAGGAAATGGGAAGAGGAGGCCAGCAGGAGAGGCCGCCTCGTCACAGTAGTACATTCATCATACCTTACTGGATGTGTCAGGAGAAGAAAACTGAGAAGAGTGGCTACAGGGCTAGCAAGCTGCAACGGATGAAAGAAGGAAAAATGAAGGGCAAGTAAATAGAAGGATCGAGAAAAGTCAATTCCAAAGATACTGGATCTATTTTAGTGACTTGTTTCTGATGTGTAACAAATATTTTTACAGAACCTTAGTGTGAGAACGTTGCGTTATTCCCCCCTTGGTATTAAGATGGCATGCACACACATTTAGTGAGCTCCCTAGTAATGATGAAGATTTGTTGCGCACTTACCATGCAGCAGGTAAATTAACTTACATTAATTTGTATTATAGTCACAACATGTCTGGGGCACTTTTGTTATTTTCTTTGTGTTACAGATAGACTAACTGAGGGGACAGAGAGTTGAAATAACCTCTCCAAAGCCGTTTTTGAGAGGAGGTGTCCTGGCTCGGAGGCTTCATACTTAACTGACTTATATTTTATCTTGGCTCTTTCGCGGTGTTTGTGTGTGTGTGCGCGCGCATGCACACAAATGCTGTATTACAACTTCTGTTTAAAATGGCAGAGTCAACATGCGTTTATTGTTTGTCCCCCTGAGATTCCTACAAAAAGAATAAAGATAAAAATAAGATAAAACCACAGGGCCAAAGAGAGTAGCCTAGAAGATGAATACCATGAAATGTTGGCAGCAGGAAAGCAGGGAGGGCAAGAAGTAAACAGATATATACCTCCACCCCCCTCCAAAGTCTTTAGGGATTGGCGACATCTCTAAAAGTGAAGGGTGAGGGGGTAGAGTTGACAGTAAGACAGAATTGGGTGCAGTTCTATTGGAGAAGCAGTCAGAATCCGTCGGTCCCCTCTCCTGCCCTGATAGAATTCTGGGATTTTATTCTCAGGAGAGGTAACACAGGAGGGACCCCTGGTTTTCTCAACTGGAATGTTGAGTTAAATTTTTTAGTCCTCCGTTACCTAGAACAGAGACCTACAGTTTCTTCTCGACAGAGCAACCAGAGTGATCCTGAGAAAATGGCTTCTCATCTAACCAGAGTAAGAGCTAAAGTGTTTAGAAAGATTTGCTAGGCCAGACAGGATCTGCCCTGCCCCCACCCTGCTCCAGAATTATTTCCTAAATAATCTCATCATGGACTCATCAGCTCCTGGCTCTTTCCACTCCAGTCACACAGGCCTTCTTGGTCTTCCTCCGACATGGCGACCATTTTTTCCATGTGGTGTTGACTCTGTTTCTTCTCTCTGTCTGGAATGCCATCCCCACAGAGATCTGTAAGCCTCTTTCCTTCACTTAAATAAGATACTCCATTAAGTTTCACCTTTTCAGGTAAGCCTTTCCTGACCAACAGACCTAAAATGGCAACCTCTCTTTTTGTTTATTCTTTTTTTTTTTAAGATTTTATTTATTTATTTGACAGACAGAGATCACAAGTAGGCAGAGAGGCAGGCAGAGAGAGAGAGGAGGAAGCAGGCTCCCCGCTGAGCGGAGAGCCCGATGTGGGGCTCGATCCCAGGACCCTGGGACCATGACCCGAGCTGAAGGCAGAGGCTTTAACCCACTGAGCCACCCAGGCGCCCCCCTTTTTGTTTATTCTTTAGTTTAGCATCCTATTCAATGTCACATAATTTTGATTTCCTTCCTTGTAAAAGAAGGAAAATAACAAAAACGACTTACATTGTTTGTTTGCCTAATAGCCTGTGTATTTTACTCTACTTGTCCTGTTTTCTAGGCTAAGAGAAGGTAGAAACAGTAGACCATCTGCTCTGTAAGAGCAAGGATTTGTTCATCTGCTTTGTTCTACTCCTGTATCCCCAACACTTAGAACACAGCCTGACAAGTAGCAATTGCTCAGTAATTGTTGATCTATAAATAAGAGTATTCCAAGATAAAGGTGAAGAAATCTCTAGGAAAATAGGGCAAAAGATTAAGTGAAGGAAATTAGGAAATAGATTGAACCTGAAATTTCCTTATCACTTTAAGAGATCCATGATCCAAACAAAATGTGTTCCAGAAAGAAAAAAATGGAAAATGGAGGGGTGGATATATATCAGACAGTGAAAAAAAATTCCTCAGGCATAAGTTTCCTATTTGAAAAAGCTTGCTCAGTGCCTGGGTCAGTGGTTGAAATTAGATTCACATCAAAGAACATCATTAGGACCTTTCCGAACACCAGAGACAAAGAGAGGATTCTAGAAGTATGTGAGGAGAAAAAAGCAAATTACTTATAAAGGATCAGCAATCATAATGTCCTCAGAGCTTTCAGTAGCAGTACTGGAAGGTGCAAGTCCTGCCTTCAGACTTCAGGGAGAAAATGAATATAAGCCTACATTCTGCACCATGCCAAGCTCTGAATTAAATGTGAGTCTCCAATAAAGATATTTTCAGAGAGCCTGAGCCTCGTAATATTTACTACTCATGCATCCTTTATCACAATGTTACTAGACAAGATTTCATGAAACGAGAGAATTAGACATTGAAAGTAGAATATATGTAATTCGGAAAAGGAGCTCCAACATGAGAGACAAGGGGGGAAGAACCCTTAGGGTTCCAGCCATGAGTGTGCAGGGAAAACATCCCATTCTGACTGGGGCAGGTCAGAAGCTGCTGGATGTCTCCAAGTAAAGAAACTGACAAATACCGGAAGTGATGGACCCCAGTAAGGGGAGTTTTACCAAACGAAGGGAGAGTTTGGGAATACATTGATAAATCAGTATATAGAAAACTAAGAAGAGGAGCGACACAATTATTAGCTTCAGGGGAAAACAAAAGTCATGCAAGGATGGCAAAGTAGCCATAATAATATAGTCTGTGATTCAGCTATGACTGTTATGCACAAGTCAAAATAATGGAAATACTCATTGATAAAACCAAAACTATGCTGTTAGTATGGTTGCCTCTTGGAGGAGGTAGGTTACAAATGATCCAAATCCGAAGCTCTCACAGTGGGATACCAATAAAGAACATCTAAAATGAAGAAAATATTTGGAAGTAGCAAAATAATCATATTAGACTTAGGGAGTTAATATTTTGACAAAACTCAGCTGCAGTTGTTCAAAGTGCTCATCTCGGGCCTATGAACTGTAGTGAGTTCCTACAGATGTTCCTAGAGAAGACTCTCGTTCCTTTTAATAGGATTATGGAACTGTATGGTGGTTTGAACTGCGTAGCAAACCACCTCAATAAATACCAACACAGTGGAGGAAGACAGGTCTATTATTTGTCTCATTTAATTTGGAAATAAAGGATTTTTTTTTCTGTCCTTGTTGGACCCCTTCACCTTCCAAAGGGGCCTCTTCATTCCCATGTCACCGTGACCTCAGGTGCACTTTGAAAGACTTTGCAGAGAACCCACTGCCCACCCCTTCTGAATTGTTCTTTTAGGGATAACTCGATAAAGGCAGTGGTTCTAAGTTCTTGGATCTTGGTTCTAGTCCTTTTTTCACATGAGTCAAGGGCGATCTTAGCTTGCTATGTCTCTAGTCCTCTTTTTCTCCTTCTTTAAAGATCACCTACTTTAAAACACTGGAATGTTTAAAAATAAACACTCAAGAAATAGGAAGGTGTAGCGGGCAGTAAATATTTTGAAAAGGTTGGGAAGGAATACTGAAATATAAGTGCCTGTGTTTGTTGAAACCATCTTCCCATTATGAATTATATCTTACCTGAAGCATTGCAGGGGTCCTGTCTTTCAAGGAACTACAAGTGTACTTACTGTAGAAATAGCTAGGTTCTAATGATCCTAACAATTTTGAGGCTTTGGACTGAAAGCATAATAAAAATATCACCAGCGCTGTTGACTGCAGTAAAGTGTCATGGTTAGTACTAAATTGTGGCTTGTTTTTTTTTTTCTTTGAACTTTCTAAGATTTATATGAATATATTTTCCATCTCTTTGTCTAGCTGAATTTAAAACGAAGCTAACACAAACTCCTTGTTTGAAAACACGCTATTGAAATTTCTATCTCCTGCTGCTTGGAGTTATTTTTCAAGAGCCCCCAGGAGTTTATGGAAGGCACTATGATTGAGATAGAGTTCAAATTTCATGGAAACATTTTAAGTACATTTCTGATTATATGTATTATATGTATTATGAGTTATTCATCATTAGTTTTCCCCAAGCCAATTTTGCTGTGACATGAAACACACACATTCTTTGTGGCCTACCCATTCTTTTGTGAGAAGTGCTTTTGGGTTGATGGTACATTCACAGTTTAGTTTTATCTCAGTTTCTTAATCTTGCTGCAGTGATGAGTCTGTAATTAGAATAACCTTTTAATTTGTTAATTTGAAAGCATAACATGGTATCCTGTATTTAATATTCACACTCCATCTACTTGATGTAGTTTACAAATTAGAGCACCATGAAAGGTAGGACACAGAAGGTTAAAACAGAATCTAACTGACAGAATAATGTCAGGTACCAGAAATGAGCCAATGGTAGTACGTGGCGGGGAAAATTATGTTTCTGAAGTTTCTCACAGTGGAGTCTCCAGAGGAAACAATGGATTTGATAATGTTATTTTTTTTCTGACCACCCAATGCCTACACATTAATCTGTGGTGATGAACTATTTCCCTAAACAAAATTGAGTCTTTTGGCAGTAGGGACAAAAAGGACCATGCAGGAATTTATTGTGTATAAATGACATTAAGTCAACTTAGAGACAATATTTTAAATTATGTCTTGTAGGGGTAAAGCAGAAATGGTGCTTAACAAGATGATTTTCATGTCTACTGCCTGTAAAAGGTAGAAGAGAAGGTCATCCAATGAAAGCACTTCGAGGGTGGAGGTTGGAAGAAGGTGAATGAATTACAAGTATGATCAGGTTTTGGTTAATAACAGGTGACTAACCACGGAGGCAGTCTGGGTATTGCTTTTCAAGACTTAGCTACAGAGTGAAAGAAACATGAGTCTATATGAGAATCTGAGGTCTGAAAACTGAGTGTGTCTATGTATGCATGTGTATGCCCATGTGCATGTCCACACACAGGTGTGCATATGTCTGCACATGCATGTGGGTGTATCTCCATGTAATCATGGGGGATTAGAGAAGGCAGAAGACAGCAGGCCCATGGGCATCATTGTTTAATTGGCCAAACAAAGCTGTAAGTTCAAGAGCTACTGGGATTTTGATACTCAGAGCCAGGACTTTCAGGCACTGAGATGGGTTCTTCAACTTGATTTCCATGACTCAGTCCTGCTTTTCTTCTATTAAACAGAGACTTCTTTTGACCATTTTTAATGTCTGAAATCCAGACAAGATATGGGAGAGCTGAGAGAGGAGTAATTTCTCTGGGAAATGGGAAAAAGGGTAGACATGGGGTCAACAGTGAGAACATCTAGATTTAAATTAGGGTGGTCCTCAAGTAGGACCTCTGCTGGGCCCCTCCCCTGTAGTAGGATTAGTCCTGGAGTCAGGCATGGGTGAACTGTACAGATGGCCTTTGAGAGGCTCAGTGATGAAGGTTAGATGTGGGGTTCAAGGTGTTCATTTTGGCTGCATTACCCCAAAATTCACTTTTTGTTGGGGGAGGATCCACATTACCTCTTGTACCTCAAGCACCTATTCTCTCTGCTGTCATTTCCTGACAGTAGTGGAAGTCTGTGATGGTTAAGTGTACGTGTCACCTTGACTGGGCTAAGGGATGCCCAGATAGCCGGTAGAACATTATTTTGGGGTTTGTTGGCAATGGTGATTGCAGAAGACATTAGTGTTGGAATCAGCAGTGTGGGTAAGGAAGATTCCCTCACCAGTGCAATTGAGCTTCATTCTGTCCATTGAGGGACTTAAAAGAACAAAAACGGGGGCGCCTGGGTGGCTCAGTGGGTTAAGCCACTGCCTTCGGCTCGGGTCATGATCTCAGGGTCCTGGGATCGAGCCCTGCATCGGGCTCTCTGCTCAGCGGGGAGCCTGCTTCCTCCTCTCTCTCTGCCTGCCTCTCTGCCTGCTTGTGATCTCTCTCTCTGTCAAATAAATAAATAAAATCTTTAAAAAAAAAAAAGAATAAAAACGTGGAAGAAGAGTGAATTTGCTCTCCTTACTTGAGCCGAGATATCATGTTTTCTCCTGCCCTTGGACACAAGCACTTCTGGTTCCCAGGACTTCAAGCTTGGACTGGAGCTATTCCAGATTTCCAGGCCTCTTGCTTGCAGACAGCAGATGATGGGACTTAGCTCCATAATGAAGCAAGCCAATCTCTCATATTGTCTTACCATATAGCTCTATATATCCTACTGGTTTTGTTTCTCTGGAGAACCCCGCCTAATTCAAGTTTAAAAAGTCCTTCAGAAAAAGGGACACCTGGGTGGCTCAGTTGATTAAGTGTCTGCCTTCGGCTCAAGCATGGAGCTCCCTGCTCAGTGAGGAGTCTACTTCTCCCTCTCCCTCTGCCTGCCATGCCCCCCCTGCTTGCGCTCTCGCTTGCTCTCTCTCTCTCTCTGTCAAATAAATAAATAAAATCTTTAAAAAAAATACTTGAAGCCCTCCCCCTTTTTGGTGAGAAAGAATTGTGTGCACCTGTGTGGGAAATAACGCAACACAGAATGTAAAAAAGAGTGAGAACTTCCAGGAACAGAGTATTTATTCCCCAAATAGTATTCTTTTTTTAAAAAAATTTTCTTTATTTATTTGACAGAGATTACAAGTAGGCAGAGAGGCAGGCAGAGGGGTGGGGGGAAGCAGACTGCTGAGCAGGAAGCCCGATGTGGGGCTTGATCCCAGGACCCTGAGATCATGACCTGAGCCGAAGGCAGAGCCTTAACACACTGAGCCACCCAAATAGTATTCTGTGTTTACTGTGTTCTATTGATAAGTCAGTGACAAAGATAGGCAAAGTTTCTGCCCTCATCAAGGTTACACTCTTAGGAAATCTCTGGGTATAACAAGGATCAAGCTGTAGGTGGAGATGGGAGGGTGTTTATATATAAAGAGAGTAACATTAATAGGTTTAGTGTATGCTAAGTGCCAGCTAATAGGGCTTGAATATTTACAAAGGGGAGGGAAAGATTATTTCAGAGAGTTGGAGAGGGAGAGTTGTATGAACAAAAAGCATGAACACAGGCTGTAATGAGGAACCTACTTGTCTGGAGTCGAGGTCTTGTAAATAGGAATAGTGAAGGACAACTTTTGAGAAGTAGATGGAGAGCAACTAAAGACTCTTGAACAGGGAGGTGACATGATAAAATTGGTGTTAGCACAGTTGACATGGAAATCAAAGCAGGAAGTAGGATGCTGTAAACCACCAGAGATGGACTGAAGGGGACATCAGTGGGAATGCAGAGCTAGTGAAACATATCAGACGTTAGAAGGGAAGACTCAGTTAGGCATGGGACTACTGAATACGAGGCCAAAAGGAGATAATTCAGGGGTTCCTCCAGCATGTCAAACCTCACTGGTGAGAGAATGAGGTAACACTTGGATGAATGGAAGAGTCCAGATGGGATACTGCTTGGGAGGATCGTCGAGGAGGTATAATTTAGGTATATACAGCCGTGGAATTCGGGAATAGAAGAATTACATTTATTCTGCTTCATTCCCCCCCCCCCAATTTTTCTTAACAGCGTTTTCAAATAGAAAAGTTGTAATACTAGTACAGCTAGCACCTATATATTCCATACATCTACATCCAACAATTTCCTTCTTCCCTTATTAGTACCTATCTTTTTGACCGACCCATTTGAAAATAACTTGCCAGTCCAATAAGACTTCATTCCTGAATACTTTCACATGGATGTCTGAAGGACAGAAGCTTCAGCTATGAAAGAAATTTAAGACCAAGGGTGTTTCACTTGGTGGTAAAGGGTATTAGATCTTCAGGTTGCCTTATGGTCCAGTCCACTGCTCTTCTCTCTTGCCACATCCCTTCCATGTTTATATATGGTATTTATTGGTTGGTGTGTTCAGACACATGAATTAGATTTGGGCAAGTAAGACACAAAGAGTATAAAAGAGATCTAGAAACATGGATAGGAAAAGATTTTGAGAGCTCAAAAAGGAGAAGATGTGGGGCACCTATCTGGCTTATATAGATATCTGTTTATATACATAAACAAATGTAATAGAAGATTAATGAAAAGAGCAGAGATTTTATTTTCAGGGGAGAAATCTAATGGTTGGATCGAGTGGTTCTTGGTGATATCTGACCACTATGGATCATAAGGTCTGGTTAGGCCAAGACCAAGTTTATGGTAGAGTTTATGGATCACCTTCTTTGTTTTTTGTGACAGCCATACTTCTCACTGAAGAAAGCAGTATTTTGGATAGATATGTAGGCATACCTAGTAGTGGTGGTATTTTACTACTGGCCTAATAGAAGCAGACAGATAATTGTTAGGAGGTTGATGTCTTTGTCAAGGTAGGGAGGATTTCAATATTGGCCTTTTGAACTCTTATGGTTACAGTCATGCTGTTGAAGTGCTGTACAAGTTGAGAGCTTTTGGGAGAATACACCTTCTTAGGGGGAACAATTGAAACTCTTGGATACTCTATTAATATGACCCATGAGAACATGATTTGGGGAAAAGGGGCTCCCAGGGATTGATGCATGATTTATATGCTTAAAATAGTAGAAAATATCCATGAAGTATTCAAAGTTGCCTGATAAGCTGCTTTAGTTCAGGTATTTTTAGTATATTTAACTTTGTAATGTGTATTACATCTTTTACTTAGTGTTTGATGTTTGAACAGGAAAAACTGAATCGTACAGAGGCCTGTAGTCTAATAGTTTGATCCAAAAGCTTATAGTCTAAGACTTGTACTCTGTACCTGGTTGAATAGTATTGTTCCCCACCCCTTCCCCAACTCTTATCCACCCAGGACCTCAGAAAGTGACCTTATTTGGAAATCAGGTCTTGACAGATGTAGTTAAGTTAATTAGGTTAAGATTAAGTCCTACGGGAGTCAGGTGGGCCCTAATCTGACATGACTGGTCTCCTTGTAAGAAAGGGTACACAGATACATGGAGATGTAGAGAGAATGATGTCATGGGAAGACAGAGGCTGAGCTTGGAGTCACGTGTTTACCAGCCAAGGAACACCTAGGACTGCTGGCAATCAGCAGAAGCTAAAATTCTCCCCCAGAGCCGCCAGCAGTAACCAACCTTGCCTGCTAATACACTGATTTAGGACTTCTAGCTTCCAGAGCTGTGAGAATCAATTTTTGTTGGTTTCAACCACCCAGTTTGTAGTAATTTTTATGGCAGCCTTAGGAAACTCATAGAGATGATAAATCAATCACAAGATCTGTAAGATTCTGGCTCCTGATGTTGTTGTTACTGTTAATTTTTTTAAAAAGATTTTATTTATTTATTTGACAGAGATCACAAGTAGGCAGAGGGGCAGGCAGAGAGAGAGAGGAGGAAGCAGGCTCCCCGCTAAGCAGAGAGCCCAACGCGGGGCTCCATCCCAGGACCCCGGGATCATGACCTGAGCTGAAGGCAGAGGCTTTAACCCACTGAGCCAGCCAGGTGCCCCGTTACTGTTAATTTTTAATGAAAGTACCATGCAGCAGAATCTAAGTACTGCACCTAAAAAGTGTGTGTGGTCGAAAGCCAAATGAACTATCGCTAAGGAGGTGTTGGCTCTGAAAATTATGTGTATAGAGCTCAGGATCCCATTTGATTTGGCTCTCCGGAAGAGTTAATGAAGAAAAATATAACATATGCTTTTTTTTTTTTTTAAATCAAAAGGTGCAGCTAATTGACAAAAGAAGCCATCTACTAAATGGGGACAAGAATTTTTGCCTCAGAATCATTTCCATGCTTCAACTTTTTTTTTTCCCTTTTGGATAGTGTATTGGATGTTTTTAAGTGGGAAGTCTCTACCATCTCATTTGTTGGTTTTTTGTTTGTTTGTTTGTTTACTTTGTTTGAAGACCAGAGTTAGGGCTTAAACATTTTTTTTAAAGATTTTTATTTATTTATTTTGAGAGAGAGAGAGAGAGACAGAGTGAGAGAGAGCATGGGAGGGGAGGTCAGAGGGAGAAGCAGACTCCCCATGGAGCTGGGAGCCCAATGTGGGACTTGATCCCAGGACTCTAGGACCATGACCTGAGCCGAAGGCAGTTGCTTAACCAACTGAGCCACCCAGGTGCCCCGAGGGCTTAAACATTTTTATGAAGACAATATGAACACCATATTTGGAGTCTTATAAAAGTGGATTTGCAGAAGTGATCATGTGGGAGGATAATTCACGGAGAATTTGGAGGGGAAATAACCTCTCTATTATTTACAAATAGTAGTTCCTTGGTCTGCTAAGCTCACTGTTCCTCATCTTTATAATAAGAGCCATATCATTTTGATGTTATGAGCTTCTTGGTCACTATAAATTCAAAACGACAGTGATATATTTGTTAATGATCTAGCCCTTCATTTTCCACTTTACTTATTATCTGCCTTCAGTTTTACATTTTACATTTTCCCTCATCTTGCTCAGAGGGTTCTAGCTTGTACCATGTTATTTGTGATTCTGACTTGAGAATGAGATTCCAAGCACCATCACAACTCACCTTTGATGATCCTCTCCTGTTTGGCACCTCATTTCTGCTCAAAACTACTGTAGTCTTGGGTAAGCTCTACTTTTGGCTTAAGTCTCTAGACTCTAGCTTGGTGACATCAAAATGGAGCTGCGTATGGCCCTGTGTCCTGGTGCCAACCACGGTTGAGCCTTCGAACATACGCTGCCTATACACTTTATCCCTTTGTTCGAGAGAACTGACATTGGTTTTGTGCCAACCTTGATGTAGAACTAGGTCCTTTACTGGCTTCCACAGTAAAACCAATCATACCAAGCATAGTGTGAAGGCATGCGGGTCATGAAGTAGGTTCACATTGTACAGTACAAACATTTACTTTGGAAAACCATGATCACTACCCTTGTGCTTTATTGAAGAATTTTTCAGCCCAGACTGCCAGTGGAGGTTTCTTTTCTTTCTGCCCCTCCCATGTACAGTGCCCCATGTCTCTGGCTTCTTTACCATTCTGCTGAGAAATTACCCCTTTCCCCTTAAATCTTACATGACTTCTTCTCTTTCACTCTACGGAGCAATTCATTCCAAGCTTTTACTTTAAAATGTGCTCATGGCCAGTCAGCAAGCAAAGAGCTTTCCAGGTAAAAGACCTACACTTAAAAGATGATTTAGGACAAATGTTTTCGTCCTTCTAAGATAGAATCCATGCTCTCTGATCACTTTTAAAAATAACCACAACCACAATATACTCACTGAAAGATGTCACAGTATATTAGCTTCTATGTAAAGTGTCCATTTTACTTTGGCAGTATGCAGTGTGGGTTTTAAAATCTAGTGTCCTGGCACATGCATTTGAACTAACCATCATTTTAAACTGTCACTCCACTAAAGAAGGAGAATAAATTTAGTAGGATGCCACCCAAAGATATTAAAAATCAAGTCATCTTTCTGTGTTATGCTAATTAGTCTGTAATTGGTCTTTGATAATCTAATAGAAAATTCTAAATCACTGACTTCCCCTTCAACAAAATAATGTTCTGATCTGTAAGAATTTGGCTTCTGAATAGCAAATAGTAGTATGGTTCATGCAGCAAGGCAGTACAGCTGACCCTTGAAAAACACCGATTTGAACTGCACTGGTCCACTTAGACACAGATATTTTTGATAAATGCAGTACAGTACTGTAAATTTATTTTCTCTTCCTTATGATTTCCTTTCGTTTTTTTAAAAGATTTTATTTATTTATTTGACAGAGATCACAAGTAGGCAGAGAGGCAGGCAGAGGTGGGGGGGGGGGAAGCAGGCTCCCTGCTGAGCAGAGAGCCTGATGCGGGGCTTGATCCCAGGACCCTGAGACCATGACCTGAGCTGAAGGGAGAGGCTTAACCCACTGAGCCACGCAGGCGCCCCTATGATTTCCTTCCTTAAAAAAAAAGATTTATTTACTTAAATATTTTAGAGGGAGGGAAAGAGAGTCTGTGTGTGTGAACAGGGGGATGGGGCAGAAGGGGAGAGAGAGAGAGAGTCCCAGGCAGACTCTGAGCTGAGCCCAGAGCCCAATGTAGGGCTCAATCGGACAACCCTGAGATCACGACCTGAGCTGAAGCCAAGAGTCAGATGCTTAACCAACTAAGCCACCCAGGTGCCCCCCCTTATGATTTTCTTTGTTCTTTTTTTTTTTAAGATTTAATTTATTTATTTGAGAGAGAGAGCAAGTGTATGCATGAGAGAGTGGTAGAGGGAGGGAGAAGCAGACTGCTTGCTGAGCAGGAAGCCTGATGTGTGGCTCGATCTCTAGACCCCGGGGATCGTGGCCTGAGCAGAAGGCAGACGCTTAATAGACTGAGCCACTCAGATGTCTCACCCCTTATGATTTTCTTAATAACATTTCCTTTCACATACTTTAAGAACACAGTTTATAATACAGGCAGCATACAAAATATGTGTTAATGGATATTGATGTTAGTTATTATATATATTAGGCTATTGAGTAATTAAGCTTTAAGTATCAGGCAGGTGAGTCAAGGATTATAGGTGGGTTTTTGACTGTGCAGGGGTGGGGGTGGTTGACATCCCTTATCCCTGAGTTGTGCAAGGGTCGACTGTATTTCCCTTTAAGAAAGATGGTCAATGGGCACCTGGATGGTTCAGTTGGTTAAGTGAATGCCTTCAGATTAGGTCATGATCCTGGAGTCTCAGGATGGAGTCCTGCATCAGGCTCCCTGCTCCGCGGGGAGTCTGCGTCTCCCTCTGACCTGCCCCACTCTCATGCTTTCTTTCTCAAACAAATAAATAAAATCTTCAAAAAAAAAAAAAAAAAAAGAAAGTCAGTGATGATCGCCTTCTACATTCTGCAGTTACATGTCCCTTAGAAGCATAGATTAATGCTAGTTATTGTCTTGTCTTGGGGTATCTGTTGTAGTTAAATGTTTGCTTTGTGATTTGAGATGACACTTACTGGTTTTCTGGGCTAACTGGACCACGTTTTTTCAATATAATGTATCAGATATTTCTGTACACTCCGCTTGTTTCTCTACCTGCTGTAACCATGTGGCTTCACTCCAGACTGCTGCATTATTTTCTAGAAGTGTCTCTTTTGCTTGCTGTGGATGATATTAACTCAGCCAGATAACTGTAAAGGGGTTGTAAGGGATTGGAATAATTACCCACTTTTCTCATGTGCTTGCTGAGCTGAATAGACCTTGAATTTGCTGTAGTTTTAATAACAAGGTCTGATTACGATGAAAGATTTAAAGTAGGGAATCTTATGCCATTTTATGTTGCTAGACTGCTGTATTATCTCTGTGTTGACTCTTTTTTTTTGGCCAACAATGCCAATTCCAGAAATTCAGTCCTTGAAAGGAGGCAATTGGGGAAAGTGCAGTTTTGATTGTTTTGTGATCATGCCAGTTTGCTGTGAGGTCCTGCCAGGCATCCCAAAGGCTCTTAACTACTCATTTTCATAATCTGAGTTAACCTCCTTATCCAAATGCTAGTTGATGGAGAATATTCATCCGAGGGATCATGTGACCATCGTAAGTTGCCTGTAAAGTTTATTTTGTTTGAGTTAAAACATAATGTTTTTCTTTATTCATCTTGGGTCAGCAAAAACTGGTTGTGCTGATGAAAAAAATGGACACTTACTCATCCCACAGGGCCCCTGACCTGTCCTCTGTCCTCTACGCTGGAGGATTCTGGGGTGCCATAGTGTTACTTTCACTTAATAATTAGAAGTGGTATTCGGGGAAACAACATTCTAACCATGGGGGTAAGAAATGAGTCGCAGGGAAATAACCTCATGTGAACAGGCAGATGATCCAGTCAGCCTATAAAACCAGTGAGGTGGAACCGGCCTAGCTGTGACAGTGTGTCACATGGAGAACACAGTCTCTGCCGCCACTCGGCCATGTTAACAAGCAGAGACACACCTGCTCCGGTCCCCTTGGTGCTGTCTAAGCCACAATTCCTGGCTCCTTCCGATGACGGCCCTGTCATTCAGATATCCTTTGTTGGATGTCCCAGTTCACTATAAAGGAAAGGGCACAGGCTTCAGAAGAGAAAAATCTGAGGTCGTACCCCAGTTCTATGGCTAAATAGCTATTTATTCCTGCACTTAGGAGACTTAGGAAGCGTATTAACAAACCTTACACCTTTCATTTCTTAGATGATGGGGTCAAAGGAAAAATTATGGAGTCTATTTCAAAGGTATGAGTTGGGCCATTGACAGCAATGGCTGGATGGCAGAGGGAGGCAAGGCCTGTGTATGTAATGAGAGACTTGTCACCGGTGGAGGAGAGATTTAAGCGGGGGTCAGCATTCGCAGATTTTGATGATTGAAGGTTAGAGGCGGCAACTGGCATTGAAGATACCATTGGAGCAATGACTGGTATATGAGGGTAGAGGTAGGTGGGACAGTACAGCATAATAAAGCCAAGTTCAAATAGTGGTCTCCCTCATCATTAGCTGAGTAAATTTGGTCAATTTATAGACTTCAACATCCATGTTAAAAAAAAAAATGTTAAGAAGAGAGCAAAACATGATTTGAGTTTCAAGGGGCTGTCAAATGAACTAATGGTCGTAGAATGACTAGCATCATGCTTGGAAATTTACTGAGTATTTGGTGAAGGCGAGGTATTACTGTTATCCAGGGTTACTCAAGCACAATAAGCAGAATCATGGAGGAATGCCAGGCAAACCACAGTTATGTCCTCATTGGATTCAGCTGACTTGGCTATTTTTCTCTGTTTTTAATGTGGACTGAAATCTGTTAATGTCATTTGTTGATTGTAAGTCTGGTTTAAGACCGTTTACAACCAGATGATTTACAGATGATTTTCAATGTTTCAGCGGTATTACATCCCACAGGAAGAATATTCCTGTCTCAGCTGATGTCCTCAGTATTGAAACACTTTATAATGCTCAAAAACATTATGTATAAATTTACTTAAGAGAGAAGAAGAAACTAAATGCTTATTCTTTACATTTGCTAAGGATGTGAGATTTGAATAAACCATTAGTTCACTGTGGCCAACTACGTCTTTTTAGTTCCTGACTCAGGACCTAAAATTAAGTATGTAGCAGTTTCTAGTTTATTGTTTCAAAGGTTTATTAGGTAACAACACCGTGTTTGTGAACTTCATGTTGTTTGGTTTTAGATTTCTAAATATCATTGTTTTGTGTTAGAATTTTCTTGTATGACTGTCACAGTTACCTGGCTTCATTGTAGACCAGACTGACCAATGCTTTTGTAAAAAGAAAGAGTGTTTTTCATAATATTGCTAAGAACTATTTGTTGGGTTGGCGGGCTCCAGGAGTACAGGAGGAACAATAGAAATGACCACTGGTCCGCCGTCTTCCAGCCTCCCCCCCCCCCCCCCCCCCCCCCCGCTTTCCTTAACTCTTGACTCTCCCGCCAAACGGACCCAAATGGACGTATGCCCAGGTCACCAGGTCACGTCACCATAGGTAACCCGATACCTATGCAGGAAACAGAAGTATCAGGATCCCCCACCCCATACCCTGCGATTACCAAATACCCTACCATATATGGATGTGAGCCCATGCCCTGCCTTGGCCCGATAAAAGACCCTCCCCAAACCCCCCGCCCCCCACCAACTCCCTCCCAGTGCGACTTCCCCCACTCCCCTTTCCAGAGTCAAGGAACCTCGCCCCAGGGTGCCCACCTCCTCCCAGCGCGACTTTCCTGGCTCCCCTTCTCCTGAGCCCTGAAACTTCGCCGGAGAGTGCCTTTAATAAATTTTGCCTTGCGCCCACCTTTCCTGGTGTTGTGTTTACCTCGCCTGTGAAACTTGACACTATTTGCCTTTACCATTAGTCCTGGTTTAAAAATAATGCTGAACTTTGGTCACTGCTTAGAAAAATTACCACAGCGTTAACATTTCAAAGTTTGTCATTTCCTTGATTTTTGCAAGATATTTCTGTGGCTTTTAAAGAAGAACCCACAGAGGTCAACGAAAATTGTCCAAGACCCCAGGGCTATGGTCCCTCCCTCAGAGCAGTGGCAATGACAATATTGAAAGGTGAATCCTTCCAGGAAGGGCTGGGACCCCTTGTGCTTGCATATTTGGATGTTGATGAAGCAAATGTATCACTACATTTATCCAGTCCTCAAGAAAATTCTGATTTTTTTTAAGACAGAGTACTTGGAGCAATTTAAAAAAAAATTTTTTTTAATTTTTTAAATTTATTTTCAGTGTAACAGTATTCATTGTTTTTGCACCACACCCAGTGCTCCATGCAATCCGTGCCCTCTCCAATACCCACCACCTGGTTCCCCCTACCTCCCACCCCCCACCCCTTCAAAACCCTCAGATCGTTTTTCAGAGTCCATAGTCTCTCATGGTTCACCTCCCCTTCCAATTTCCCTCAACTCCCTTCTCCTCTCCATCTCCCCTTGTCCTCCATGCTATTTGTTATGCTCCACAAATAAGTGAAACCATATGATAATTGACTCTCTCTGCTTGACTTATTTCACTCAGCATCATCTCTTCCAGTCCCATCCATGTTGCTACAAAAGTTGGGTATTCATCCTTTCTGATGGAGGCATAATACTCCATCGTGTATACTTGGAGCAATTTTTAATTTTCTTTCTCTTTCACTCTCTCCTTCCTCCTTTCATTCCTTCTAATTTGAAGTAGAGCTTTTCTGTAAAAACTTACACAAGAATTGTTTTGTGTTGACTTCTGTTTTAGGGAGTATAATTTTGACCAAGATCATTTAGAAAACCGTCAATAAGCACAGTTGTAACCCTCTCAAAACTTCTATTTTTAAGTGCCTGTGTTTCAGTTTCTTAGTATCCACAGGATCCTGAATGAAACTTTTGACAGTAAAGTATCTTTTTAAGCAGTCTGTTTCAGTCCCTGGGCTTCCCAGATTCTCTCTCACCCCCTGTCCCAAGAATCCATTTCTAGGGAAAAAAGGGAGCCTTCAAAGGACCTTCAGAGTGAGAACTTTAGAGTGATTCTTCATCGAAGAAAAGGTAAACGTTATTTTAGCACTATTGAAGTGCTCTTTGCTCATAACGGGAAGATGGGAGGCAGTGAGCTTCAGGAAAGGTTATCTCCCCGAATGGCATTACCAATCTCTGCGGTACAAAAGTCAGCATTGACTGCAGGAATCAGGATGATCATTAGTGGGGCCAGGGAAGATGAGCAAAGTTCATAGCAAGCTTGGGGGCTTCCGGCCTAACACGGAGATGTGCTGCGTCTGGGTTAAGGAAAGAAGCTCAACCACTTTGCTCCGGCAGAGTTGGCTTCTGTAGTTAAATGCGTGGACACTTGCTCTGAATCATGGAGATCCCGAGGTGGTTTCAGCAGCAAAGTCTTTTATAATGAATTGCGTGTGTATTGCCATTCACCTGGGAGGCAGGTGATTACTTGGCTCAGTGTTATCCTCAGACATTACAATATCGGTAGCGCTACTGATTTTAATTAAAACTTCAAAATGTGTGCCTGCTTGATTGTGTGTGAGAATTGATAGTCTTATGTGCTTATTTTTTCATATAATAATACTAAGGACAATTAACAGGAGACAGACTTGGCAGAATATTTTTCTTTCTCCTTAAGACAATGGAATGTTTCTGTATGTGCTCACGTGTGTGTATGTAATACTTTTGAGGGCACTCCGATTAGACTTTAACTTTTAAAAAAGTTTGTGGTCAAAGCTAGTAGACAAAATGAGACAAATGGGAGAGAAGAGGTAAACAGGCAGAAAGAATAATCCTTTCATTGCCTTTTAATTGTATTCCAGTCTCGGTTTAGTCAGAAGTCCTGTACTCTGTTGAACATACTGATCTTTCGTGGAACGCCACGCCTAGATTTGCTTAATTAAGATATTTAAAAGAAGTAAGAAGTTGGCACTGGGCAAGAGCAGAGGAAAAGCCATGTGGAACAGGAAAGGTGCTCATGGGGCTGTTTTGCCTGTGGAGGCATTTGTGAGGCAGTCTTCATTTATGCACAAAATGTGTCAAGGACACACTTGCAAGGGACCCTTAGAGATGGCCCAGGCTAGTTCCTTCCTTTTTAGAGGTTGCATCCATAATTATCCTTTCTGATAAGTATTGTTTGGTACCCTGGAAGTGAAGAAACCTGCAATAAGGTAGATTATCTCATGAAATTTAGCTATTTTTTAATCCAAGTTTTTCAGGTCTTCCATATAAAATATAGAGAAAGGGGTGGGTGTGGGTATGCGTGCGCGCATGTGTGTGCGCATGTGTCTGTGTGCGCATGTGTCTGTGTGCATGCTTATAGCATGTCGGCAATCTCTATGGCCATGCTTTGCTTTCGGAACATGGAAAATAAGGTTCTGGAACTTGGCAAGAAGCTGGTCATTAAACATTGCTGCTGTTCTTGAAGAATGTTGATTGCACTGTGGTTTTCTTACCCCAAAGCCCTTAATATATAGGCTTATATTTTTATGGTCTTGACGTTTTTGGTGACTCCATTAGGAACATTTTCTAGTGAGGCCAAATCATACTCAGGCTATCGCATCCCTTGCTGGGGGGAAAAAAATGAAATTATTGCAGTAAAAACAGTACACTTCCGTTGGATATTCAGGGCTCAGAGCAGCACGAATCAGAGCAGGTAGGCTGAAGTGTTGCTATAGATTTCTTTACAGGAGAGAAAATCTGGCCTTGATGCCTTGATTACTTCAACTCTATGCTGACTCCGGAGACTGGTTTCAATTAAACTTCTCCCCTAGCTTCAGAGACTTTTTTTTTTTTTTTTTTTTTTTTTTGGTCTTCTTTATTAAAGTTGGTTTGGGGATGAAGTTTTTGAAAGCAGAAGGAGTCCTATCATTAAGGGTTTAGTTTCAGTATGTGGAAAGAAATGAAACTCCAGATACCCTTCATAGGTTTCAAGTGAAAGCAATAATGATAGCAGTATTTTTAGATAAGATAAGCAAATACCGGAGCAGTGGGACCTAGTTAGAACATCAGAATAGGAGGTCTGACCCCATCTGTGATTTGTTTAATGACTTGAGGCAAATATCATTCATCTTTTGACTTCAATCTCTTTCTGTGTTGGTGACCTTCATCCCTCTCTTTCTGCTCTTTGCTTCCATCTATGCCAAAATTTCTTTTCACAAAATGACTCCTTTTCGGTATGGCACTGGACTTTGAGAAATCCCTTGATCCTTTACTTTGCCCTTAACTGGAGCCAAATTTAATTCCCAGGGCTGAAAAATTGCTCTTCATTCAGCTGTTTCCCAATATGTCTTTGACTAGATTCGAATTTTCACTTCTTGTCAGAGAACTTCAAAGGAGATGATAATTCGCTTCCTTCTCAACCCATTGCAATATTCAACAAACCTTCAGTCTCCTTTCTTTTTGTTTTTGAGAAGAGTATTTATCTATATTTTAAGGTCACTTCTATATACAAAGACACATATATGTCTTAAGTGTATAATTTGATGACTTTGGACAAATACATGTGACTCTGTAATTCAGACTCCTACTAATCAGGATGTAGAACATTTCCATCACTCCAGAACTGTTGTTTGCTGTGACTATTCCTGTACAAGCCTTAGTTGTACTTAGTCTCTTCTCTTTTTTGCTTTTGGCCCATACTGTAGGGCAGTATCTAAGGTGGCCCCGCGAGATCCCTACAGCTATGTGGATTGACTCAATTCTAAGGAATAGAATATAGCAGAGGTATTGGAACAGTAATACATGTGGGAGTGTGGGATGCCACTTGTGAGCGGCGGTGCTGTGTCTCACTCTCCCTGGGCCTGCTAGTGCTGGAGAGAGCCAGTTTCATGTTATGAACCCACCCTCTGGACAGGCCCCCATGAGCAAGTTTGGAAGTTGATCTACTGAGGCCTTGCCAACAGCCCCATGAATGCGCTTAGAAGCTCATTCTTTCCCAGGTGAGCCTTGAGGTGACTGCAGCTCAGAGATGATACCTTGATTGCAACCTCGAGACACTCAGAGCTCAAACCACCCAGGTAAGCTACTCTGGCATTCTTGACACCAAGAAAATATAAGAAGATAAACATTGGCTGTGGCCAGTGCTCAAATTTGGGGTTATTCGTTTCATAGCAGTAAAGAGCTAGTACAGGCCACCTCAGTGACCATGGTGTGGTTTTATTTTATTGTTTTTTTTTTAATTTTTAATTTGTTTCACTTTTATTGAGCTGTAGTTGAGCTATAGGTCTCTGTAAGTTGAAGGTGTCCTGCATCACAACTTGACAGAAATATGTTGTAAAAGAATAATCAGAATACATTTAATTAACATCCATTTCCTCATATAGTTAAACTGAATTTTTCCCCCCCTTGGGATGAGACCTTGTTGGATTAACTCTCTTGCCAACTTTCAAAAATAGTCTACAACCACATTAACTATAGTCATCGTGTTGGGTGTTACGTCTCCAGTACTTACCTTATAATTAGAAGCTTGTACCTTTTGACTCTTTACATCCAATCTCGCCAGTGCCTCTCCATTACTCCCCGAGTAAGCACAAATCTGATCCCTTTTTCTGTGAGTTTGGTGTTTGGTTTGTTTTGTTGTGGTTGTTGTCGTTGGCTCTTTGAGAGTCCATGGTGTGTCTAAATCATTCATTCTCTATCGATTCCTCCGTGGAGGATAGTTCACTGGGAGCTTCGTGTTTCTCACATCCACAGCTGCTAACAGAAGATCGGGTAATCTTCTGCAGAGAAAGCTTTATGTAGTTTCTTCATTCATTTTTGGAAAGTGGCTGAAGAGCTCAGTTGTTTTCCTCAGGATGGAGTGTTATGTAATTCTTTTTTGTGAAGTAGCAGAAACTCATTCTAAAAATACTCAGTTAACGAGGAGGAACTGGAGAAAAAGTGAAAAGTCTCCAAAAAATCATCACCGCCTCAATGCATCAGCACCTCAGTCAAAACTTGTGCTGTTCATTTCCCTAGATTTTTCCCCATAGAAATACACGTACACATAAGCACATGTACATATTCACAAGTGTAGTCATACTAGACCTGCTCTTTTAAAATCTCCTTTTCCCCTTCACAGAGTATTCTGATATTATTTCAGTGTTAGTAAAGACAGATGAAGGGGAGCAGAATATGTGACCCCAAAATATGCAACTTTGGCATGTGGGTTATTTTGAGCTAAAGGCAATCAAGACTCAGTTGACTAAAGAAAAACTTTTTATGGACATTGGGGAGGGTATGTGCTATGGTGAGTGCTGTGAAGTGTGTAAACCTGGAGATTCACAGACCTGTATCCCTGGGGCTAAAAATACATTATATGTTTATAAAAAAATAAAAATAAAAATAAAAAAATAAATTAAAAAAAAATAAAAGAAAAACTTTTACTTCTTCCTTAACTCCCCGAAAGAATTTAGGTAGGGGGCCTGGCTCAGAGAGTGAGCTATTAAAAGTTAAAAGGAATAACTTTTATCTGAATGACTTAACCTGTATGGTAGGGCAAATCTTTGATCTTTGTGTTGTCCTGTGAAATACCTTCCTCCTTTTTAAGCCCCAGGCCCTTATCCCACCCCTTAGCATAAGATGGCGTATGAGCCTCAGCCGCCCTCCTTGTCTTTGGGTCTCATATTCTCGTGGGGTTCCTCTTTGTATATAATGAAATTTGTTGTTCTCCTGTTTATCTGTTTTCTATCAGTTTACCAACCAAAGAATCTAGAAGGTCATAGGAAACATTTTTTCCTCCCCCAACATAGACCTAGACCTACGTGATCATTTTCACAGTTTCGTAGTGTTACTATATACCCTAATTTATCCTATTTTGTGCCTTTGACCTGTTACATTCTGTACTTCCACCCTGATTTTGACAAAAACAGCTGTGAATTATCATCCTTGGTTATTCATCTGTGTTCACTTATCCAGTCTTTCCTTAGTATAATTCATCAAGTGAATATTTCTAGAAGGGAATGCACATTTAAAGGCCTTGAATAAATATTATAAAATTGCCATTCAGCAAGGTGAGATTCACTAATAGAATATGAGAGTATTGTCCCTCAATAAGTGTGGTAACACTGAGCATTATCAAACTTGTTAATATTTGGCAATGTGATGAACAAACATATTGTCATTTTAACATGCATTTCTTTAATTGTAAGCAGTACTGAATATACATTTTTTTATATTGTTCTTGGCCACGTATTTTTTGAATTGTGCATATTGGTTGATTTTTGTCCTGGTATAGTAAGATTTTTCCCTCACTGATTTGTGAGTTTTCTCTTTCTCTCTCTTTATACCCAAATACATTTTATATATGATATATATATAAAATATATATAATTATATACAATATGTATTTATATTTACCTGTAGTGGGGCATATATAGTGCATGTAATTCTTTTTCATATTGTAGTTTGATTTTTAACTTTGATAATGGTGAGTTGTTTATAAAGAAATGTTACATATTAAACTGATCATTTTCTAAAGAGTTTATGGCTTTGGCATGAAGCTTAGTAAGTCTTTTTTCTACTGTAACATTATAAAATAAGTTTTTTTCTGTTTAAAAGGATTATTACTATGACTCCACTTTTTTACATTTACATTTTATATCTACATTTTGCTTTTTCCATGTTTAACATTTAATATTTTTATATTTAAAGTTTTTAATTGATCTGGAATTTATTTTTATACAAAGTGGGAGATAAGGATCCTATTTTTTCCCCTTAAACTATTGACCAGTTATGCCACCATAATTAATTGAATAATGCTTTTATTGGTTACCAGTAATTTAAAGTGTACCATTATAACTTATTAATTAATGTGCACTGTAAATATGCATCTCCCTTCACATACCACCCTGAAAAAAAATTAAGAACTTCTACATGTTGATCAAGAAATTTGTATTTTTGAATTGTAAAAGTATGTTTGTCCCTGCATTTGTATCTTTTCTAGTTCTTACAGATGAGAAAGTATACCCAAAACCTACCTGACCATTTCTTTATACACCTAAAGTTGTATCCCAAGCCATATCCATATGTTGAATATTGTTTCTTTATGTATTATAAAGGGATTCATGATTACTACCATGAATATGGTATAGGAAAGAAGAGGTACATGCTAATCAGTTTAACATTAAAGTTAGAATTGAAAATGTTTGAATTCTTTTTTTTCTTTAAATTCCTCTTTGGGGGCGCCTGGGTGACTTAGTGGGTTAAAGCCTCTGCCTTTGGCTCAGGTCATGATCTCAGCGTCCTGGGATCAAGCCCCGCATCAGGCTCTCTGCTTGGCGGGGAGCCTCCTTCCCCCCTCTCTCTCTGCCTGCCTCTCTGCCTACTTGTGATCTTTGTCAAATAAATAAATTAAAAAAAAATCTTTAAAAAAAAATTCCTCTTTGAAGACATTTCAGTGAATTTAAATTTTATGTATAGGATACAAGTAAACCTCAACTTTCAGACCTAAGACTTTAATCAGTGGCCTCTTATACATCGGATATTGACCACCTCACCATATTTTGATAATTAAATTCATACTTAAATATGTGAATTAAAGAACAAATGTTTCAGATTTGGCTTTCAAGGCAGCAGTTGGCATCACACCATCTTTGCTGTTTTCAGCAGTTGTTTGAATATTATTCTTAATTGCATTTTTGCTACTTATATTTTAAAATGAGAATAAAATTTGAAAAAAAAAAGAAAAATGCTAATAATGTTCATAAGATGCTTTGGTCTCATGAACTTAGTATAATTGAGGCAACACTGGAAATGTGCTGAAGATGGTGATTGTTTACCCTCAGTGCTTGCTCATGGATCTAGGCCAGCAGGCTATCTGAAGAAAATGAATATGACTAAAGAATATATATAATATGTGAGAAGATTGTGTCCAAGAGACAAAATGTAATTAGTGCTTTTATAATATTTTTAGGTTTCTGGGAACAGAACATTCCTTAAAAACAGGTTGTTAAATCCAACTGATATGTTCCAGTTCTCATTTTACTTGACCTCTTAGCAGTAAACACTTCTCAAAACCATCTCTTCTCTTGGCTTCTGTTCTTGACATCTTCTTGGTCACTTTTCTCTCTCTTTGCACTTCATCCTCTTCTTTGGATTTTAAACATTGAAGTTATTTAATCGAATCTGGGTCATTTCCTCTGCTCCTGCTATGCTCTCCCTTTATGATCTATTCTGAGCTTGTGGCTTCAAGTTTATTCTCAATATAGATCATTTAGAAACCTAAACTATAGCCCAGAAGCCCTCTCTGAAATACAAACCATTATGTCTACCTAAGTACTTAACATTTTCTTGATGATGAAGGGGAGTGGAATATACCACCCCCCAAACATGCCACTTTGGCATGAGTATTATTTTGAGATAAAGGCCATCAGGACACAGCAGATTCAGGAAAAGCTCTTTATCTCCCCCTCAACTGCCTAAAAAAGTACATTGGAATGGGGGCTGGTACCAGAAAAAGAACTATTATCAGAGGTAATTTTTTCTACCTGAGACACTGCAAAGGACAACCTCTGTTTTCCATACATCTGCTCTACCTTCTTGTGAATGGCCTTCTCTCCTTCATATTCTCACGCCTCTGCCCCTTTCCTTAGCTCAAGATGTTATATAAGCCTCAATTACTTGGCTGCCTTTGGAGTCTCTGATCTTTGGGGTTCTTGTATGTATGAAATCAAATTTTCTTTTCTCCTGTTAATAACATTTTGCTTGTTTGACCAGTCATAGAATCTAGAAGAGTAGAAGGAAAAGCTTTGCTCTCCAACAATGATTCAGAGACACTGCACATACCTAACATCCAACCAAACTCAAATTTCCAATCTTTCTTTTGATTCTGTTTTTATTTTAGGTCACCTTACTTCACTTTTTCAAGTTAGAAACCCTGAGTCATATTTATATCTTCCTCTCCTTCTCAGCTCCGTATCTAATCCTTCACCGAGTCTTACTGGTTTTGTTTTCCCAGAATCTTTTGAGTTTGTCCACTTTTCTTCATCCCAGGTAGCAATTTGTTTTTCTTCAATTTGTTTTTCACATTCTGACTTTGTATTTTTTTTTCAAATATCAAAGATGATAGATTAGCTCTCTGCCCAAAATTCTTTGATAATTTCTTAGTTCTTTCAGGGTAGAGGTAAAGGTTTCTTTTTTGTTTTTGTTTGGTTTTGCTTTTTTAAAATGTTGCCCTTAATCCCTGTGTGGTTTGGTTTCCACATACCTCTGCAGTCTCCTTTTCTACCTGTTTCTCGGATGATCTCAGCATTCTAGCCATTTGGTCCTTTTATCTGTCCTTTTTTTTTTTTTTTTTTTTTTTGGTCATTTTCTTAGGGGAACTGTCTCCAGGGAATTCTTTTCTTTGTCTCCTTTCAAACATATCTTTTATTGGGCTCACACCCATTGTTTCTCAGTTCTTAGGTTTTGCCTCTTTGCCAGATCCCACCACCTTCACCTCTTTTCACATACACAGGAATTTAAGTTGGCTTTACGTAATATTTCTAAGGTTGCATACCTCCAGCCATTTTTAATACAGTTGTCAGGCATGCCAAAGGCCAAACTACAGGGGATGAAATGTCACTTGTTTTTGGCAAATTAAAGATCCTAGAGCTCCACAATGCATCAGTCTTTAAAGATAAGGCGTGACTGGAGAGAGATGGGATTATCACGAATAATTACAAGTGTGTGAAACACTTACTTATAAAAGATGGGTGAGGTAAATGTGTGTTTAAAGCCCAAGGATGAGGATCTTTTTTAATAGGGAATGATAAGCCTACAGAGGAGAGTTTTCTGTGGGTGTGATATTCCTGAAGATGAGGAAGGGGGTGAGGTGTCATCTGTAGGTGGCATGGCTGCCTTTTTCTTTGGAAACAGGAGGAGAGGTGGTTGACAGTGTGAGGTTGTGGTAGATTGTTACATTTAGTTTGGTTGATAACCTCAACATTTAATATGAATTATCAGACAGGGTCATCTTTTAAGGTTGGAAGGAAAGGCAGGGATCACAGGTTTGAGGAACATGGAGAGTTTGAAAAACTTTTGTTGACAATGGAAGATGAGCAGAGAAACAGGAGAGGATTTCTGATAATTATGGAGGTTCCAACTGAAGCTGCTGTTGTGGAATTTTTTGAGATAAACCTTGCCACATTGTGTGATCCACCCACCAGACCTGGTCCAGGGCTGGAGGAAGCAAATACTTGGTTTCATCCAGCTTGAGGGTTTACTTGGATGGCTATGATGAAAAGACAGATGGGTAATGGAGTTTAGAATATTTGCCTTTTTGAAAAATGCTAATTGTGGATTCTCTCTTCACCAGAACGAGGATGAAAAAAAAAAAAAAAAAAAAAGGCAGGAGGGCTAATGATTGGGAGAAGGCACAAAGGTCAATGGCTTTGTGTTTCAAATGAGGCCAAAGTATAAAAAATAAAAATTCTTTCATTTCCCATCAATGTTTGGAGCTGTTCCCACTTCCCACTGTTTATTTTAAATTTAAAAAATTATTGTTGTGAATCTCTTATCAATATACTATGATTTAGTTTCCCATCTGTGGAGAATGTTACAGGAAGTGATAAGCTAATTCACTAATGTTTCATCCAATTCTAGATGTGAAATTTGACGAAACTCTAAAAAGAGTGTTCATGAAAATGTCTTTCCTTGCTGACTGGCGTCTCTTGCCTTTTCTTGCATTAGCAAAAATAAAATAAAGTAAATCAGTCAAGGGCTCTACAGCAAACAAATGGCACACTCAGAGGAAGATCATTTGAATTAAGAGGGTTTATTTAGGAAGGGGTTATTTTTAAAAAGTGTGTCTGGGTAGCGGGGTGGGAGTGGAAGGGAAATTGCACAGCTGAGGTTTTACCATTCCTCAGTATAAAAGGACAAGAGGAGGATGGACTCAGTCCCCAAGGATAGCTGGTTCTGTAGTACAGGTAACCTTAGGAAGTGCAGTGACCTTTGGTTAAGTGATATGACCAGGCCACACCGACCTTGGGGCTTCAAGTTTATACATGCATATTTAATTTATACATACATATTCCTGTATGAATACTTTGACCTCATGCTTCTCTTTCCTTTTAATCTTATCATTTGGCTGAGCTTTGCTGAAAGAGAATCCCATCGATGGGGTACATACAAATGATCTCTCTGAGGCTCAGACAGGGTGAAGAGGGGTGGAGCTCAACTCTGAAAGGCCACGTAGAGGGCAAATGACACATGGAAAGAGGGAATTAATATTTTAGTTCTTTTGTAAGTCAGATCCTGTTTTAATCTCTTGGGAGATTAAATGCTTAAAGGGAGGATGTATGTGATCTTCCTTCCCCTGGTCTCTTCCATTCTGGGTTCAGATTTTGCTATCTATGTGGCGGATACTGCTTTAGGGACTGGGTATATCAAGATATAGAAGACGTGATTCCTGCCTTTGAGATGTGATATGAAGTGGTAGAGACAGATGTGAGGATTGTATAGATAATAGTCCTAAGCTTGTTATTCATTATGTTTACTGTTCTTTGATAACTGAAGTCCTGTGGGAGCCTGGAGAATGGAGGATGTAAACTTTGACCTGTATATGTTTTATGTATATGTATGTGTGTTTGAAGGTTGCTTGACGGGAGGGAATGGGAATTCCACCAGTCTTACTTATTACCACCTGACTACAGTAATTAAAACATCATTTCCCTTATAACCTTCTCTTTTCTTGAGAACCTGTAATGGCTTCCTTTTAGAGGACCTCCCACAAGTTTTCTCCTGCTTTTCAAAGGTCTCCATCCTTTGATCTTACCCTGCCCAGTTGCATTTTCCAGAACCCTCCATCTGAGATCAGCAGGTCTCTCTACCCCTTCTTGCATTTTGCAGTGATTTCTGCAATGATTGTGTACTGCCAACCTCTCCTGCCCGAAACTTCAGAGCTTTTAAACTGATGGCTGCTTATCATTCAGAATGGTGCTTTTCGAATTAAGTCTTTCCTAGTATTTTAATTCATAATCAACTCTTCCTTAGCTCTTTCGTTGGCTCTTAGAGTGAGTTATACAGTGAACTTAATAGATTCTTTAGATGCTTGCATATGCTACTTCTGTCTGCACAGGTATACTTACAGGCATGTCTTTCACTTCCCCTGTATGTCCTTCATCTAGTAAAGCTGAGTTGTAATAAATACAGTTGACCCTTGAACACAGGTTTGAAATGTCTCCGTCCAGTTATACATGGATCTTTTTCAGTAAATCTAGTGCAGTACTGTAAATGTATTTTCTCTCCCTTATGATTTTCTTAACATTTTCTTTTCTCTAACTTACTTTATTATAAGAATACAGTATATAATATATAAAGCTTACAGACCATGTGTTAACTGACTGTTTATGTGATCAGTAAGGCTTCCAATGAACAGTAAGCTATTAATAGTTTTCGAGGAGTTAGAAGTTACACACAGGGGCGCCTGGGTGGCTCAGTTGGTTAAGCATCTTCCTTTGGCTTAGGTGATGATCCCTGGGATCATGACCATAGAAGAAAGCAGCCGCTCGAGGACTGAGCCACCCAGGTACCCCTGACCTCCAGTTGTTAGTGTAAATGTATTACCATGTAGAGTATCAACCATCCAAATTCCAATCAGTCCACACTTTTTTGCTAGTGTGTTGAGCTGTATATAAAGTGCAAGTTTCTTCTCTGTTAATTACTATTGTCAATCTATGTGTATAGAGTGTCTAGAGACTAGCGTATGGAAAGCCATCTCAGGCTCCATTAAAAGTGTTAGTATGACTGCTTTCTCAGGCCTGATTTGCTCTTTCCTGACCTCCTGTTGCAGACTTGAGGCCTAATCTACGTTCAGGTTGCTTCTCTCCTACATATACTTTCTTTTGGGTCTCCTAACTTATTATTCCTATAGTTTTCCTTTCAGCCTAATTAGAGGCAAAATTCTCAAAGTTGAGGGCTGTTTAAATAAAATATGAGCCATGCATAGGTTTTAATAATGTATCCTAGACTATGTAATCAATGTTTGATATGTTAGAAAAATCAGATGATAAAATAGTGTGATAAAATAGATGATAAAATAGTGTATACCATAGTCTCAATTCTATAAAAATATGGTAGAATACATGTTTCCATAAAAAGATAAAAATAGTATTTGCCAAAATATAATTAGTAGGTATTAAGTAATATTAGCAGACATTAATGCTTTTTTTTTTTTAGCATTAATATTTCTGGCTTTCTGCTCTCTGCGTAGATAATAGGATTGCTCTTCCCATTTTCTTGACAGTAAGTGTGGCCATGTGACTTGCTTTGGCCTATGAAATGGGAGTGGAAAAATCCATGTATCATTGCCAAGTCGTAGTTGATGAGACAATGCAAGATCTTTGTTTCCCTCCCACTGCTGCTCTAGTTGTAGAAGAGGTGCTTCAAATCATGCCTCCATCTGCCAAGTTTCTGAGTGACCAGGAAGGGAGCAAGAAAAGCTTTTGTTGGGCTAAACTACAGAGATTTGGGAGCTTGTTACCATAAGCTGGATCTAGCCCCTCCTGAGTCATTCGGTATCTATGTCACAGTTTTGGGAAGATACAGATAAGCAAGAAGGATCAAAGGAAAACCACCGTGAAGCCATGCTGTACGGGTGCAACGCATTTTTTCCTGTGTTTGTGTTTTTGCACAAGCTGTGCCAGCTTACCTGATTTTTTTAAATACAGAAAATAATCTTGATTTCTGCACATCACACTCAAAACAACCTAAGTCTTGTGGAGAAGCACGTTCCTTCGTTTCTGCCCCACTAGTCCGTTACCAATGGGGGGGGATGTCTTGCTACTCTAGGTAGACTCGAGGCTGAAGAAAAGAGTGAGTGATTTGAGGCATCCTGAACCTCTCCTTTCCTTCCATGATAGTGATCTACGTGAGGCTATCATGTCCTCTTGAGGAAGGGTGAAGTACATTCAGTGCTCTGCCAACTTAAGGACCCTCCATACCGGTCTTAATTATGTTCTTAATTATTTCTCTTTGCCTCAGAACGATATTCACTTATGAAGTAGTTCATAATAAATTGAAAGGTTGAAAGAGACACTTGGGCCGTTCTCTTTTTGTGCACATGCAGTACATTAACAGAGGAAATGATCAAATTTTGTGAGACTTTGAAACAATCATTTGTGAATATTAACTTAGCTCAATTGAACGGTGAGCTCCAGAAGATCAGTAAGAATTTATTCAAAGACACGGAGGAGGCGAATAGTTTAGAGAAACCATTCTGTGTTATATAAACTATTAGTCTGAAAGAACACGGAGAGGATTTTAGTTTTTATTGCGTCAATATTTTATTTTGCTCTTCTCTCACTCTCTCCCCCACCTGTCTCCGCTCACCAATTATGATACAGAAGCTTATGCACCCAGTACCCTAAGACTAATGTCAGCTGCAAAAGTGTGGCGTGGCATTTTACAAAAATTGCCAAACACATATTATGCAAATGCTCCTTAGGATCTCGAACATTAAAAGAAGGAAGAATAGACTCTCTCTTTATAAATTCATTTTCTACTGTCAGAGCCAGGACTCACACGACCTTGCAGCTCGCAATTAGGATTGCAGAAGAACTCGTTTTGACAGTGGGCCAACGCCAGGGTAAAAGAAAGGAAAAAGCGCTTCTCCGAGGCGAATCTGGCTGCGAGACGGAGGCCTGGGCGGGGGAGGTGACTCTTCCTTTGCAAGCACAACGCCTCATTACGGAATGACACCTTTCAGGACTTAAATTTTAAAACCTAGAAAAAATAATAAGGTGAAGTTGCCAAACAAAGATTGGGCTTTCATGCAAATGTCTTTGGTAATTAAGGGGAGGGTGCTAAATGTGCAATATTCCTTCTAAGCAGAATTGTTTCTAAATTCAGGGGTATGTTCACACTGTAGTCTGCGAGGCAACAGCTGTTCTTAAGAGGCCGCTGTCAATGTTGATAAGTTACTTTTAAAACTCAATCTGTTTGCTGAGCTCATGTTGTTTGGGAAACCATAAAGAACAAAATCTTTAATGCATTTTTTTTCCTTTGAAAAAAGGGACAAACCCTATCAATTGCAAGCAAAAGCAGTTTTCTGAAAGCCCACAACCTAGCAGAGATCCTGGGGTAAGCTCATTTATATGAGGGAGGGAGGAGAACACAAAGCAGATTGGAATTCTGAGTCCTCGGCTGTGGGTAACAATTTATACTCTGAAAATGCTCTGATTGCATTCTTTTAGCCCTTGTTTGCAGTGACTGAGGGTAGGACTGAGAGCTATTTTGAACTGCTGCCCTTTTGTTTGTTTTTTAGGACACAGTCTCTATTGTGAGTCTATTTGTTGTGAGAGAATACTGGTCAAACTAGCCTTGGGCATCATTCCTCTGTTTATTTCATGTGGTGCTTTAGGCATTGTTTAACTACTGGGGAAGAACAAAGCCTGTTGCCTAGTGTCTGATGGGGCTATACAACTCTGGCCTTAGGGAAAAAATGGGAGAAATTAGTTTCTCTCTTCCAGGTGGTAGCCCTTTCTTTGTCTCACTCAGTTCCATAATTGTTTCATCTTACTCAGGAGCCCAAACCAAACCCAGGAGACCCAGTCCGTCACGTTCTGTATTCTTCTCACTTTTGTCTTTTTTACAAACTAGCCAGTTTTCTGTCTCATAAGCTTGGAGACCTTTGACAGGTATCAAATCAAAGTGTTGGAACGTGTATTTTTAAGATTTTTCTAGTTTGACTTCTGTGGAATACGAAATTCTCTGCCCTGTGTCTAGCACTATAGTTTCTGCTCAAATGTTACATGTGGGGGCAGTGTCAGTTGTTAGGGAAATTTCTGTTAGGCAAAAGTGGTTTCTCCTATACATTTTTACACACTAGTTAAGAGTTTTGCCCTCTGGGCTAACAAGGGAATTCCACTCGGTTGCATAATTAAGGAGCGTGGACACAGATTTTAATACGGGATATAAAGAACTCCACCAGAATTGAGCACTGGAGAGTTAGAGCTTTTTTCAGAAGAAATGGTTGAGGACGTCCAACTTGGAGATGGTAAGGATTGAGGGAGACATGGTCAGTTTTGCATCCATGTGTGTCACATGCTTGTTGGGCTGTTGAGTGGAAGAGTAATTAAGCTTGCTGCCTATGGCCCCAAAAGGCAGGATCGGAACCAGGGGTTGGAATTAGAGGTAGGCAGATTCTGGAGTAATCAAATGATGAGCATGGCCTGTTCTACATTAGGAGAGCATTTAAGATTAGGCCGTTAGATTTGAAGACCTTTAAGGTGCTGTGGAATTCTTGTGAGTCTGATCTCCAACAGGAATGTAAAAGAAATGATCATATGTTCAAAAGATATATCGTACTGTGGACTTGTTGGAATATGAGGGATGTCAAGGTGGGAACATAATGGAGAACTGCTAGACGAGGCTGAAGAGAGAGAAGATCAAAGTAATTTGGCAAATTTGGAATTGGTGATCTGGGTCACGAAAGGTTATGGAATAGTAGTTTTATAAAAATTTTATTAAGGTATAATTTACAGAAGGTAGATTAATGTTGCTTATCTTTTGATGAGTTTTGGCAAATGATGCACTTAGGTTACCCTGACCACAATAACAGTAGAGGAAATTTCTCACCTGCCTCCATAAGCTCGTGCTCTTTGCAATTCAAATCCCACTTGAGACCCTATCTGGCTTCTTTTAGCTGACATTTTGTTTTTGAGCTTTGCATATATTGCAGTGTATATCAACAGTTGATTCTTTTTTTATTTAAAAATTTTTTTAAAGATTTTATTTGACAGAGAGATCACAAGGAGGCAGAGAGGCAGGCAGAGAGAGAGGGAAGCAGGATCCTTGCTGAACAGAGAGCCCAATGAGGGGCTCGATCCCAGAACGCCGGGATCGTGACCTGAGCCGAAGGCAGAGGCCTTAACCCACTGAGCCACCCAGGCACGCCGATTCTTTTTTTTTTTTTTAAAGATTTATTTATTCTTGCACATGCACGAGAGCCCATGTGTGCCTGCACAAGTGCACAAGCGGGGTTGAGGGGGCAGAGGGAGAAACAGACTCCCCACTGAGCAAGGAGCCCGATGCAGGACTCCATCCCAGGACCTTCAGACCATGAACTGAGCTGAAGGCACACACTTAACTGCCTGAGGTCCCAGGAACACTAATAGTCAATTCTTTTATAGAGAAAGAGAGAAACAAACCAAGAAACAGACTCTTAACTCTAGAGTGCAAAGTGATGGTTGCCAGGGGGCAGTGGGAGGGGGTGAGGGTTGGGGGATATAGGTGATGGGAAATAACGAGTGCACCTGTCCTCATGAGCTCCTGGTGATGTATGGAACAGTTGAATCACTGTATTATAAAATAGTAATCATTGGGATGCCTGGATGGCTCAGTTGGTTAAGTGGCTGCCTTCGGCTCAGGTCATGATCCCAGCATCCTGAGATCGAGTCCCACATCGGTCTCCTTGTTCAGCAGGGAGCCTGCTTCTCCCTCTGCCACTCTGTCTGTGCACTCTCTCTCTCTCTCTCTGACAAATAAATAAAATCTTTAAAAAAATGGTAACCATTGAAAAAGATTTTTCTATCTGTGAATAAAATTTCACTGTCACTAAAGAATTTTCCCTCTTTCCCAAATAGTTTATTCTTCTTTAATGCTGAGGAGTGTGCCATGGTATGGATATGCTACAATTTGTTTATCTGATTGTCATTTGATGGACATGTAGGTTGTTTTTAGGTTGTGGTTATTATGAGTAAAGCTGCCATGAACATTCATGTCCAAGGCTTTTTGTAGACATACATTTTTCATTTCTCTAGGATAAATATCTAGAAGTGGAATTTCTGAGTCTGAGAGAAAGGTATGTTTAACTCTAAAAGAAAATACCAAACTATTTTTCCAGAGGGGTTGGACCGTAGTACGTACCCAGCAGTAGTGTCCAAGAGTTTCAATTCCTCCCCATCTTTATCAAAACTTGGGATAATCAGTTTTCTTAATTTCAGCCATTCTAATGGGTGTGAAGTCATGTAAATCGTGGTTTGAGTTTGTGTTTCCCTGGTGGAGAATGATGGGCACCTTTCCTTCTGTTTCTTAGCCGTTTGTCTACTTCTTCCATGAAGTCAGACCAGTCTTTCTGTAAGGTAATTGGTACAGATCAGGGCTTAGCAGTGATAACACCTTCATTAGCTAGAGCAGGGTTACCAAACTTTTCCTCTGAAAGGCTAGATACTACATATCCCCAGCTTGGAGATCGCTACAATTTCTGTGGCACCTACTCAACTCTTCCCGTGAAGCATGAACACAGCCACATACATCACATCCGTGTGTTCCAATAAAAAAAAAAAAAAAAAACAGGTGGTGGTCCGATTTTCCTGACTCCAGATCTACAGAAATGGTATTTAAGTCCATTTTGCAGAAAGTAGTGCCTCTGTTTGTAACATCCTTTGCGTAAGTTAGAGGCAGCCTTGAGTGGAGCTGCTACTCTGGACTTAATTCTGCTGAAAAAGTGTGAATTGGTAAGAGCTAAGGAAGAGCAGACTGGACGTCCCCAGGACGGCCTTTCTATTTCATGAGTCCCTTTTGAAAGTGTTAGATATTAGAAACCGAACAGTCAGGAGAAGCAGAGAGAATTAGCGTCATCACTACTCACTCCTGGGAGAGCTGTCCAGAGGGATGTGAAGAGCTTTGCCTTTCATCACTCTGGTGCCAGTTTGTACTACAGCAAAAGGAGATCTTTGCTGGAGCCTTCAGGTCATATGCTTTGGAAAGTTGTCTTACAAGTCTTAAGTTGCTATTACCCTCTTGGTGATTCATTTATAGCATCCATTGCACACTGCAAATCTTGCTAATAGTGAGTTTGGGTCTGAAATATTCATCCCAAGAAGAATCCAGTCAGGCCTAAATCAGGGTAGGGTAGACAAGGAGGCATTTTTCTCTCGATAGGAAGCAGCTCTGTGTGAGTTTCCTTATCCTTCAGGAGGTAGGCTGTGTTTTTCCTAGTTGACTTTTTTTTTAAAAGATTTTATTTATTTATTTGAGAGAGAGACAGTGAGAGAGAGCATGAGCGAGGAGAAGGTCAGAGAGAGAAGCGGACTCCCTGCGGAGCCGGGAGCCCGATGCGGGACTCGATCCCGGGACTCCAGGATCATGACCTGAGCCGAAGGCAGTCGTCCAACCAACTGAGCCACCCAGGCGTCCCCCTAGTTGACTTTTTTTTTTTTAAAGATTTTATTTATTTATTTGTCAAAGAGAGAGAGCAAGAGTGAGCACAGGCAGAGTGGCAGGCAGAGGCAGAGGGAGAAGCAGGCTCCCTGCTGAGCAAGGAGCCCGATGTGGGACTCGATCCCAGGATGCTGGGATCATGAGCTGAGCTGAAGGCAGCCGCTTAACCAACTGAGCCACCCAGGTGTCCCTTTCCTAGTTGACTTTTTTAAAATTTATTTTATTTGACAGAGATCACAAGCAGGCAGAGAGGCAGGCAGAGAGAGAGGGAGGAGGAAGCAGGCTCCCTGCTGAGCAGAGAGCCTGATGTGGGGCTCGATCCCAGGACCTTGGGATCATGACCTGAGCCGAAGGCAGAGGCTTAACCCACTGAGCCACCCAGGCGCCCCTCCTAGTTGACTTTTAAGAGGCTTTTCTCTTAGCCATTTATGAAGCTCATCTTTATCTGAACAAACACAAAGTTAGGGTAGAGAAGCCAATAACGTAAAGGAGATGTATATTCAGATAAACATTTTTATGGTAAGCTTAAATGATCCCCCACAAAAATGGAAGCCAAACATTTTTATCTATTTAGACGTTTCAACATCCAGAAAATTTTCCACTGGACACAAGCCTGCCTGTTTGGCTGCTCTTCCCTTTTGCCTGCCACACTCACATTTTCCTCCTGCGAGGCTAAGAGAATGCTGTTATTTGCTGGCAGAGAATGACTTCAGATACTCTTCTTTCCCTCTGCTTGAAACTGCAAAGTACCCTGATAATTCTTCTCAATTTAAAATTGTCCAGTTTTGCTATGTGACTACCACTGTACCGGATTCTGTGGGGTGTACAGAGGTAACATAAAATTTGATGATTATTTTCCCAGTGTTTAAAAATCTAACCAGAAATGAAACAGAGGAAAGTTTTTAGCTCTTTATTTTATTTTATATGTTGATTAATTTACTTTAAGGTTGTAATTCTTTTTGGCTATAAAGATGTTCAGTGGAAAGTTTTGCTAGAATTGTGAGTCCAGTTAATTTTTCGATGATGGCCATTTTTCTTTTTGCAGTTACCAGAGAAGGATATAGACCATGGTCATCTTCAAGGTGGTGACCTAGGTTGCTCAGCTCTATTAACCAAGCTCTTGGCGCAGAATATATTTAAAAACATACTGCTTCAATTCAGTTGACCTGGCCAGAATGTCAGTGAAAAACATAGGCTTGTTTTGGGTGGGCTGTTGAGTTTAGAACCACTGTGTAACTGATTCATTAGGTAAAAGGAGGAGGCGTGGAATTTTAAAAAAAATAAATTTTGTTCATGTACAACAAATCAGTAGTACAGCCCATCAGGAACTGTTACTTATCAAAATATTTTGAATGATTTAGGAAGTTAGGAGAGAGTAACCAAAGTACTAAAAACAGAGGTAGTGAATATACATGTTGATAAAACACGTAGAGATTGTTGTAATTGAGAAAAAAGGATTTATTTGGCTGGCGAAGAAGAGGGTGAGACAAAATGAAAAATTTCCTCACCTGGACCGCCCCGTGAGGAGTCGAGCCAGGTACAGAGTGACGTGCCAGACCCAAATGTAACTAGTTTGGTTTACGAACACCATGGACAGATCAGAACATCACAGCAGATGTTCTAAGACTTTCTCTAAATTTGCTGCACCTGACCTTTAGAACTCCAACATTTTTCTTTTATTCTTACCACATGGACTCTGAACATTTCCATTTGTAAAGTAGATTTCTCACACATTGTCTCTGTTGTCTAGGTTAAAAATAAATCAGAGGTCATTTCAAGCTTACAGGTGTGTATATTTACCCCTTGAAGGGATTAATAACTCAGAAGAAGAAAGTATCCCTTTTCCACTCCCGTCTCCTCCCGCACCTCTGGCTCCTCCCTGCCTGGCTTGGTGCTTTGAGGGGGAGGAAAGAGGCATCCCCGCCCTCCTAATTGATCTCCATAATCGTGAGTCAGAAGAGAAGGTACATTTTTGGCTCTATACATTCATTTTCTCGTTCTGTCTCTCAGGTTGCTGGTTTGACATTGGCATTTCAGTGGAGACCATTTGGCTTTGGGCTGTAGGACCCAGAAAGGCTGTTGCGTTGTGTTTTTCTCTTCCCGCTCTTCGTGGCAGGTCAGTGTGGCTGCAGCACTGATACGTACACACGGGGGAAGAAGAGCGCATAGGATGATGATAACAATTCCATTGGCCTAAAGTTTCCATGCTGCTGCAGCAGAACATCCTTGAAATTGTCTTTGAGCTTTCAGTAACCTTTCCGGATAAGAGTCTGCTGTCAGTGAAACATAGTGGATTTTGTCTTTATTTATTCTATTTTATTAAAACGAATATAAGCAATCTCTTCTAATGCCTTGCCCTTTCTTGCAATGAACATACTTGACAGGAGTAGAAAGGGTAGGGAAAAATACTGTTGCTTGCTCTCTGATGGATATATGCAGAAACAAGTCTTTATTATGAAGGTTCTTTCAGTAAGTGTGGCTTAGATATTAAACTATTATATCTAACATTCCAATTCAACTACATTATTATATACATCTGCAGTGAAAATCATTATGAGGTGTATAGTCAAAAAACACATTGTAAAAGTGGAAATGCATTTAGACTTAATAGGTATTTAAATGATTTGGGTTGTGGAAGATTGTTTTGGGGAGCTATAACACAAAGCATTTATTTTTGTATTAACGATGCAGGTATTAATAAAGTATGCCTGGGTAGATTGTAATATCTGAAAGTACATTAAGGACATTTTTCAGGGTAGAAATATGACATTTTTCTTCAATAGTTTATTAGTTCCGGGCTTTGTGTATGGTGTTTAGATGAAGCCGTGGAATTGTTCACCAAGTTTACTTAAAACGCTGAACTGCTTAGAGTGGGTGAGGAGCATAAACTTGATTTATAGGTTAGAAATCTTAGCCCCTAGTAAGAGTATAATTGCCAAGACACTGAAATGAAGATAAAAGGAATCCAGTGTAATCTGGAAATCAGAAGTGGTTGCAGGTGGGTTCCAGGAGGCCAGAGGGCATGGGACTGCACTCTGACATCTAAGGAAGCTGGGATGGCTAGATTGATGTGCAGGGTTGGGGAAGGTATCTTAAAAACCCAACACTGGCTTATATCGCTCAGAGGACCCAGAGAGAGCGCCAGACCATGTTCTCTCCTCCTGCTGAATTGGGGATGTGAGTTACCTGGGGAGCCAGTGAAACTGCAAATTCTGCTTTACCATGTCTCGAGTAGAACCCAGGGAAATCATTTCCAACTAGCTCTGGCAGTAGTGATGCTGCTGGTCTGAGGACCATCTTCAGCAGCAGAGGCCCGGGGGCCATTTTCCAGTCATTCAGGGAAGAGGTCCAAAGACATCGAAAGAACCAGGTGGCATTTGCCTTCTTAAGCCATGGTTGTATTTCCTGTGTGAGAAGAGAGAAACCATCCTTCCACCTCAGGCCTCCGTATGCTGCCTGAAAGAGCGCCAGAGCCGTAACAAATGCCAACAACCCCACTAGTGGCCATGTTGGGCCCTCTCACAGGCTAGTGAAAAATAATTGTCATCATCATCAGAGTCGCCGCTAATGTGTGTATGGGGCTTGCTGAGTGCCAAGCATTACGCTAAGTGCTGTTCATGTGGGTCTCAGTCCTCACAGCCTCACACAGGGGATGTGAGGTGATGGGTCAGGATCACACGACTACTCAAGAGTCAAACCAGGATTAGAGGAATATCATTGCAGACGCAGAAACTGAGGTTCAGGGAGGAAAAATGACTTTCCTAGATTGGAACTCTTTGTCCTAGAGTAGGGATTCGCATTTAGGCTGTCTGACTCCAGAACAGAGTGAGGTCAGAATGGTAACAGTGAAAAAATGCAGCTGCGACAAAGTAGTATTGGTGAGTAATTTGAGATCCATCGTGTAGGACAGGATGTTGGGACCTTGTAGCGCAAGTGGCATTATGTTGGGAGACTCGGGAACCGAAGACATCATTTTGATTGTCATCTATTCCCTGGCTTTTTCCCCCAGTGCTGTTATGGGCTTGGAATACAAGGTTTTGCAATATTATCTAGAAAAGAATTACATATTTGAACAACTACATGTACAGTTTAATAATTTTATTTAAACCTTGAACAATTACAAATTTAATGTTAACCACTCTTCTAGGGTGTAGAGCTGGTTGGCCAAGGAAGATTGGATAACTGTAGGTATATGTCTCTATAGGTATATAACTGGGGCTTATTCAAAGTTCACTCACTATTTTTAAGTTGCTGCTAAAATCATTTGGATTTAAATCAATATAAGCAATGGGTGAGTTGCTCTGTACTTAGTTTTTTTCTATAAAATATTTTTGTGTGTGTGTGTGTGTGTGTGTGTGTATGTATCTTCTTATGCAAAAAGTGGTTCCGTGCAGAAAAGATTATACTCAACCAAAATTTGCTCATCTCAATTAGCTTGTCCTTCAAAATCATGAAGCAGTACAATTTGAATAACTACCAAATTCCTGGATTTGGATTCACATGATTTTTCTTTAATTTTAATTTTAAATTTTTTTAAAGAATTTATTTACTTGAGAGAGAGAGTGAAAGAGAGCAAGAGCAAGGGGGAGGGTCACAGGGAGAAGCAGGCTCCCTGCTGAGCAAGGAACCTCACATGGGGCTCAGTCCCAGGACCCTGGGATCATGACCTAACTTGAAAGCAGATGCTTAACCAACTGAGCCACCCAGGCGCCCCTTTAATTTTTATTTTGAAATAATTTTATATTTACAGAGAAGCTGAAAATATAGTACAGAGTTCCCATAAGCCCTTCACTCAGTTTCCCCTTATTTTATCTTTTTTTTTTTTTTTTTTTTAGATTTTATTTATTTATTTGACAGAGAGAGATCACAAGTAGGCAGAGAGGCAGGTAGAGAGAGAAGGGTGCGGGGGGAAGCAGGCTCCCTGCTGAGCAGAGAGCCCGACGTGGGGCTCGATCCCAGGACCCTGGGATCATGACCTGAGCCGAAGGCAGAGGCTTAACCGCTGAGCCACCCAGGCGCCCCAACCCCCTTATTTTATCTTAATCTTCATTTTATTTTTTTAGTTTCTCCTTAAGTTAAGGCAGATGGTTAACCAAGTGAGCCACCCAAACGTCCCTTATCTTAATATCTTCATCACCATATCATTATTAATGTCATTATTAAAACCAGAAGGTCAATATTGTTTCCAAGTTATTTTTTTTTAAGATTTTTTTTGTTTGTTTATTCATGAGGGACAGAGAGAGAGAGGCAGAGGGAGAAACAGGCTCTTCACTGAGCAGGAAGCCTGATGCAGGACCCGATCCCAGGATCCTGGAATCATGACCTGAGCCAAAGGCAGACACTTAACCATCTGAGCCACCCAGGCGCCCCTGTTTCCAAGTTATTAACTAATCTTCAGATCTAATGGAAACGTTTCCCATTGTCCCACTAACAGTTTTCCATTTTTCAAAAACAAATATTTTTGACCTTATTCTCAGAGATTGTCCTTGATGATGATTGTTCAGGAATAAGGAAAAAGAGCAGAGAAAGAAGACCGGGATAAAAGTAGAAAACGTATATCCACATGTACTTAGTTTATGGCTTGAATTGTATTCCCCTAACAGATACTGAAGTCCGAACCTCCAGTACCTGTGAATATGTCCTTTGTTGGAAATAGGGTCTGTGTAGACGATCAAGTTAAGATGAAATTTTTAGGTAGGCTCTTACCTAGTATGCCTGTATCCTCATACAAAGGGGAAATTTGGGCTCCATGTCAGATAGACACATAGGGACCTGGAGAAGACAGGAATTCTGCTGCCGTTAAGCCAAGGAATGATCACGAGCTAGGAGATGGGCCTGATACAGATCCTTCCGGATCACTTTCGGAGGGAGTGTGGCCCTGCTGTCACTCTGATCTCCCATTTCTAGGCTCCAGCACTGTGAGACAATAAAAATCCATTGTTTCAGCCACTACTGGTTTGTGGTACTTGGTTCTGACAGCCCTGACAAACTGATACATTTGATGGCTTGAGAAATCACCTAAGGCTTGGGTGCTTTCCTCATACCTTATGCTGGCCTACCCTTGGCAGTTGAAAGGTTCTGGAGAAGTGACTAGACAGGCAGAAGCAAGGGATTGAGGTAAAGTGTGCGCAGACAGTGTTGTGGACTGGAGACACAAGCATGGAATCATGAGGAAGAATCATGAGGCAGAACAGGAGATCTGTGGGTGGTGAGAGGTGTTGACTTCCTGTGGTGAGTCAAGCGTGGGTCGTGTGCTGGTAGTTACAGGTGGGGCAGGGACCACCAGCAAGAAGGTTGACTTCAGCGGTCCCCTCACCCTACCTTGTCACATACCACGTGGTGGTATGGCTCCTGGACTGTCCTTCCTCAGGAGACGTAGGTTCTTCATAATCGACCTTCTTTGAATTCCTTAGGCCGTCCTGGAAGCCAGAATTACCATAGGTGTCTCAGCACTCCTAAGGGTATTTCAAAGGATCTATTACAGATTCAAGGTCATATGTTCAAAAAAATAAATAAATAAAAATGGCACAAACTAAGTATAAATTGAGGAGAGGCATCAATTTCCAGCACAGCTATGTAGAATCAGACAGCAAAGTTATGTGTGTATTCACTCTTGGGAATGGTTGTTGAAGACTCAAAAGGTGTTTGGCAAGTTTGAGTTTTTGTGATTTTTTTTTTTTAATAATATGCCTGTTTGGAAAAACAAAAACAAAAACACAAACCGCTGTGTTTCCCCAGAGCCACATACTGGGTTCCTCTGTCACCAAATAGTTCGCACTGCTTTATCAGGTGGGTTAGGTGTGGGCAAGTGTAAGTAGCACTGGACCTAAACATTGTAGCACACACACAAATGCCCCACGTATGTAAAACTCTGTCACGGGTGAGAGGAAGCTAAGACTATTAGTGTGAACTCATCAGTTAATCCAGGGCTCAGGAATTCTTTTAGGAGCATTATTTATTTTCATAAGATTAGGCTGATAGAGAATATATGGTTTGTTTTGGGGTGTGTGTGTGTGTGTAGAGTATACTTTGCTCTAAATATAAGTCACAGGATATAACCCCAACAGGGAATTAATTTTATACGCAAAATTTCAGAATCAGCCAGGGCTGTCTTAACCTTGTTAATTAATGGGAACCTAAGGACTGAAAGGCTGCGTGGGGGCATGCACACCGGATTTCAGAGCCCAATACCTTTCTGTAAAAATAACGTGTGATTTTACTAGAACCATCCCTGGCCTTAAACACTGGTGGCGTTTTTCTGCCGTCCTTATTACTAGAAATGTCCCAGTGCCAGGGTACTCCTCTGGGTAGGGAGACTGGTGTCTACGAGCATTTCTGCCTCTTCTGGGTCAGGTGACTCTTCGGAGCACCACTCAGCCCAGGTTTGTCACTCTTTTGGCGTCTTCATGGGATTGTTGGAGAATGATTTTGCAGCTCGCTAGAAGCTTTGAACCTGACTTATTCTTGGGGGATGGCTGTCAGAATGTAGCCACTTCAGGGGTGAGGTTGGATCTATCAGGCCCTGTCTGGGACAGTTCGGATCTTCCTGGAGCTGAACAAGTTCAAGTGGAATGGAATGACTTTGGGGAATGAAGCAAGTCTAATAGCTGTTTGATTTCCTGGGTTCAGCTAGCTGTGAAGCATCCAATTTACCTGGCAGTGTGTGTCGAATAAATAGGAAAAAATGGTCCAAAATTTCTCTCTCTTGAGTTAAAACTCCCAGAGAAATAGTTAGCTTTCCAGGAGTCCTCTCCAAGTTGTAATAAACCACCTGCCTTCAGTGGACAGAATCCACCGAAGTAGAATATTGGCCAACTCAGCTAGTCACGTTTAATTTAATTCCACATTCTAGCCTCCTCTCAGAACTCTTTCTACAACTTAGGTGGTCACCTCGTTACTTGGTTGTTAAGATGTTATTATTAAATCTCTTGAGGTAAATTTGGATTTTTTTGAAGAGAAGTGGCTATCATAAACTTATTTAAAGATGACTGGAAAGAAAGTAACAAAGCCGTACTTAGAATCTGTTGAATACAAGAAATAATTTGAGGAGCTTTGCAGTTGAGTACCTAGATTGAGAACTGGTTTTATATGGGACACACAGAGGTTTAATATTCAAACAAATGGAAGGACGTGAGGCTGACTGGAAGGAAAATTTGAGGGATCTGACATAATCTTTAGGCAGAATATCCTGATTGTGAGGCATCTGCCCAGTTTCCAGCTCCTGGATTTTTCTTTGTTTTCCAGCTGTTAGTGTAGAATGTTACTGCTAACTTCTTGAATCTCCTTTATCTGTAAATGTGGGTAACCAGCGTGTGGTACTGAGACTTGTAATCAGAAGTAGATACATTGGTCTCTGCCCCTGGCTCCTGACACAACCCTCATGAACCTGTTGTAATTTCCTGGGTGTTAGGAGTCTTTTGTTCTAATGAGGTGACTCGGGGTGGGTTTCTGCATGAGGGCTGGTCACTAGACCAAGCAATGACTAGAACTCAAATTTTCAGCCCTGCCCCTATTCTCTTGGGAAGGGAGAAGAGCTGAATTTAAAGTTAATGATCGATCATGCCTATGTGACGAAGCCTCCAAAAAATCCCCGAAGTTGCAGGGTTCAGAGAGTTTCTGGCTTGGTGAACACATGGAGGTTCTGGGGGAAAGGCATGCCAGGAGAGGCCATGACAGTTCCGCACCCTGTCCCACACTCCTTGCCCTACTCTCCTCTTCCATCTGGATTTTTATCACTTTATCATCTTTTATAATACAGCAGTAAATGTAACTAAACTGTTTTTGTGAGTTCCGTGGGCCCCTCTTTGAAATGATTCAAACCTGAGAAGGGTGTCATGGGAACCTGTGATTTATAGCTGGTCAGAAGTAGAAGTGACAACCTGGGCTTTGAACCGTGGTCTGAAGTCCAAGGAGGGGGGTCATCAGAACCTTCAAACTATAGCTGTTGGGTCAGAAGCACAGGTAACAATCTTGGCTTCTGAGGGGTGTCTGAAGGGGGTGGAGGACAGGGAACAATCTTCTAGGACTGAGCCCTTACCTTTAGAATCTGATGCCATTGGGGCACCTGGGTGGCTCAGTGGGTTAAGCCTCTGCCTTTAGCTCAGGTCATGATCTCAGGGTCCTGGGATCGAGCCCCACGTTGGGTTCTCTGCTCAGCAGGGATCCTGCTTCCTCCTCTCTCTCTGCTTGCCTCTCTGCCTACTTGTGATCTCTGTCAAATAAATAAGTAAAATCTTAAAAAAACAATCTGATGCCATGTCTGGGTAGAGAGTGTCAGAAATAGGTTGAATTGTAGGACGCCTAGCTTGTGTCAAAAACATAGCTTTTTGTGGGGAAAACCTCCCACTTAGTTGATGACCAGAAGCATGTTTTGTGTAAGCAGTAAAGGAAACTCATAGGAAAGAAAGAAATAGCGGGGAAGATCTGGTTTTTCCCAATGCAAGTGCAAAGCTGAGTTTTTGCTTTTCACAGGGTCGGCAAATTGAAATCCCAAGGTTCAGAATTGCACTTGAGCATCATGTACACAATGATAGGTCACGAAAATGGTCCTTCCCTCCCAACCTTTCCTCTCAGCCAGTAAAAGATAATACAGTGGTTTCTCCTGCTGTTCCTTGTGGTAGAAATGTCTGTGGTTTTTCCTCAATCTGGGCCAAAATACATTCCTTTGAGGCGACTTTGAGATATCACGAGGTTGGCCCTCATGTCGATTGAGATTTGTCCTTGTACTTAATGGTGCAGTGGATAAGATACTTCCCAGTGATGTTTTCATAGGTACAAAACTGTGACTATTTTTCTGTTAATTCACCTTATCTCTTTTTTAAGCTCCCACTCTTTGCAGCGGCAGAAAACTTCAGCGCAGTCAGTTCTGAACAAGTGGTTATTGAAGTTGTGAATGCACTTGAGAATGTTCTCTCTTTTCCTCTTTCTTTTCAAGATGGCAGCCAAGTTCCAGGGTTCATGGAGCACAATGGCTCTGGGTGGTAGTTGGGTGGTAGTTGGCAGTTGAGTCTTGGGGAAAGTGGCACCAGGGGGCTCAGCTGTGGGGGCGTGACCTCCACTGGTCACTACTCAGGCGGACTGTGCTATTTGTCCTCAGCTGTGGTCACTCCTCCTCACTGGCTTCAAGCAGCTTGCCTGTGTTGTCACTGGTGCTCTGGGTGTCATCATTGCCACACGGGAAGGTCCTTCCTTGCCTTTTGCCCAGAGTGTGCAGTGGTAGCAGAGATCAGCCACAAGGTGGCATAGCTGATTCAGGCCTATGGCATTTTGTGCAGCGGTGGCTCAGGGAGCTCTGGAAGGCCCTATATACCAGACGCCTTCTCTTCTCAGCTCTTAAAAGCTTGTCTTTTGATTTAATTATATTCTGTTCACCTCATGGGTTCTATTATGATATTAATCACTCTTGCAGGGTAATAGTAGTAGTAGTAGCCTCATACTGTCGCAGCCTCAATTTATGATGGGATGGGGGGTCACAGGGAAGAACAGGATGGGGTGAGATGGTGTGGTAGAGTTAGTTGCTAAGCATATCAGTTAATGCTGAGAAAGTTCGTTCTACCGTAGCTGGTTGCCCAGTGGACTCAGATCTCAGCGGCTGTGGGGAAGGATCCTATTACCAGAAACAGAGATGAGCAGGAAGGAATAAATGTGTGAATATATAGGTGATGTCCTACAGAGGTAGGTCTTGATTTGGAAGTTGGGATAGGCTTTTGAAGGAAAGAGTCAGGTTTATGGGGACGGGGATGAAAAACAGAGTAAGCAGAAGAAGGCAAGTCAAGACTGAGAGTATGTGTTATTTTGAGGTGTCACACACACATACATGTGCACACGTGTGTGCATGGAAACATATACATGTGTACATACATACATTTTTTGATAGTAAAAATGGGATTTTTGCCCATTATGTTCTCCATCTGGTTACTGCTGGTATGCAGGGAAACTATTCATGTTTTATGTGTATATAATATAAATGTAGCTTATTCAACTCTCTTTTTAGTTTTAATAGTTTTTTTTTTAAGTTTTCTAGGTAGACAGTTCTGTAAAAAATTGTAATATTGTGTCCTTTCCCTAGTTTACCTAAAATATTGTAGTTTTTATTTGAGAATAGTAAGTGCTGACAATTAGCATTGATCTTTTGGTATTTATGTGGGTATTCATGTAGTTTCCTGTGGGAAGAGAGTCTTCATATTAAAAAGCCCTTGAATTCCTGGAATAAAATTTGTTTTGGAGGACTCTTCTTTTAAAATGTCTGGTGTATTTATTTATTTAATTTATAAAGATTTTATTTATGTATTTGAAAGGAGAGAGAGTGAGCCAGCATGAGTGTGGGGAAGGGGCAGAAGGAGAGGGAGAAGCAGACTCCCCGCTGAGCAGGGAGCCTGACACATGAGGCTCAATCCCAGGACCCTGGGATCATGACCTGAGCCAAATGCAAATGCTTAACCGACTGAGCCCCCGCAGGCACTCCTAAAATATCTGTTTTATTTTTTCATTTTTTTTCCATTTTAATTTATTCTATTTCTTTTCAGTGTTCCAAGATTCATTGTTTACATATAACACCCAGTGCTCCATGCAATACGTGCCTTCCTTAATACCCACCACGAGGCTCGCCCAACCCCCTACCCCCTTCCCTTCTGAAACCCTCGGTTTGTTTCTCAGATGGGGGAAAGCAGAGGTAAAGACAAACCATGAGAGACTTTGGACTCTGAGAAAATGTGTGTTTTAAATAAGAGTGCATTTTATATTTGCTTTGGTAATGACTTAATTTTTATTGAATACATTCATATTGGCTTGTTAGGTTGTGTGTATGTGCGTACTACTTCGGCAAAGCTTTAGAATCAGAGGTGTTAGATTCATAAAGTGACTTGAGAAACTTTTCCCTCTTTACTCTGATCAGATTCACAGTCGTCGCATGGCATCTGCAGTTCCTCTTTCTGTAGTTTTGTTTCCTGTGCTTTCAGTTACCTCTGATCTGGAAGCTGGTGATCCTCCTTCTGGTCCTTTCTCAGAAGGTCAGTAGTGGCCTAACGCTACATCGTGCTACATGATTTACTTCACTCCATCTCATGTAAGCATTTTGTCATCTCCCATCATCACAAGAAGAAGAGTGAGCACAGCACAGTAAGGTATTTTTAGAGAGAGAGAGCACATTCATGTAGCTTTTATGACAGTACATTGTTATAATTGTTCTTTTTTCTTATTGTTGTTAATCTCTTCTTGTGTCTAAATTATAGAGAAAACTATCATAAACGTGTATGTATAGAAACAACATACACAGTTGACCTTTGAACAGTGGGGGCCTAGGGCACCAACCTCCACACAGTGGAAAATTCACATATAACTTTCGACTCCCCCAAAACTTAACTACTAATAGTCTATTGTGGACTGGAAGCCTTACCTTTAATGTGAACGGTTGACTAACACATATTTTGTATGTTATATGTATTATATATTGTATTCTTGGAGTAAAGTAAGCTAGAGGAAAGAGTATGTGCTTAAGAAAATCAAAAGGAAAAGCAAATACGTTTGCAGTACTATGCTGTATTTATTGAAAAAAATCCATGTATAAGTCGACTCATGCCGTTCAAACCTGTGTTGTTCAGCAGTCATCTGTGTAGGGTCCAGTACTACCCTGAGTTTCAGTTACCCACTGAGCGTCTCCATGACCAAATGTATCTCCTACAAGGAAGGTGGAGGGGGGAACTGTTGTAGCTGATAAAATAAAAAAATTATCTGTTCTATGAAATAATGAATATAAGTATGGCATTGATATAAATTTTTCTGTTTTATAAGATATATCTCCTTGGGGTGTCTGGGTGGCTCAGTGGGTTAAAGCCTCTGCCTTCAGCTCAGGTCATGGTCCCAGGGTCCTGGGATCGAGCCCCACATCGGGCTCTCTGCTCAGCAGGGAGCCTGCTTCCCCCCCTCACTCTGCCTGCCTCTCTGCCTACTTGTGATCTCTGTCTGTCAAATAAATAAATAAAATCTTTGAAAAAAAAAAGATATATCTCCTTTATTCTTTTTAAAGAACATGATTTTTGATGTACTCATCATCTCTGTTCTCAGTTACTATTATCAACTTTTTTCTTCTGTTGGGCATTTTGTTTTTCTATTTCTTGTTTCTCGAATGGACTGTTTGCCCCTTTGTTTTTCATCTTTTCTGTGCTAATGCGTGTATCTTCCTCTGAAGTTGACTTTGGTTGTCTTCCGTAGTGTAGCGTGTGCTTGATCTAATTTGCTTAAGAGACTGTAATTTGGGTTTTGATCTTTTCAATGGCTGAAGAGTTCTTTTTGGAAGAAGGCTTTCCAGTTCTGAACAGATGGACCTCTTTATCCTTTGTTTTGAAAATTTTTTGTTTTACTGATTGTTGTAAGAGTGTGGCCTATATAGTTTCTTTTTTTTTTCAAGATTTTATTTATTTATTTGACAGAGATCACAAGTAAACAGAGAGGCAGGCAGAGAGAGAGGGGGAAGCAGGCTCCCCGCCGAGGAGAGAGCCTGATGCTGGGCTCAATCCCAGGACCCTGAGATCATGACCTGAGCCAAAGGCAGAGGCTTTAACCCACTGAGCCATCCAGGCGCCCCTACAGTTTCTATTTTTATAAGACTTTGGTGAGTTCTTGGTGATATAGTGAAATTTTATTAACATTCCTTGTTAATTTGGCAATTAAGTGTCTATTTTGGAGATTCACTGTTTTGTATATCTGTTCATTGGATCATTCACCTATTCAAAAATAGCGAGTAAGTAATGCTAATCACCTGCACTAAGGGAGTCCCAAAGAGTCTCGATTTTATACTCTGATGATAATCCAGCACCTCTGATATTTCCCCATAGGCCATGCCCTATGAATTCATAAATTCCAGATTTGTTTACCATAAGCAACCAAGACAGGGCAGGTGTACCTTGTGAAAAGCATTCTGAACTGTCAGCAAGTACCATCAGTGTATAAGGAGATTTGGACAGATTCTTCTTTTTCTCCCCAGGAAAAAAAGAATGGAATACAGATAAGCTATTACTGTATTGCTCCCTAATTGTTAAAAATAACTTCAAATAAAGAAGGGGAAATGTTGAAAATCTGGAAATAAAATTCCAAATGCTTCAAAAACAAATTGAAAGCTGAAATAAAGGTAATAAAGGGAAAGAAAGACTAGAATACTAATTAATTCTCAACAGTGATAGAAAAATAGAGATTAAAATAACTGGTACTTCTGGGGCACCTGGGGGGCTCGGTCAGTTAAGCGTCCAGCTCTAGGTTTTGGTTCAGGTCATGATCTCAAGGTTGTGAGAACGAGCTCTGTGTGGGGCTTGTGATTCTCTTCCTCTGCCCTTCCCCCCCATGTTTGCTCGTGTGCTCACTCTTTCTTTTTCTCAAATAAATAAAATCTTAAAAAAAATTATCTGGTAATTCTCATCTCTCTTTCTCACCTTATCCCCACCCTTGCCACCAAGGCCTGCTTACTTTTTATTTCTCACATGTGACACATTTCTTTTTTTCCTTCCCCCTTGCATTGTCTCATTCCTCTTTGCAACATCCTTCTTTCAGATCTTCAGTTAGCTAATTCCTTCTTTTAACTGACAGTGCAGTATAACGATGGCGACCATACACTCTGAAGCCGGGCTTCATGGGATCAGAGTGTACCTACACCACTGAATAGCAGGGTTATGTAGCCTCTCTGTGCCTCAGTTTTGCCATCTGTAAAACGGAGACAATGAACTTACTTCCTAGATTTGTAAGGATTAAAAAGTTACTCCATGGTATGTGACACATAATAATGACTAGTCATCATTGTCATTCATATCTTCATTATTTGTTCACTGTTTGTATTAGTCACTGTGTAATTTGAGTATTCAAAAAATATATCTCTATGAATTACTCTTTGCTTCCTTTTTTTTTCAACGTGGACATTAACTCACTCTTGGCAGTGCCCACCAGATTGATTAGGTAGATGTTGATGTCAGTAGTACGCATATAATTTCATTATTTGGAGAGTGAAAAACATTGTAAAACCAGCTGTTATTTTCACTAAGTGCTGTATCAGCTATCCCTGGTTGTACCTGAACGTGTGTTCCACTATTTTCCTTGTGGTTGGCTGTCAACACTAATACACTGTTACCTTGAGCTTTATTTTTATTCTCAGGGGCGATGTTCCTTAACAAAAGACATATTGTGTAGGTTATGGTAAGCTTCATTACTCTTGACCCTGGCTGCCCTTTATAATTTGGATCAACATTTATTGACCCAACAGGATCCAATCGACATATTTGGATTCAGTCAATATGATCGACCTGCTGTTAATCTCAATGGAAGTCAATATATTTATAGTCTGACATTAATGACTTATTAGATTGAAAGCTTTATGAAGCAATTCAAGGCAGTATCTCGTTAGCTACATTAGTTCTGTCATTCATTTGACTTGGAGGTTCTGGCCTTGGGTGAGTAGAAGGTTGAAGCAGTTGAAGCCGACTTTTAGAATCAGATTGATTTCAAAGATGCTCCGACAGAGCTGTTGACCTCAAGCTTTGCAAGCCATGGAATACATCAGGCTTCATGGGTCACCTTTTTAAAATGGTGAGACTTTGGACACATTCATTGTAGGGGACCTGACAGACTAAAGGCATTTGTGCACAATTTTGTTACTGTGCCTTTTGTTTGGCTCTCAGTATTTCTTCATCCGTATACCTAACTCTGTTTCTCCTGAATTGCATCCTTTATGCATTGTTCATGATTGCGAATATACACCGTTTTCAGCAAGGCATCGTGAGTTGGATATTTTCCTGCATTCAGTATTAATAAAGAGTTGGTCTTTATTAGGTTTCCCTACCTTTGCCTCCCAGAACACTGCTTTGTGTATAGTATTTGTCGAGACGCCAGAAGAATAACATCAAAAGAGAGTTTAGTCGCTTCTCTGTAGTTCTTTTGCAACATGTTCTATGATTGGCAATAACATGGGCTTATCATACTACTTTTGGGGTGTGGGCTTGGGGGAAGGCTGTGACAGTTAATAAATGGTGTTTCTTTCGATGTGTTTTTGAATTTGAGTAAGAAAGCAAATTATACCAGAATCAAATCAGAACTGTAAATAAAGCCACCATGTGAGCCTTGCAGTATTTTCACAAACTTCTGCCTTCTGCTGGACCAGTGGTTCTCAGCCAGGGGCTATTTTCCTTCCTCAGCAGACATTTGATAACGTCTAGAGATGGTTTTGATTCACACAGTTGGTGGGGGAGGGTGATGCTCCTGGCATCTGGTGGGTAGAGGCCAGAGCCCCCGTGACCGAGTCCCTCAACTCCAAATGTCACTAGTGCCGAGCTAAGAAAGCCTGGTTTAGAGGAAGCGTCATACTTTTGGTTTGAGCTCTGGTCATTCAGAAGGAACATCCCAGATTCATTTTCCCAGCTAAGTTGCGTTATGCAACCCTGTTTTAAAATTCCAATCTGTCTGTGTCCGATGCACTGCAGTAAGCCTGCTTCTTGGTATGAGGGAAATTGTTTTCCACTAACTGATGACCTCAGCTTAGCAGTTCCTTGTGCAGCACATCAAAGCTCACAGTCAGGCTTGGTGCAGCAAGTGCACTTTTGAGTGGCTTTATGACATATAAAGACCCTCTTTGGCATTCATACTGTGCTGCTCTATTGTTTACAAGCCAGCAGTAAATTATTTATGGATATTGCTGGAGATAGGACTCACTTGCTCTCTCTTTTTTAACCCCAAAGCTAATTTTTATCCGGTGGCAGGATTTTATGTGAAAGCTATTTGGTCGGAACTGGGGGTAGGGGGTTGGGGGGTAGGGGGAGATGGTATGTCTTCTTTGCATTTATGTGACAGGTTTTATGGTACCAATCCCATCCACTTTTTATTAGACTTGTTCTGGAAATTATTGACTAAATCATGAGCTCAACAGATAGTAATTTTTTTCCCTTTGAATTCCCAACTTAACATAATTTCGGGAGGACTCTTCCTGAGTCATTATGAGAAAAACTACTAGAAAAATCTCATTTTGGAATTAATGCAAAGCAAAAGATCTTTAGGTTGCTTTGGAACCCTGATCTATAAATGGATTTATAAATGGATAGGATCCTAAGTATATGAGAGTGTGGGGTTTTTTGGTAATAATAAGGTGATCACCGAAGGCATCATATAGAATATGTGGTTATTTTTGCCAGGCTCGATGTTCTTCAGTTCTTTTTTTTAATATGGAAAATATGATTTCCATTTGAATTTACACTGACCTATTCTCAACTACTGCCTCTGATTTGGGGATTTTTTTTTTTTTTTTGATCTTCATTACCCTTTTCCCCAAGTGCTAACATTTTGTTCTTAAATTTGCCAGGAAGTTATGAGATTGACTATTTTATAAAAAACAGTGATACTAAAAGTATATGTACAAGGCGATGCTAATCAGAATGCATAACTTAAACCAGAATCCCACAGCTTTCTCTAGTAGATCTTTGCTTTTATTGGGGCTGATAAATTACCAGTTGTACATTAAAGAATGACTTCTTCCTGAATTAACATGAGACAAACTACCAGATGTCAATAAGAATGGCCTTCCTAGTGGATTTCATTGTGGACTGAAAGTTTGTGCCAGTAGTTTAGGCTCTAAGGAGGCTCTGAAACCTGGTAAGAAGTAGAGGACAGAGACAGTGTAGACTTGGAATCGAGTCATTAGTCCCTGGGTATGATAAAGCCAATGGCAGTATGGAAAAAAAAAAAAAAAGAACTCAAAAGATAAGCATGGTGATATTATTTTTAATTGATTTCTTTGCTTTATAGATGCATCCTATTAGAGCCTTGGGATTTCCTAGTTTTAGAGGTTGGGTTAATTAAAAACACAATATGAATCTTGGGATTTCTGCTGTAGAGGTTTATGGGGTCATCTGGCCTATTGGATTCTTTAAGAATCTTGGTTCTTGCATGCAAATAGATTTTATGGCTTGAACTCTTTCCTTGATGAGAAAGTAAAATTTGTAGGTAAGGACTTAAAAAAAAAAATCCGTCTCATGAAAATTGCATTTCTAAACTTGCATAAATCCACCAGTATATAGGGTTGGTGTCTGGTATGGTTCTAGGGCTATAGATTGGGGCTTTTGGTAAAAAACAAAAAGAAAACCCCAACCCAGCAACATAATAATAATAATAATAATAATAACTCAAGTTTAATATTTTTAATATATCAGAAAACATTGAGATGACCATATATCCTGGTTTGACTATTGATTATTTTTTGGTATCCAGAACATTCCTGTTTAGATGAGAAAGTATATGGTTACTCAAAGAAACAGATGAGTTATACTGTGTTTGAGACTTCTTAACTAGTTGATTTCCTCCTCTTTTCTTAAGGTAATTAAGTTCATCAAAACATTCCTTTATCTTTCCCTCACAAAGGTAAACCAGCTTTGATATTTTACATGGTTTTAAAGACCATTTATTATAATTCTGGTGTATTTAAATGATTTTAATTATTTCAATGGGTCCTATTAAATAAAAGGTTCTAAATTAGTTTTTGATAAGTTTTATCTTCTGCCTTTGCAAGGATTTATACAGTGTTCCTATGCTGTAAAAGTACTAATTAACAAATGGTTGCTCAAATGATTTCGAGAAAATGATTTTTTAAAGAGCTTATATAGGAAAATTGTATTTAAGATTCCTGACACTATCTGTTACTGAATCCACAGTTGTATTTGAATCATTGGCTCTTAATTTATTTTGAATCTTGAAGGGGAGAGAATTTGCCACCCCAAAGTATGTTCCTTTGGCATTAGACTTAGTTGAAACTGATTATTTTTTAAGAAACAGCAGACACGGGGTCTCAGTCAAGGACACAGAAGGGTAGAAGGAAAATTATTTTTCTTCCCCAAAAGCTCATTTCATTACTACACTTGAGAATCTGGTAGAAGCTAAGATTATCCTTGCATACAAAAAAATTAAATACCCATAGCATTAAAAAAGAACATTGTTGGACTCAAGAACCCCATGTTGCCCTTCAAAGCATTTTAGTTTCAGAAACCCACCCGTAGACATGAGAAGCTGGGGATTATGGGCTGTGTTTTTCCTTCCTTTTCGTTTTTTCTACTCTTCCCTGAATCTCCAGTGATTTTTTTTTCATTTTCCCATGAAGATGTTAATTGTCGGGAAGTGTTTCCCACTCTGTAAACTTTGCAGTGGATCATTGAGAAATGCTAGACCCAACACTTACATGCTCTTTGTTCTGGGGTGATTTACGTAAGCTTCTCAGAGCCTCACTATCCTCATGTATAAGTCACAGATGACACTGTGTACTTCATGGAGTGGTGGAAGTCCCTTTAGCTCTATGGAGACATTACCTCTGAGTCCTCTCAACTATCTGCCCACAGAAGGTGAAGTTTCCCAGCAGACCATCCTTGGTGCTGATGAAATCAAGTTACTCTATTATTTGATCTTATATAGAGATACATGAATTACCTAAGAGTTGCTCATTTATGTCTGCTCAATTTTCCTGGTAGGCAGGGCTGGTGTGCTTTAAGAAAAGCCATATTATCTCATCCTAATTGAAACCAGTGTATTTTTCCCCAATGGCCATGTCTTATTGTCCAAAGTTCCAAATAATTGTCCATAGTTCCAAATAATTCTCACTTTCTTCTTTGGGTTAGAAATTAACTTGACTTTGCAAGCCTGTTGCCAAACAGGGGCCTAGGGAATAGACTAAAGATTTTAATGATGATGAGAGGGTCAGATGGAGTCCAGAGCATGTTTTGTGCCTTGGGATGAAGAACACAGTGAGCATAGGAAAAACACTGGCAGAAGATGGCCAGAAGCTGTAGAGTTGATAGGCACAAAATTGTTGGATTATCTGCAGAAAGAGATCAAAGACAAAGCTTGCGCATATCATAATGGTACTTGCTGGCCTGTTAGCTTCCTCCTCCACTTTTAAAGTTTATGAGCCTCAAATTACATATATTAGTTGCATAAGAATATTGCATATACCAGAGAAATAAATTACATTGCTAATTTGATGTCATTTTACCTGAGGCATCCTAATATGATACTAATTTCTGAGTTGGACACAAAAGTCTGTGCAGTACACTGGGAACAATGTGGACAGTGGATCAAAGAGATCATTTTCCACCTCTGAGCCTTAGTGTTCTCATTTCTCAAAAGCAAATCATTTTACTGCTTTGAAGTGATTTTTGCATTAGATGACACATTTTGGAAAAGTGGCTCGTTTAGGGACAGGCACATAATGGGCACCAAATAATTACCTTAAATATGAGATACATTGCCTTTAAAAAAGTAAAGTTTCGAAGTCGACTAGGAAGTTTGGTTCCCCATAAATTATTTCCATTTCTTTGTTACTTGTTTATTTTACAGTGCTTTTCGACTTGGGCACATACCAGTCACATTTTGGGCTCTTAAAAAACATAGATACCCACGACCATTCTTCATCTGTACTTATAAAAGTTTCCCTGATGGTTCTAATTATGTTTTGTGATTTAAACCAGGTTTCTTGCATATTTTATTTTTACTCCCTTTCTTTGGTTTTCTCTCTCTTTTTTAATATTTTATTTATTTATTTGATAGAGCAGGAATAGGGAGGAGGGGATGAAGGAAAGGGAGGGGGCAGACTCCCCACTGAAGACGTGGGGTCTGAGGACCTCGAGATCATGACCTGAGCCAAAGGCAGACGCTTAACCGACTGAGCCACCCAGGTGCCTCCCTTTCTTTGGTTTTCTAATCTCCAAATAGCCAGATGAAAATGAGAGTGAAACTAACTATTCACAAGTAACATCGCCACCACCACTATTGATTACTGTGGTGTAATAGCGTTCATATGTCTTATTTCATGTGTTAGCACTCTCCCAAGACTCACTATGCACAGGTGATGGTGAACTCACTTCATCGTCCTTTTCTGCTTCTACTGAGGATGCTGAGGAATGAGAAGCATTCATATTCAGATGTGATTGGCTTTCTATAGAAAACTATTATTATTTTGAATTGAATAGAAATATTTCATATATGCTTATTCATGTAAATTCACTCTCTACCTGACTGATAAACACATCAAGAGGACGTTCTTTTTTTTCCCCCCAAGATTTGTATTTATTTATTGACAAGTAGAGCGCAGGAAGAGGGAACACAAGCAGGGTGGGAGTGGGAGAGGGAGAAGCAGGCTTCCCACTGAGCTGGGAGCCCAATGCGGGGCTGGATGTGGGGCTCGATCCCAGGACCCTGGGATCCTGATCTGAGCAGAAGGCAGACGCTTAACGACTGAGCCACCCAGGCACCCCAAGAGGACATTCTTGATAGGACATTCAAAGGGAGACCTTTTTGGTCTTTAAAAGGCTGTGCTTATGCTAAGGGTATTTGAAGATCAAATACCTGTTCTCAAAATACTGCTTCTTCTGTTTTTTTTTAAGGTGACTAAAATATCTTAAAGAGGTACACCCAGTGAAGAAAAACACCATTGGTCTGGGGAATGTAACAAATAGAAAAGTATTGACCTGTTTTATATATGGAGTAACTCTGCCTTCGTGGAGGCACTTGGAAATAAAATTAAGCATAGGTCAAAAGAATTTATGTGAAACTTTTGGATACTTTAAGTGTTCTTATTATTTTCCTTTGCCTGACTTGGGCAAGATTATACTTAATTTACAGTGTTTTATTTTTGTTCTCTTGATTATTGTTTGTGTGGTAGATATATAAGTAAAACATTTTTATTATAATCATTTTAACAGCATGTTATTTTTAAATGTTTATATTATATAATTATTCAAACCTATACCAAAGTAGAGGGCACAATGGGCCAAAACTCCATGTAATTGGCTTCATGAATTTTCAGTATTTTGTCATTTTTCCCCATTTATTTCTCCCCTTTTAGGGGCACTTTTAAATTTTAGATATGGTGCATTTCACCCTTGCATACTTCAGTGTACAAGACGTCTTTTACACTTACTGCTTGGTCTGTTACATAGCCCCCCAGTACTGAGTGCATGATTTTGTGATTTGATCTGGATTCAGCTCTGTGACTTACATCTGCTCTGTGTTGTGTCATTTGGGCTAACTGCTGAGTTTTCTCCTGGCTGTCAACTAAATTTGGTCTGGCATTTGGTTTGTGGCTGCAGGTTGGTGCACCTTGATTTTGTCCACATGGCCTCTCACCTTCCTGTAAGCTAAACCTGGCTTTTTCATTGCAAAGTGGTTTCAGGATTCCAAGAGAGAAAACAGGTCTCATGAGCTCTGGCCTTGGAAGTCACACACCACCACTTCCTGCTGCGTTCTGCTGGTCACAGGAAGTCAAAGGGCCAGCCCTGATTTGAGGGGAGGGAAATAGGTTCTTCCTCTAGATGGGAGGAAGGGCAAAGACACATGACACAGAGGCAGGTGGGCAATGAGAGGAATTGTTCTTGGTGTTTTTTAAACAAGACTCTATTTTTAGAGAAGTTTTGGGTTCACAGAAGTATTGAGCCATAAGGTACAGTAGGTTCCCATATATCTTCTGCCCCAGCACATGTATAGCCTGTCCCATTAATCAGCACCACCACCAGAGTGGTACATTTGATACAATTGATGAGCCTAGGGGCACCTGGGCAGCTTAGGGTCTGCCTTTGGCTCAGGTTATGATCCCGGGGCTTGGGGATCACATCGGGCTTCCTGCTTAGTGGGGAGTCTGCTTCTACTTCTCCCTCTCTCCCTCCCCCTGCTTGTGTTCACTCGCTCTCTGTCAAACAGATAAAATCTTTTACAAAGAATTTTTAAAAATTGGTGAGCCTACCTACATTAACACCTCATTATCACCCAGAGTGCAGAGTTTACATTAGGGTTTACCCTTGATGTCTTACGTTCTGTGGGTTTGGATCAATGTATGACATGTTTTCACCCTTATAATATCAAAGAGAGAAGTTTCACTGCCCTAACAATCCTTTGTGCTCTTCTTATTGAGTCCCACTCCCCACCCCCAAACCCTGGTAATCACTGGTATTTGTACTGTCTCCATAGTTTTGTCTTTTCCAGAATGTCATATACTTGGAATCCTACAGTTACGTAGCCTCCTTAGATTGGCTTCTTTCACCTAGTACTGTACATGTCAGATTCTTCCATATCTTTTTATGGTTCAATAGCTCATCTGTTTTCAGCACCGAATAATATTCTGTTGTCTAGATATACCACAGTTTATCCATTCACCTCCTGAAGTACGTCCTAGTTGCCTCCAAATTTTGGCTTTACGAATGAAGCTACTACAAGCATCAGTGGGCAGGTTTTTGTGTGTATGTAAGTTTTCCACTTCTTTGGATAAATACCAAGTAGTGCAATTGCTGGATGGTATAATAAGGCTGTGTTTAGTTTTGAAAACAGTGCCAACCTGTCTTCACACGTGTCTCTCCCGTTTTGCTTTTATAAGCGAAAAGTCTATCATAGGATATCTGATATTTTTGTTTTTACTATCACCATGCCACTAAAGGAGTTAACAAATTTAACAGTATTTTTAAAAAATTAATTTTTTTAAAGATTTTATTTATTTGACACAGATCACAAGTGGGCAGAGAGGCAGGCAGAGAGAGAGAGAGGAGGGAGCAGGCTCCCTGCGGATCAGAGAGCCAGATGTGGGACTCGATCCCAGGACCCTGAGATCATGACCTGAGCTGAAGGCAGAGGCTTAACCCACTGAGCCACCCAGGCGCCCCCCAAATTAATTTGTTTTTAATGTTATGTTTTAGTTTGCATTCAGTAATTTTGTATGTGTTTGCATGTGTACACTTCTCTGACTTTTGACAAATGTATAGAGCTCTCTAATAGTCACCGGAATTAGGGTATAGATGAGTTTCCTCACTACCAAAAACTCCTATGTGCTGTCCACTTGAAATCAAACCCACTTGTACTCCTAACCACTAGAAACTACTGATTTGTTATCAATCTCAATAGTTAGGCTTTTTTTTTTTTTTTTGGAATATCATATAAGTAAGAATTGACTGAAGGTAATCCTTGTGAGTCTGTGTTGTTTCGCTTAACATAATACATTTGAGGTTGATCGGTATTATTGGGTCAGTAACATGTTCCTTTTATAGTAGTCCATTTTTAGGATGTACCACTGCTGGTTTTTACATTCTTTAGTTGAATGACGTGTAGATTTTTCTAGTTTGGGGGAATTGTCAATAATGCTGTGATAAATATTTATATATAGATTTTTGTATGAACCTAAGTTTTGGTTTCTTTAGGGTAAATACCTAGGAGTTGGATCATATAATAGGAGCATGTTTAAATTTAAAAAATAGCCAAACTGTTGAGGCATTTGGATGGCTCAGTTGGTTAAGCATCCAACTTTTGATTTCAGCTCACGCTGTGATCTCAGGGTCGTGAATTCGAGCCCCACATTGGGCTCTGTGATTGGTGTGGGGTCTGCTTGGGATTCTCTCTCTCCCTCTCCCTGTACTCCCTGCCCACTGCTCATACTTGCTCGCACATGTGCTCTCTCTCTCTCTCTCTCTGTCAAATAAATAAATAAAATCTAAAAAATATGGCCAAACTGTTTTCTGTTCTCACCAGCACTTTGTAAAGCTTTATGTATGTTTGTTTTAGCCATTCTAATAGGTATAGGGGTATGTTATTGTTATTTTAATTTGTATTTTCCTGATGACAAGTGGTCTTGAGTATCTCTGCATGTGCTTATTTGCATCCCATGTCTCTTCTTCAGTGAAAATATATGGAAGGTATGTAACAGGCAAAACTTTTGCCCGTTCTTAAAATTAGGTTGTTTTTTAGTGAGTTTTGAGACTTCTTTTTATCTTCTACATATAGGCCTTTTGTTCGGTAACTGCTAGGCAAATAGTTTTTCCCAGTCTATAGATTGTTCTTTTATTCTTTTGTGATGTGAAGAGCAAAAGTTTTTAATTTTGATAAATTCACATTTGTCTTCTTTAACTTATATGAATCAGAACTCTTTGTTTAATCCAAGATCATGAAGATTTTCTCCTAAAAGTTTATATTATTTAAAATTTTGCATTTATACCTGTGATCCATTTTGAGTTAATTTTGTGCAAGGTTTGAGATACAGGTTGAAGTTTTTCCTCTCCCCTCTTGGTTTAATGTGGGGCAGGGCAGGGAAGAATAGAGATGTGCAATTGTTCAACAACATTTCTTTAGAGGACTCCTTTCTTCCTTGAGTTCATTTTAAAACTTAACAGTTGGCTATATTTGTGTTGATCTGTTTCTGTGCTCTGTGATTTGTTGAGTTGATATTTGTGTCTTCCCTCTCACCAATACCCCTCTCCAAGGACTGGAAGGTCCTTACATTATAAGGAGGACCACATCTAGCCACATCTAGCTCTCTTGCTTGTGGTAACTTTATAGTAAGTCAGTCTTTTTGTAGATTTATTTATTTATTTTAGAGAGAGAGAGCAAGGAAGGGAGGGAAGAGGGAGAGAAGGAATCTCAAGCAGATTTCCCACTGAGCACAGAGCCTGATGCGGGGCTTGATCCCATGACCCTGAGATCATGACCTGAGTTGATATCAAGAGTCGGGTGCTTAACCAACTGAGCCACCCAGTTGCCCCTATAATAAGTCTTAAAATCAGGTTGTGTGCATCTTCCAACTTTGTTCTAATAGTAATTTTTTAATATTATTTCATAACAGTCTCCAATTTCAGTTTTTCCCAATAGCTTCAAAATTATTTTGTTCAGTTGTTTTGCTTGAATCAAGACCTGAATCTCCTTTGACACACTGAATTGGGTTGTATATCTCTGAAGTTTTTCCTGTAACACTTCCCCCACCTTCTGTCCCCCTTCGTGCCTTAAGGAACCAGTTCATTTGTCCAGTAGAGTGTCCCACATACCCCCTTTGCCTGACTTTTTTCTTCATGGTGTCATTCAGATTGCTGTTGTATTCCTCATACATCTTGTAAACAGGCGATTAGATCTCGATTGGCTTTGGGTTTAGATTTTGATTAGGTGACTTCACAGGTTCCTTTCTAAGCTTTACATCAAGAGTTGCACAATGGTGATGTTTTGGTTTTAGAGTTCATTTTGCATTTATTAGACAGAAAGTTTGTTTATAGAAGGACTTTACTTGATCAGCTTTGCATTGGAGAGGCAGGACAAATGTTTCTTTCCTTAATTTATCAATTTTCATAGTAATGAGTTGGTGCCCTGGCAACTTCTGATTGAGACCAATTATTTTTACTATCCTTGTGAACTTATGGATTTGTAGTCACTTAGGATATTTAAAGCCATTTAAGTCATTTTTTTTTAAAGATTTATTTATTTATTTATTTGACAGAGAGAAATCACAAGTAGGCAGAGAGGCAGGCAGAGAGAGAGGAGGAAGCAGGCTCCCTGCTGAGCAGAAAGCCCGATGCGGGGCTCGAACCCAGGACCTGGGATCATGACCTGAGCCGAAGGCAGCGGCTTAACCCACTGAGCCACCCAGACGCCCTAAGTCATTATTTTTGATGCTCAAATTATCTCATTTTAGTCCACTGAAAGCTCTTTCACCTTGACATTAACCCATTACTTCTTTTTTTTAAGATTTTATTTATTTATTTGAGAGAGAGTGAGAATGAGAGAGAGAGAGAGCATGAGAAAGGGGAGGGTCAGAGGGAGAAGCAGACTCCCTGCCGAGCAGGGATCCTGATGTGGGATTTGATCCCAGGACTCCAGGATCATGACCTGAGCCGAAGGCAGTTGCTTAACCAACTGAGCCACCCAGGCACCCCGAACCCATTACTTCTTAATAGTTTTCTTGTTTTCTGGATCAGTAGTATCCTAAACTAATCTTGTTCATTTTCCTGTCCCATTCCTGGATTCAGCCATTTCTCCAAAGAATCCTTGGAACCTTTCAGTGGCTAATAGACTCTAGAAAACACATTTTAGCGACTGGTAAAACAGGTAAATTTTGAATGTTGGCAACGTGGTGGTTTTCGGAGTTTTTATTTTAAAGCATCATACAGATCTTCAAAGAAAGTTTATACTATCCTCATAATCCATTGTTAAGCCTCAATTAAAAGGACTGGCCTAGAGTAAGAATTTACCAACCTCAAGTCCAAAAGTGGCTGCCCTGCATTTCCATAACTATTAGTGTACCTGATTATCTAAAGGGTTGGAGCATTGTGGGGGGACAAATTCTGTGAAAGATTTCTCTGAGGCAGTGATTGACTACAGTTAAATGCAAGTGTCGCTGCCAGTAGGACTGGAAGGTCCTTACATTATAAGGAGGACACGTCTAGCCATATATCAAGATTTGGTTTATATCAGGTCACCAACTTTGCTTTCAGCAGTGTCACACTTACTTTCCTGTCATATTTGTTCAGCGGAAATCGGGAGAAAAAGGCATGCTCCAGCATTAAATCTGCTATGAGTATACAAATTTTTATTAAGCTAGACAACAGTGTGAATGCAAAGACTTTAAAGTGACAATTTTTGTATGGAACTAGCTAGACATTTTGATCTCATTACCTTGAATAAAGTTATGCTGCACTTTGCATAAATGTGTTTATTCTCCTATTTGCATTGGGAAATGACCTTTCCCTCAGTACTGATGCGAGCCTCAGGGCAGGAAACACTGACTGTGTAACTTAGCTCCTGTTCACCGTGTGCAGGCAGGTGCTGTATATAGTCTCAGTCTGTCTACTTTCTCATATTCTAGAAATGAGAAAGGTCGAAGATAGCTGCATTCAGTGATTTAAAATTCAAATGAGAAGCTGTCTCTTGCTCTGTGAACCCAGTCATTATCCATGATCTGTATGTCCTTTGCCTACTTGATTTTTTCCTTAGCTTTTTTATTACTTGTGCAGAATACTAGAATAAACACACAATGTATATGAGATACCAAGCATCGGACTCTCTTTATCTCCATCTGCATTATATCTACGTCTATAGGTTCATCTACATCTGTAGCTGTATTTAGCTAGCTGGCTAGACTACTAAGCTTTCGGTAAGCTTTTCTTTATGTTTCTTTTTTTCCCATTGTTGGGGAGCACTTATTGAGCACTTATTCTAAACCATTTACAGATATCCTAGCAAGTAACGGGTGATAGGCTTCTGAATGCTGACATGTATGTGTACTTGATGTCCCACCGAACCTGTAATGTAAGAGGTATTTGCCCAAATAAAGATGTGCATAGTACACTCTGCATCTAGTCCTCCATCATGAACCTTCATTACTGGCTCATGCCCCCTGTAATTTACCCAGGTTCTTAGACTGATGATGATGCTAGCTCAGTAGTTTTGTAGGAAGAACCGAGCATATCTCTCTTATCATACAGCACGGTGTCAGAGGCCTTCATAAATATTTTGGCTCCGCATATATTCCAACCAAAAGAAAATAAACTGCGGTTGTGGCCTTAAAAACAGCTCCATTGACTTAGCCCTCCTACCACATGACAATCCATTGTGTAGCACTGGGGCACACCATTCCCCTCGTCTCTGCATTTTATTTATGAATTTTACATGAAATCATTACCATTTCTGTATTCAATTTTTCTGCAGCGGCGGAAGCAGGGATCTAAACAGGCTGTTACATCTCAAAGACACATTCATTAGGCCTGAATTATGAGTTCAGCATATCCTGAAAATAGGAACTGCTCAGAACCTCCTCACAGCTGTGGTTTTGCTTCTCTCCTACAACTGCCATTGCCATGTACAAAATGACGACTCCATTCCACCCCCACCAGATGTTTTTGCCCTTGTTTTATGGTGTTAGCTTTGAATACAGAAAGCTTGTGTTTTATCAAAATCTATATAGGCTGCTTTTAAGGAAGATGAGGGAAGAAAACACAAGGTTGTTGATATTAATATAAAGTACTAGAAGAATCTGTCTCCTGGCTTCAGTCACTTCAAAAGATAGAAAGCTAGGAGTCTTTTATATGGAAAAGATGTATTGAAGAGATCTAATATTTTAAAAAGATGGTAGCTTGAAAATAAAAAATTGTAAAAAAAAAGTTGGTGGCTTATACTCATAAAATAGCACGTGCTTCAGTCATAAATGGAAGATAATAAATATCACTACTGATCTTCTCTAGAACCAATCAATTAATTTTTATTAATTTCTTTTAATGGTAATATGTTCATGGTAGAGCCCTCAGACAGTTTTATGAGAATCTCATTATCCAAGTAGAGATACCTCTTGGAAGATACCAATTCTGTATTTATTTGGGCTACCATATTGTGTCTGCTTAATCACATCTCTTACATGGAAAAGACTTGTCCTAAAGGCAAAAAAGGAATAAAGGACTTTAAGATTTGGTAAAAATAACTAAGTAAAGGTAGTAAGGAAATTGGAATTAATATCTAGCCTTCATGGCTTATTGCTCATCCATGTTCATTCATGTTAATATAATTAATACATAGCGTTTATTATTTGTCAGAGATGCAGGTAGTTGGTGATAATTATAATGTGATGAAAGCTGGGATAGAAGAATGAAAATAAGCCTTTACCATGTGTCTTGTGTATTCCAAGTACTTTTTTATGTAGCCTATTTTATTTAACCCTTAAAAAATGTCTATGAAGAAGGTATTTGTATTGTTTTGTTAGAAATGAAGATATTAGCTTAAAGATGATTAGTTGTCCTTTTTAGTGTTGTAGAGCAACAACGTGGCAGAACACATTCTCTTCAGATCTGTCTGTTTTTATGAAATGATGCTGCTTCATTTGAGCAACATCATGAGGGATAAATAGAAGTTTGACAAGAAGTACACATAGAAGGAATGACATTCCAGCTCAAGACTCATAGAAAAGGAGAAGCGCTGTTCTTTCTGGTAATTGCCAGAAGTTCAGTCTGGTTGGAGTGCAGGCTGAATGAAGGGGAATAGGGAGAGAAGAAGCCTGATGCCTTGGCCCACAACTTAGAAAGTGTTTGAATGAAAATCAGTTTTATTGATGAATAAATCACATACAATAAAATGCATCAATCTTCAAGGTACAGTCAATCTGTAAGGGTGATCTTCTTTACACAGTACTGATTCAAACGCTAATCTCTTCCCCTTCTGGAAACACCCTCATAGTTACATGCAAAAAATAATGTTTTACCACCTTTCTGGGCATCCCTTAACCCAGTCAGTTTGACTCGTAGAATTAACTGTCATAATTAACATTTTCCTGCTGCCTGGAAAACTTACATGACATTCCTGTAGTCTGGGTCTGTTGGCAGTAATCTCTCTCTCTGTTTGTCTGCTTATGGTTATTTATTTCACTGTAATTTTTAAAAGATATGTTCATAATACATAGAATTTAAGTGTGACTTTTTTCAGTATTTAAGAAATGTTCAATTTTCTTCTGCCTTAAATAATTTCAGATGAGAAGTCTATGATCTTTTGTATCTTTGTTCCTCCATACGTAATGTGTCTTCTTTCTCTAGCTGCTTTATGCCTTTCTCTTGATGCCTATTTTTCATTAATTTATGAACTACCTTGGTGTAATTTTCTTTGTGTCTTTCATTGGGCTTGGGAAAGCTGCTTGGACCTGTAGGTTTGTAATTTTTATCAGTTGGATAATTTGTGGTCAGCATTACTTAAGATACTATTTTTGACTCCCCTCCCTCCATTCTTTTCATGACTATAATTACATGTGTTAGACTCTTTTTGATAATGTCCTACAGGGCACTGAGGCTGTGTGTATTTTTTTAGTCGTCTTTATTTTATGCTTCACTTTGAATCATTTCTAGAGCTAGGTATTCATGTTTACTAATCTCCTGTTCTACAGCATCTAATTTGCTACTATTTTCCAGTGAAATTTTCTATTTCAGATACTATATATATTTTTTAAGATTTTATTTATTTATTTGACAGACAGAGATCACAAGTAGGCAAAGAGGCAGGCATAGATAGAGGAAGGGAAGCAGGCTCCCTGCTGAGCAGAGAGCCCGATGTGGGGCTCGATCCCAGGACCCTGGGATCATGACCTGGGCTAAAGGCAGAGGCTTTAACCCACTAGCCACCCAGGTGCCCCTCAGATACTATATTTTGAAACTCCTGAAGTTTCATCATGTCTATTGTTTCCCCTTCTAATTGTCTCTACATGATGTTCATATGTTCTTCTTGTTGTTGTTTGTATGTTCTTTAAAATTCTTGAGCATGTTTATAATACCTATTTTAAAGTTCTTGTCAATTTCATCATCTCTGTTTTTTCTAGGCCTACTTATTTTGACTTAGTTTTCTCCTGGTTATGTGTCATATGTTTTGACTGCTTCACATGGGTATTACACTTTTTTTAAATGCATTACAGGGTCACCTGGGTGGCTCAGTGGTTTAAAGCCTCTGTTTTCGGCTCAGGTCATGCTCTCAGGGTCCAGGGATCAAGCCCCTCATTGGGCTCTCTGCTCAGCAGGAAGCCTACTTCCCCCTCTCTCTCTGCCTGTCTCTCTGCCTACTTGTGATCTCTCTGTCAATAAATAAATAAAATCTTTAAAAAATAAATAAATAAACTGCATAACAAACATTTTAAATTTGATGTTGAGTGTTGGATTTGTTCTAGTAGGCAGCTTAGGCATTTGCAGATCAGCTTGATCCTTTAAAGGTTTCTTTACAGCCTTATTTGGGGCAGTTCTATAAACTAAGCCTTTATTCTAGGATGAGTTTAGCCATACTACTAAATCATAATCCTTTGGGTTTTATACCAAATTCTTCCATGTATTCAATAAAGTCTCTCCTCCTGAGCTGGTGGGTAAGTGAACAATTCTCAGCCCCTAGTGTCTCAGATCCTTAGTAATTGTTCTTTAATAAGAATTACTCTTTGCTTGGCCTCAGGGAGTTTCATCTTGTGTATATTCACGGAGGTATTCAGACAAGAAAGTCAATAGGACGAACACAAAGATTTCTAGAGGACATTCTCTACATAACACGCCTTGGTTTGGTACTCTGTCTCCCAAATTATAACTACCTCAGCCTCCCCAGTTTTCATTTTTGTCTCCTCAACTCAGTGATACTGCTGAACAATGTTTGGTTCCCGTTCCATTTGTCATAGTTCAGAAATTTCCACTCAGTAGAGCGCTGAGTAAGTTCCAGAGCTCATCTTAACTGTTTTCCTTCTCACAGGGATCACATTCTTGTGCTTAGTGTTGTTGAATGTCAAAAAGCACTTATTCCATATATTTTTTCCCACTTTTATAATTGTTGATAGTGATAGAGTAATTGTCATGAGGTGAGTTTTTACATGGAATGATCGATGATGTACACCTTGAAATCCCAGACAACAAAGTCCTGAATGATAATAAATCACTGTAACTAAATCATAAAAATTGCCTGAATTTCTGATTTTTGGAATGATGGGATAGTAAATCAGACCACTCTCATAATTTAGGACAACTAAAAATAGTACAAATAAATCAAAAAGAAAACCTTTTAAAAACAGTGGAGAGCTAACAACAATGGTGAAGAATTTGCAGGCCCCAAAAGGGAAAGCTGAGAATGCAGGAAGTTAAATGTGGCCCTCAAATAATTTTTTTGTATTGAGAACATTTGCTAATCTGGAAGAAATTGCTGTGAAATTGAGTGCAGTTTTGGTGGTCTTGCAGAATGATCAAAATATATGTCAGCAGTTGATAGAAAAATGACCAAATACTTAACAGATACTTAAGAGGAAATTCAAGGGGCGCCTGGGTGGCTCAGTCGGTAAGTGCCTTTGGCTCAGGTCAGGATCCCAGGACTCTGGGATTGAGCCCTGCATTGGGCTTGGGACATCTGAGTAGCAATCAAAGGATGATGTTTTGTAGGCTGTTGGATATACCAGTCCAGAATTTAGAAGAACGATTGTGTGGCTCTTGGTTGTTATCAGTGTATGTTTATGCCTGGTGTTTGGAAAACACAGGGAAGATTTCCCAGGAATAGAATGTAAAACATAGGTTCTTAACCATTTTATCTCTAAACACAGCAAGATGAAGGAGTCATTCTGCGAGAGCATTGTGTTTTTTTTTTCTTTTTTTAAATTTTTAAAATTTATTTTCAGCGTAACAGTATTCATTGTTTTTGCACCACACCCAGTGCTCCATGCAATCCGTGCCCTCTCCAATACCCACCACCTGGTTTCCCCAACCTCCCACCCCCCGCCCCTTCAAATCCCTCAGATTGTTTTTCAGAGTCCATAGTCTCTCATGTTCACCTCCCCTTCCAATTTCCCTCCACTCCCTTCTCCTCTCTAACTCCCCTTGTCCTCCGTGCTATTTGTTATGCTCCACAAATAAGTGAAACCATATGATAATTGACTCTCTCTGCTTGACTTATTTCACTCAGCATCATCTCTTCCAGTCCCGTCCATGTTGCTACAAAAGTTGGGTATTCATCCTTTCTGATGGGGGCATAATACTCCATAGTGTATATGGACCACATCTTCCTTATCCATTCGTCCGTTGAAGGGCATCTTGGTTCTTTCCACAGTTTGGCGACCGTGGCCATTGCTGCTATGAACATTGGGGTACAGATGGCCCTTCTTTTCACTACATCTGTATCTTTGGGGCAAATACCCAGTAGTGCCATTGCAGGGTCATAGGGAAGCTCTATTTTTAATTTCTTGAGGAATCTCCACACTGTTCTCCAAAGTGGCTGCACCAACTTGCATTCCCACCAACAGTGTAAGAGGGTTCCCCTTTCTCCACATCCCCTCCAACACATGTTGTTTCCTGTCTTGCTAATTTTGGCCATTCTAACTGTTGTAAGGTGGCACTGTGTTTTAAAATTACATGGTAATGTTGAAGTGAATTTTGGTGAGTATCCTAAACAAATCATTTTTCTACCAGTACCTGATTAACTCAGGTGTTGTGTGTCAATGTTGGCAGGCTAAAGCTTTAAGAATTGTTGGGAGAAACAAGATTCACTTGGCTCGAAATCCCATTACATTTCTTTAATAGCATCGGCGTTATTGTCATACTGGGTTTCCTTGGGAAGCATAGTAATTAGCTGCACATATTTGAATAGTTTTAAAATAACAGGAGAGCTCTTCCTTGTACTTAAACCTACTATTGACAAGATGTGACATGGGAAGAAGAAAGTAAGTTTCTGTAAGAAGCACAAAAAGTCCAGGAAATGTCAGTATTTGGTAGGATCTCTTTCCTTTATTGTACTTTTTATTTCCAGAGTGCTTTTTATAAAAAATTTATGCGAACATGGGGGCAGAAATCTTTTTAATAACAATTTTATTGAGATACAGTAAACGTACCATAAATTGACCCTTTAAAGTGAACAGCTTGTTAGTTTTTATATATTCACAGAATTATGCAACCATCACTACCATGTAACTTTAGAACATTTTCATAACACCTCCAAATCTTGTAATCAGTAGCAGTCACTTTGCATTCCCCCACAACTCTCAACCGTTGGCAACCATTAGTCTACTTTTTGTCTCTTTAGATTTTCCTACTCTATTTAGCAGTACTTCACTGTAAGTCAACATGCACATTAAGCAAGATAGAATGTTGCTTAAATCCTCAGTGTGTACATCATCAGTGTACAACTCAATGAAACTTTAAAAAGTGAATACTGTTGTGTATCCAACACCCAGGTCTGGAAATAGATTATTATCAGCACTCCAGAAGCTCCCTCTTGTGCCCCCTGCATTGTCCCTGTTACTTAGAGGTAACCAACTATTTTGAATTGTCACCCTTTCTTATATTTTTATGTTTTTAAATATTATTTTTGAGATTTGTTTGTGTTTTATTCATTCTGTTTAATTGTTGATCCCTTTCAAGGGATCAAGGAAGTCTTTTCTTTTTTTCTTTTTTTTAGGTTTTTTTTTTAATTGTTCTTGGTTTTCCTTCAGTTTCATTATAGTATGTCTAGATTTAATTTTTATCAGTGCTGCTTGGAGTACTTTGGAGTTTTTGATTCTATGACTGATTCTTTAGTGGATTATCAGTCAACATTATCTTCTTTTTTTTTTTTAAAGATTTTATTTATTTATTTGACAGAGAGAGATCACAAGTAGAGAGGTAGGCAGAGAGAGAGGGGGAAGCAGGCTCCCTGCTGAGCAGAGAGAACCCGATGTGGGGCTCGATCCCAGGACCCTGAGACCATGACCCGAGCTGAAGGCAGAGGCTTTAACCCACTGAGCCACCCAGGAGCCCCTCAACATTATCTTCTAATATTGTTTTTCTTTACATTTTTGCTCTCTTCTTCCTCTTTAAAAACTCTTAATTTTTTCTCCACTCTCTTTTTTAAAAAATCATTTTTGTTAGTGCATAATTTATATATGGAAAAATGCACTACTTTTACATACAGAGTTGAAAAATTTTTGACAAGTATTTTTACGCTTGTAGCCACCACCCTAGTCAAAATAGAGCACATTTCTCTACCTGTGCAGTAAGCATTCTTCCAATCCTTTCTGGTCGGTCTGCTTCCCCCATAACAACCACTGCTCTAGTTTCTAACCCCATGGATTCATTTTTTTCTGTTCTTGAACTTCCTAAAAATGAGATCACTCAATATATACTCTGTGGTTTGTGGCTCTTTTGCTCTGAACAGCGTTTTTGAGATTCATGTGTTGTTTCACCTATGAAAAATTCATTGCTTTTCAGTGGTGGGGAGGAATTCATTTTATGAATATCTCTTTATCCATTCACCTCTTGATTACATTTGCATTGTTTCTGGTTTGAGGCTATTACACACATAGAGCATTCTGAACATTCTCATGCACATCTTTTTGTGGATTTTAGAAAATTTTCCCTCTACCCTTCTAGGTTCTTGGCTCAGATGCCCCCCCACCCTCGTAATAAGAGACTGATTAGCAAGAGAAAAATGAACAGAAGTTTAATAACATGTGCCTCCAATGTGCATGGCAGAGACCCCGGAAAACTCCCTAAAATGGGCAAAGCCATCACCTTAACTATCATATCCAGCTAAAGGCAAAAGAAGATGCTGAGAATGGGGAGTCAGTTATGGGAGGTTACCAGGAAAAACACAGCAAACAAGCGTATGGGGGTTATACAGGTTTAAATCCTTGCCTTCTCCACTGATAAATGTTTCTAAAGATTGAGAGTCATCCTCCTCTTTCTGGTACAAAGAGGAAAAACCCGTACAAACGGAGATTTCCTTTATAAATGTCTTACAAAAGGGTAACTCCTCAGGTTTTCAGAGCTTTTTCTGTGTGTGCTGGTTCTTAAAAATAATTAGCCTAAAATAATCCTTATGCCAGGGGCGCCTGGGTGGCTCAGTGGGTTAAAGCCTCTGCCTTCGGCCCAGGTCATGATCCCAGGGTCCTGGGATCGAGCCCCACATCAGGCTCTCTGCTCAGCAGGGAGCCTGCTTCCTCCTCTCTCTCTCTCTGCCTGCCTCTCTGCCTGCTTGTGATCTCTATCTATCAAATAAATAAATAAAATCTTAAAAAAAAAATAATCCTTATGCCATAGAGGCATATTTTGGGGTGGCATATTCTGCTCCCCTTCCACCTTCTGAGAGTAGTAGCTGCTGTTTTTCTTTCATCGTCTGAGTATCATCTTGTCTCTGATTAACCAGGATCCAAACAGGGAAGGGATTCTGGGAAGTGTACTAAACCACTTTAGAAAAAAATAGTGAGGTGAGGTATTTTTCTGGTTAAGATTTTCTTTAAATTTGTTTTTTCAGATCTGCTTGGTTATTTTTTCATATCAGCTATGTTTGGAGATGTCTGTTTAAATTTTTCATTCTATTTGATCTTTGCTAATCTGGTTGGACAAAAGTTTCTCGTTTTTTCCCTGTTAGCAGATTTGTCAGAAACTTTTTGCGTATGTTTTATCCCTATTTATAATTATTTTATGAATTTCTTCTTAATTCTTTTTGTCCCTTTTTGTATTAAAGTGTTTATTTTTAAAACTAATGTACAGGAGTTACCTATACAAGAATGTTTTATTTTTCTGGTCTTTTGCATATATTGCAAATATTGCCCCCAGGTTATCATGTGCCCTTTGTATTTGTTTATGTGTTAATATTTTGCATTAAACATTTAAAATTTTTAGACTATCAAATCTGAATATTTTTCCCTTATGAGTTCTCCTTTGGGCCTCATTCTTAGAATGTCCCTTCTGTAATCCTGAAGATCACATTAAAATGTGTATGTTGCTTCTTTGAAACACTTTCTAAATGTTGATGATATTTTAGAAGTATTTTTGCTGAAATTCCAACATGAAAAAGGGTTTTCTGTTAGTGAATTGAATTCAACAGATATTTATTAAATGCCCACTGGAAACGAGGTATTTTGTTGGCAAAACAGAAATAAATACAGTTCCTATCATTGAGAAATGGCTGGTGGAGGATCTACATATGTAAACAGTCACCATATTGAGATGTGATAAATATGTGCTTAGAACTGTTCCAGAAACATACAGAGAAAATGTTGCTGGATGTCTGAAAAGGATGTTTGTAAATAATGTTCATTAATTAATGGCATATGAAGAATTAACTCACAAAGGTAAAAAATGTGATCATGTTAACAGTTTGAATCATAAAATTATGAATGTTATGCTGTAACAAACTGCATAATTCACAGGATACAGATAAACATTAGGCACAGGTGAAGGCTTCTCCATCCGCAGAGGCTTCTGAAATGGTCAGAGGGAACCTCCAAAAATGTCCTTTCCCTTTGCATTAGGGACTTTTTGATTTCGAGTCAACATAGGAGTGTTTGGCAGTGTAAGCAAAAATAGTATTTATGAATGCAATCCAGTTTGATTTAGAATATTTTCTTTTTTTTTACTCCATTATTTAGATAGCTTCTTTGACTACCCCTCATCTGCATATAGCTCTGTCTCATAAAGGCACAAATTCTAGCTTTATTTACATTTTGAAAACCTGCTGGGAAATACCATTTGCATCTTGATAAGGAAGTCACTCAAAGTCATTCATTGACATGATTGGTGTTTGGGGACTAAGTCAGGGGCCTGCTGGTAAACCTCTCTCTGGGCTTTTCCTCTTCATTCTTTGAGATCATCTCTTTGAATTATTTATTTTATTGTCCTTGTTCAGTTTTTTTTTTTTCTTTTTTAAACAAGTGTTGTCTGGGAGTCTAATATTTTCCAAGCACTGTGCTAAATGTTTTTCACAAGTTATTTCAGTGTAAAACTGTAGATTCAACTCTTGCAGCCTTTAAGATAATAAGATAATAAGATGAAGTGCTCAGAGAAATGAAGATAGGTGAAAATAACTTGCTGTAATGAATAGAAGTGATCTTTTTTTGGGAGCACATCTATTACAGGCAATAATACTGAAACTAGAGATATGACAAGATGATTATCATTTGCATTTATCTAATACTTTTAAGAAATAAAACTCAAATAGGTTGTATTAGTTATGGCTGGGTAACAAACCACCCCAAAACTCAGTGGCTTAAGACAACCATCATTAATTATTTGGGTGGTAATCCAGACGCTGAGCTGGGCACTTTTTTTTTTTTTCTTACCACCTTCTTCATTTTTAATATTGACTGATTGATTGATCAAGGTAAGAACACTTAATGTTAAGATATACTCTCAGCAAACTTAAGTATTCAGCACTACAGTGTTAACTATAGACTCTGTGCTGTAAGATAGATCTCTAGCACTTACTCATCTTGTATAACTGAAACTTTGTGCCTTTTGATTAATACCTTCCCCTCCCCCCATCCCTGCCTCTGGCAAACACATTGTACTTTCTGCTTCTATGAATTTGACTATTTTAGATTGATCATCTACCTGGGGTCATGTAATATTTGTCCTGAGTTTTTTGTTTTTGTTTTTTTTGGTCTTAGCTAAGTTCCCTCTCATGTGTCTGCATTCAGATTTGAATCAGCCACGTGGCCCTACTTCTGGCGTTGGCTGCCTGTCATCCTTGGTGTTAGGGGACAACTCGGCAATGTCTCTCTAATTCCCCAGCGGATTGGCCTAGGCTTTTTCACATGGCAGCAGCTTCTAAGAGAAGGAAGTGAATCTCAAGTGGTAAGGCTTTTTCAAATCTTTCAAGGACCAAAGTAAGTCAGGTGGCCCAGCCGAGAGTCAGTGTGAGGTGAAGCCTGAAAGGTATGGATTAAGGGAGACATCAACAAGATGTGGGCCATTGTTAAAATAATCTACCACAAAAATTGTGCTTTTGAGAATATTTTTTTCCTAAAGTTTTCCCTAAGCTCTCAAACATCTCATCTATCTTATCTCTTTTCTCTTTCTCTGTCACTCTTGTTCTTACTGTTGTACACACACACACACACTTTTTTTTTTTTTCTAACAGAAATCAGATACCCTTGACAGAGGGCATAGAGACCAGTAGTACGGATCAGAACAATGACATTATTTTTCAATTCTTGCCTTGTCCTAGCTCTCTAAAACATGAGTAGGTATTGAAGATTATATAACCAGATTGCTATCAAAATTGAATCCTTAAATCGGCTTTTTAAAAGAAATGTGTTATTTTTAAAAATGTGTTTCCAGTTTGATCGAGAAATAATTGATAAATGTCACTGTGTAAGTTTAAGGAGTACAATAAAAAGAAAAGAATAAAGGAAGAAATTTTCTCTTTGTGATTAGGATTTATTCTCAGAGCTTTCCTAGATACCATCTAGCACTACTGACTGTGGTCATCATGTGCTACATTACAACCCCAGTACTTCTTTCTCTTATAACTGGAAGTTTGTGCCCTTTGACCGCCTTTCTCCAAGCTCCCACCTCCCAACCCCCCTAATTAGCTTTTCAAAAGGAACAAACTGACTGTGGCCTCAATATTGTTGAGGAGGAAAAATTTTCCTCTGTCCTCGAGATTCTTTTGGGTGGTCTAAGAATTAAATTGACATTAGACAGGTTAACAGGAGAAGCTCACCTTTAATTATGTACTTTTGGGGGTTCAGAAGAGTATGAGGCCTACAGGCAGTCAGGCATTTGAGGCTTATGTGCCAGCCAGAGCTAAGGAGAAGGTGTCAGGGTCTGAGACTTCAAAGCAAGGAAGACCATTCACAAGAAGATCAAGAAAAGGAGTAAAGGTTCCATAAACAAATGTTTGTGGGGGGCCATGGAGAAGAATTTTAATGAATAGCTTTCTCTAGGTTCTTCCTGGTCCATCACACGTGGTCATGCTATGCTGTAGTTATCTGTGGTGCTAGTTCCTTCCCTGGAGCAGGTCGTTTAAATTCTCTTGGGCATTTGGGGGTGTGGGGAGGCAAAAAAGAAAAACTTATAGAGTCTTCTGTTTCTTAAAAATACTCAACCTAAAATAATCCACTTGCCAAAGAGACACATTTTGGGCTGGTAAATTTTGCTCCCCTACAGCAGCAACAAAGAATTGCTGAACGCAGCAGCCAGAGCAGAGAGATGCTGCCGGAAAGGAGCAGCACACCAAATTGCCTCGCCAACCTTGCTTCCAGAGCTGTGCAACAGGGTGCCCAGGCAGCTTTGAAGTGTTAGTTTCTATTTGTGCTTTGCTTTAGTGTTAACTTCCAATTTAGGCTTTTTAAATGGAAACTCAATCTTAAAATCAGTTTGGATGCCAGAAAAGCAGTTTTTGAAGAGGCAAGGAAACGAAGACATTATATTTATATAAAACATGGGCAGATGAGGAACTGTAATAAGAATTTCGAGTGACTCGTATTCTAGAGTGCCTTTTTCTCCCCTCTACCACGGTCTATTCTTTATCACTAGATAACTCAGAAACTTTGATTAAAAAGTTGTAGAGGTTACTTCTAGAATGTGTTTGTAGGACAACAAATAAATATATGATCAGCCCAGTTGTCTGAATATGAATTACCTACTTGATCTCTGGCTTAGGATGTTTTCAGTGGATACTGCGATTCAGCCCTTTGTTTAGCGCCCTCTGAGACCAAGCACCTTTTTGTTCAGGCTAGTGTGCACCAAGGAAATTAATCATTAAAATGGGAGCATAAAAATGATATGTTAGTGAGATTAGGATATAATTCATTGGGTAATGGCAGTGCAGTCTACATAGGGTATGCCTTCTAAGGACACTCAAAATAATAATCAGAGAACCACGTCCAACAAATCCTATCTATAGATAATAATTTCTAACTTAAGCTCTCTTTTTTTAATTTTTGCAACTAAGTGAATTGGATCCTTTTTCCTTATTCTCTTGAGGAAGGAACCAAGTCTCACAGAAGGCACGCATTTGTTCTTAGCCGGTGGAGTGGTGAACCTTGAGATGTGAACTTGGGAATACTTCTCTAACTCTAAAACTCATATTCTTTTCATGGCTTATTCCTAGTTTCCCTTCATCAACAGAGATACTGTATCTTTTTTATATGTGGAAGATGTTAAGCAGCTGTTTGTTAAATTGAACAAAATTAAATGTTGGCAGTTTCAGTATCTGTCATCCTGGCCAAGTTAATTTAATACTATTACTAGTTTTTACTAAGATTACTTCGTTAAGAACTTGTTTTAAACTTTTTTTGAAATGCACAGAAAAGTTCCTCCTAAACAGGAGCAGAAGAACAGGTGTCTTTAATTTCAAGTTCATTGTGGACATACTTTTTTGTAATGAAACAATGAAAATCACTAAAAAAAAAATGAAATAAGGATAAGAAAATACAGTGCAAGTTAAAAAAAAATACCACTAGATTCCAACATAAAATTGCTTTCTGAGTTGGTAAGGAACATTTGCAAGTGCACTTACTTGAAATTCTGTGCCTTTGTCCTTGAGGGCTACTAACATACATTTGGTGGACCAATACAAGTCCACATGTCCTTGAAACCACTTGAAGCAGTACTACGCTATGAAGTTGTTGTCCTCACCTAGGCAACACATACTCTGAAATGGAATGATGTTGGGGGGAAAAAGCATTTCATATGTTTATGAACTGGTAAGTAGTTTCCAGTATCTTTTGTGAAGTGGAAAACGAAATACAAAAGAAGTACAGATAGTTTGCTCCATTTTGGGTAAGAAAAAAGAGAAATAAGAAAATAGATAGGGATGTGTTAATTTTTCTGAAAATTGATCCAGGCAAGATAAATCAGATATTAATGATGAATTACCTATAGCTGGTGTGTGGGAAGGGACAGATGGCAAAAATTGCAGATAGCATCTACACTGCATATTAATGTAATGATGTTAAATTTCCTGAATTGTATGATTATGCTGTGGTGTGTATTAGTATGTTCTTGTGCTTAGGAAATACTCGATGAAACATTCATGTGTACAAGGCCCCAGATGTCTACAACCGATGAGCAGTTGATGTGAGGCATTTTTCCGTTTCATTCTTGCATCTCTTCTGTAAGCTTGAAATTCTTTTCGAATAAACAAAGGACACTTAGGTAACCAAAAGGATAAATATTCAGAACTGAAAAAAAGGAAGAAAAACATCAACACCTACCTTTTTTTTTTTTTTACCAACTTTGCACATTGAACTACTATACTGATTGACTTTTAACCTTGAGATTGTAGGAGGAGTAATAAGGTAATTTTTTTTAGCCTTATTTACCCTGGCAGAATTGTGTGCAGTATTTAAAAAATCATGCATTACACGTTGCATCTAATTAATCTCCTGCCAGACGCTTAATCTCCTGTGAAATTCAGCTGCCATGGAAATAATTTGACAAAGTGGCCTCACTTGTTAATAGTAAAGGTATTTGAACATGCAAGCCAAATTATAGACTCCTCCATCATCTGTAGCTCAGTCACTGGTGGCCTAAAAAGCAAAACCAACGTCCAAGAGTGGCCAATTTTGAATTTCTTTGGATTTCTTTATTATCTGTGGAAGTATCAGGCAGGGCTATCTGCCACTAAATATTATCCCTCACACCTGTGGTTCCTAAAAGGGGATTTCAGATATTTGAGTCCTTTAATCTCCTCTGTTTGAATAAAATAAAACCATGGAAGGTAGTAGATACTTTCAGCCAACACATTTGTTGACTATCAACTAAAAATGAAACATTTTAAGAGTGGAAAATTGAAGTTCGTACAAGCGGGAATTGGCCTGCGGCATACCTGATACTTTCATCAGGTTCTTAGTGCCTGGATGAGGATTAAGAAACCGAAGACGATCAGCAGTGGGAATATGTTCAGGAATTGGGTGAGGTGCCTACTGAGGTCTTGACAAGATAATGGAATGAGCTCAAAATTAAAAACAAACAAAAAGGCACAGATGAAACCCAGCTCTTTCCAAATAGCCAGATTTCGAAGTATTTGTTCTGTGGAGTAGGGGAAGGCTGAAGGCCCAGGATGGAGGAAAGGGTGTATGTTTCAGGTGTTGGGAGAAAATCAGGAGGTATAAGAATCATGACATTACTCATAAACTGAAGGTTGTGAGACTGGAGGGATCTGCTGTTGGAGACCCGCCTGCGGTGTCCTCAAGCTTTGGTGATGTGGCCCTGCCTCTCGCTGGCAGTCAGGTGGACTGGCGCACAGTCCTCGTTTTGTCTGGGATCAGGAGTCCTCCCATGATGCACAGGGTGCGTTCACTTGGTTCAGATGGCAGTACTGTTCCTTTTTTATATCTGGGTTTAAACGTTCCCAGGGTTTGTCTCTTATCTCTGGGGAAGTTTTCTGTCCAGATTCCAATCACAACAGGTGTCTCTCTTTAATGAATTGGTAAATGCCTTCCACATTTTAAATCTCAACTCTGCCCATTCAGTATAATTTAAACAATGGAAGCCAAAAGTTTGAAGTAACATAAATTATTTGGGTTTGTGACCTTTATCATGTTTTTCTTCTACAGGACAGTAAACTTAATGGTCATGGACAGAAATGGTATCTTCTTTACTCTGTGCAAAGAAGTCTGTCTTGGCCCTTGAACTCATAACTTCAGGACTTGAACTACCAGAGATGAAAAAGTATTAGTTTAGTGTCAACCAAGATGATCTCTTTTACACCCTCTGTATCACCTACCAGGAATAGCTGTTGGCACCAGATCTGAGAAAGCCCCAGCATATGTGAGGGAACCAAAGACAAACATTTCTGAAGAGAACCTACATGATTTATTAAAGATCAGGGTTACAGAAAAGAAGAAACTGTAGTTTTCATGCAATGTGGGCTCTGTGCTCCTTTTGCTTTGTACCTTGGTCTCACCTGTAGAAGGAAGCTTAAGCCTAAGTTTTTCCCTGTTGGAACAGGAAATTGAGATTCATTCTATGTAAAGTGAGTTGACCAGAAAAAGAAAAGAAGTTATCATGTCCTTAACATCAAAAGACCACTGGACTGAGTAGTCTAAAATTGAATAGTTCATTATAGTAGCCACTACATACATATGGTTATAGAAATTTAAACTTAATAAACTAAAATGTCAACGTTCGGTTTCTCAGTTTCACTAGCTACATTTTATATTCTCAGCAGCTATATTTGGGTAGTGGCTACCATATTGGGCAGCACAGATAAAGAATTTTTTTATGATTGTGGAAAGATCTGTTGGATGGCACTAATAAAGAATCTGTTGATTGATGGTGAGATAAATGTCTCCATTGATTGGAGCTCTGATTATCTGTGTTCAGATTCAATCTTGATCCCCTTTCTCTGATAATCAGATTTCCCAGTAAAGATTTTGTAACAACTTTGTAGAAACTCCTCTCTCCCGTGGGGACGAAAAGTCTTAGCAGATTCCAAATACTTGAAGAGCCATCTCTGCCCATAAAGAGGTTAGGAGTCAAAAAATACATCGTTTTATGTACAGTGTAAAGTGGTCTTTTGGCCATAACATCTTGTGGCCACATTATTGTTTCTGAAGAAGAGCAAACTGATAGTAATGTGGCTAAGGCCCCATGTGTCTCTACTTGACGCTAGGGAGAGAGTTAACAGCATACATTATTCCTCTCCCCTTAAATACTTTGATATTCAAAGTCTCTTCATAGCTACCAGACAACTGAGTTTGATTTCCAATAGGCCTCTAGCTTTTGAGTCTTATACTATAAATTCTTTCAGCTCAGCCATGTCATAATCAATTCCATCCAGAGAAAGCTCATCTCTGCCAGTTGGGGATCCTCCAGGACAAACAGATGAAGTAGAACTCAATGCCCTAGCACCTGAGAAAGTCATAAAAGTCAGAGCTTGTGTATCTCTTATTTAGAGAAAATAGGAAATTCTCTTGTAAACCTCACGCTTTCTTGATTGGATCAGCAAGCCCACCTCCCTGTCTGTCCTCTTTCCTCTCAGAAATATTTGTTAGAACTTACTACAGAGATGATACATATTTAATAAATTATGTCTTTTTTTTAAAGATTTTATTTATTTATTTGACAGACAGAGATCACAAGTAGGCAGAGAGGCAGACAGAGAGAGAGGGGGAAGCAGGCTCCCCGCTGAGCAGAGAGCCCGATGCGGGGCTCGATCCCAGGACCCTGGGATCATGACCCGAGCGGAAGGCAGAGGCTTAACCCACTGAGCCACCCAGGTGCCCCTAATAAATTATGTCTTAGCATGACTGTCATTAGCCATTATGTTTTCCAGGTATGTTAGTACTTGATTCAGCGTCTCTATAAGAAAGTGTTGTAACTTGGGCATTAAAGAACTGTGAAGCCGAAGGAAATTAAGCAGTTCATTTTTCTTTGTTTTCTTCTAGAAGAGATATAGTATTAGCTGTTAGAGTTAGCTCCTTGACTCCTTTTTAACAGTAAAGGGATTCCTTCTAACTTTTCATTCTTTCATATGATGTCTTTAATGCGTCAGAAAAGATACCTTTCATAACACAACAGAATTTTCTTCATATTCCTTGTTTGCCTAATAGACACCTTTGGATCCTCATCTTCCTTGATGTCTCAGCGCTTTTACTAGAAGACTATTCCCTCCTGCTTTGCCTTCTAACTGCCTGTCTTCTCATTCTCATTCACCTCTTCCTCCTCTTTTTCTGACTTGTGCCTATTTTGTGAGGTCAGTTTCTGGTCTTTTTCAATAATACAAATTATTCTCATGGTCTTGAGAGAAATGTGGCTGCTTTAGGGTAGTAGGTCATCATGGATAATGTGGTTGGTTCTGTACTAAAATCAGGCTTCCTACTACTTGAATACTGATGTGTGCTACAGAATAAGTTTGCAAGCCAGTAAAACACCTACCCAGCCTGCTTCAGGCACTGATGACAAATGCAGTGGAAGAATGGCCAGCAGACATCCTTCTAATAGTAGGCTTGGGCCTGACTCAGGGGTATGCAGAACACAGTCATATCCCAAGAGAGGGAGAAGCTTGAAGAGGGTTAAGCTAGGCATGCCCATTTTTGTATTCTACTTTGATCAATCAAAAAGCCTGTCGTATCTCCTTTGGAAAGATTGGGGATGGATCCAATTTATTTTCCCAGTATTGTTCTATTTTAGGAAATGGCACAGAAGTTAAAATTAGGAGATAGGAAAGGGGACAGAACCTCCCATTACAGCCATTTCTGTGTTCATTACTTTGAAGGACATATTGGTAGCACAGATCTTCACTTAAATTTTCATATATCCAAGTGTTTTTATGATTTTTCCACTGAGTTGTATCACTGACAGCTCAAAGCTAGTATGTCTAACTTCATAACATGTACACAGATGATCCCTGACTTAGGATGGTTTGACTTAAAAATCTTTGACTTTATGATGGTGCAAAAAAGATACATTCAGTAGAAACCATATTTCAGATTTTCAGCTTGGGTCTTTACCTGGGCTAGTAACATGTTCCAATCTTCCTTGGGATGCCGGGCAGTGACAGTGAGCCATAGCTCCCAGTCAGCCACCCATCAAGAGCGTGAACCACCAATACACTTATAACCATTCTGTCCCCGTGCACCCATGCTGTTTTTTACATTCAATACAGTAGTCAATAGATTACCTGCGATAATTAGTACTTCATTTTAAGGTAAGCTTTGTGTTAGATGATTTTGCTCAGCTATAGACTAAGGTAAGTGTTCTGAGCGTGTTTAAGGTAAGCAAGGTTAAGCTGTGAGGTTCAGTTGGGTTAGGAGTATTAAATGCATTTTTGAAGTAAGATATTTTCAACCTCCAACAGGTTTATTGGGGTGTAACCCCATCATAAGCCCAGGAAAATCTGTCATCTTAGTAGATAGTCTAACCCATCACAGTAAAGGTCATCTCTACCTATGTAAGTGCTCCAGCCACAAATCTAGGAGTCTTCTTTTATATTTCCCTTCCCATTCCATTGGTTCTACATACAAAATACATGGTAACCCCATCTGGTCATCTCTCTCCCTACTGCCATCAGCCTCTTCAAATCACTTACCATCTGTCTTCTGAACAATTGCAGTGTCTTCCTAATCCTTTCCCCGCTTCTACCCTCACTTTCCTCCAATCCTGGATCCACACAGTAGCGACAGAGGACTTTAAATGTTATAAATCAGATTGGAATGAGCCTCTGCTTTAAAAGCCTCCATGGCTTCTCCTTTTCCTGAGGACAGAACGCATATATCCCCCCGCCCTCCCTTACTGCCTATCTCAGTAGCTTGTTTGTTTCCTTTCTAACCCTACATGTAGTAATTATTTTCTTTCAGTAAATGTCTCTAGTATATTTTAGCTCTTCTACTGTAATGTACACTCTGTGAAGGCAGAAGCTATCTTGTACCTGGTTCATCACTGTGTCCCCAGAACATGAATGCCAGGCTCTGAGAAATTCTTTGGATACGTTCTTTCATTTGATGTTCATGGCACCCTGATAAGTTTGCTAGTATCTCCTGGTTAGATAGGAGGAAAAAAAAAGTACTCTGAGACCTAGCATGGCTAAGTAACTTGGCCAAGATTGCACAGCTCTAAAGGTATAAATGTTGTATTTGGACCTACATCTGTCTGACACCAAAGCCTGAGTGTCCCACCACCCGCTGTTCTATTACCAGCACATGGAAACCAGGAATAAAACTAATTATCTGCCTAACTCTTTTTTTCTCTTTTGAAAGAATGTACCTAACAAGGAGGTAGGCTAAAAAAAAAGAGAGAATTTTCCTTTCTGCAGGGAATATTTTAGTAGGTCAAATAATTACATTTTAGGGGGACATCTTTGCCTGGGAGAGTCGAACACTTGCCATTTAAAAGAAACAGCCAGAAGCACTGTTGAATACAACGGGATATTGCCACAGTATGTAAGAATGAGCTCACCATCAGGCATTTAGAACGAATCCATTCCTTGATTCATAATTAAACAATCAAGAAATGGTTTGGGGGCACTCACTGTGTGTCAGTCAATACAACTTCGTTATAAGAATTACAAAGACAGTCTCCACTCTCAAGAAATTTAAAATCGAATAGGAAAAACAGCCGTGTAAATAAGTAAATGAAATACAAGTCAGAACAAAGTAAGAACTAAAGCAGAGGAAGAAGCTAAGTGTCTTTTTGACACACAATTTGTATTTTCGGTACTGAGTATACTCTCACGCATAGCATACTGATAATAAGCTTGACAGTTTTTGTGCGGTCATTTTATTCTTCTAAGTCAAATACCTAACACCTTCAATTTTTATTTGCCGTGTGTGTATGTATATGAGACTGAGGAAGTGTGGCATGGTGTTGAAGACAGAGGGTTGGAATGGCCCTGACCAGCATTCCCGTGGCTCTAGCATCACCCAGCTCTGCTTCCTTGGGCAAGTTTATTAATTCTCTAAACTTTCCTCATCGGTAAAAGAGGATAATAATAGTGTCTAACTCTCAGAGTTTGGGGGAAGGTCAAGTGAGACAAGGTCTATAAAATTTTCAGCGTTTCCAGTACCTAGTAAGTTCTCAAAGGCATTAGTTCCTATCATGTTGGTAATGTGGATTAAAGATGTTTTTGGGTTCTTTATAAAATACAGAAACTTACACGGAGTGTTTAAAGAAAAAAGCACCTGACCAAAAAAAAAAAAAAAAAAAGTCACATACCATTAAGCTCTAGTTCCTGCTCTGTTGCTTTCTACGCAAGTGACTTTAGCAACCTTAACTTTTTATCTGTTCCAAACAGATATTTCAATGATAAACGCCATTCCCCCTCAATCACAAGGCAGTTGAGGGCAGGCCGTAAAGGTAGAAACTGTTGCGCACATAGGGACACACAGATTTATTTGATAAGCCGCTTTTCCACAGATAATCCAAAAGCTGATGAAGTATGTATATTTAAATCTGTTTACGAAAGGTTATAGAGTCTGAGAAATAAGCAAAGACTATTTCTAGTGTATGTGATTGTTTTATAAGTTCAGGCAGCCTTGATATGTTTCACAACTGAAATAAGTCAAAGGGTAGCCATGCACCCCCAGGGTGACCTGAATTTCTCCAGGGGTTTCAGTAACTGTGTACTGTTGTCTCTCAAAAGGAAATGTCCAGTGCCCAGGTCCCTTGGGTCCCCCTCATTTCTGTGAACAACTCCTCTATCATAAAAACAAATGCCCTATGTCCCAAGCGGGGCGCTCATTGTTGTGCTATGCAGATCAGTTCTATCACATTAGACAGTGGTTTTTATTGTGGTGTGATTCTGCCTGCCAGGGGACATTTGACAATGTCTGGAGATAGGTCTGGTTGTTAGGGCGGGGGGTGGGGTGCTATGCTACTGGCATCTGGTGGGTGGCCTGGGATGCTGCTCACCACCCTTTCATGCACCAGATATCACCCCCACACTTAGTCTCATGATGGCATTATCTGGCCCCAGTGTCAATTGCTATGGTTTAGAAACTCTGATACTTAGGTGATTTCCACCTAAGTGGTAGCCCAAATCAGAAACCTGGGAGGCAACCTTGATTCCTCCTCCAGCCACACATAGGCCAGTCTGGCAAGAGAATGTTTTCTATCTTTTCCTTGCCATTACCATTTTCATCCGAAGTAACTTGTGCCTCAAACTTCTCCAGTTTCCTTAGAATGGGGCTTTGTCACGTGCTCCTTCTAACCCTCTTTCTTTTTTGTTTTCAGAATTACTTTCCTGAAATGAGATTGTGAGTATTCCTCTTCTACTTGTAGTAGTTCAAGGGTAAACTCAAACTGTTAAGGAGAGACTAGAGAAGGCCTTTCAGAGGTCAGAAACCACTGGTCCATCTCTGTAGGACCGCCTCTTACCAAACCTCGAGTGCACTCAGGATTTCAGCACATGGACAGCACATGCCATGCTTGAGATCTCTCCCTCTAGTCCCAGTCTTTTCTTTGTCAAGCCTTTGTGCCTTCGGGACCCGGGCCCTCTATTGTAGTAGAGGAGCTACTCTACTTGTAGATTGTAGTTGTAGAGCAACTCCCACACCATGTCTCCTCTTCATCCTTTTAAGGCCTTGCTCAGAAATGGCCTGCTTGGGAAGCTCTCTCTGACTCTTGTGTTGAGATTAATTACCTTTTCTTTGTAAATTCCTCTACAACATGAAGTATGAAAATGTACTGATGTCCTAGATTGTGAGCTTCTTAAAGCAGGGCTGTATTTTATACCTTAGTGTTCTCAGTACCTAGTAGTGTCTGGAACATACTTATTATACTTAACTTTGTTGAAGGAATCAAGTCAAACTACAAATGATAAAATATTATTTAGGAAATGGAAAAAACAACATGGCTCTGTTAGAGTTCAGTAGGAAAGAGATGAAAGAGTCAGATTGAATAATCTGAAGATAATGTAATAAGGAAACTCTTTACATGGGGTGGAGAAACTGAGAGAAACTGCAGGGAATTGGAGTTGGTAACATAAGGGAGGTGTCGCCACCATGGCCCACATGAGTGAGAAGTAGGAGCCACCACTGAAATCATTGGGGAGGGACAGAATGAGAGAGAAGCATTTTCGGATCTCCTGCAGGGGCTCTTCTGTTTGAACCCAACCAAAAGCCAGAAAGAAATGGGGGCATATCAGTGAATCCACCCAGATTAGGCTGAAAGGACCAAAACCAGGATGGAGAAGGGTGAGAAGTAGATCTGGACAGGGTAAATAGAAAATACCAGCACCATGACATAGTGAAAGGAAGCATGCATTTCAAAGTCTGGCAAACCTGGGTTTGAAATCTAAGTGTTTGTGTTGTCTAGTTGGGTGATCATGGCTAAGATGCTTTATGTATCTGGACCTTAGTTAACATTAATTTAACAACATCTTTTTAATGTTACAAGGAGGATTAAATGAGGTAGTATATGTCTACATGCCCTTTATAGATCATCTAGCACAGAGTAGGGCTAACAAGATAAAGATATCAGATATATTTTAAAAAGAGAGAGAGATTCTAAGTTAAAAAAAAAAAAAAAAAAAGAGGGAAGGGATTGTGCCTAATCATTCCAGTCCCCTCGCAGACGGTGGAACCATAGCACTAGTCCCACTAGTGGAAAAATTTCCCAAATCACCCTGAGTCAGTATTACCCTCACGAGCTTTTGTGTATATGTGCATACAAAATGAAGCTGGAAAGCTCAAATCTGCCTTCATCTGTACCTTTACGAGCTGTTTGTTATTTTACAGTGACACGAAGTTTGCTCGAGAACTCTTTACATTTTCCTCATGTAGACTCTATCTGCTTTCAGAAGTAGTCCAGTTTAAATAGCAAGAATTAATCCATTGAAGATACACAATTTGGTTGAAACATCTGTTTGATATTCTGTGCAACCAACTTCATCTATTCTTCATAGAAAAAGAACACAATCTTACTTATAATAAACATTTATTTTTGTAACAGCAATCATGCAGCTGCAGAAAACATGGTTTATCATTAGATAATCACATCCTTGGGGATTGGATGCACCCGACTGTGTCTTACGCTTTCTATGTTGGAAATTTAATTTTCTCATAAATGTCAGAACTGTTTCCTTGCCACATATTGCTTAATTAATAATTAAACCATAATTCCCTTCTCATAAACTATATTTAAATCTATATGCTATATGTATGTACACATAAAACACGCAGAACTAAACACAGATAGCAGAGCCTTTGTATCTCAGATAAGTACATTTACATTCCATACCCTGGTATTAACTTGTACTGGTTGGTACATTTACTTCCTCCATGAAAACGTCTCATAAAAATGATCCAATGGAAGAAACATAGCCCAGTTCGTAATGTCCTTCTTTGCTCTATACTCTGTCCTCAGTCCAGATTTTTAAGAAATCCGGCTAAGGGTAAGAATGAATGGGAGTAGTAAGTAAAAGCTAAGGAATCACTTTTGAAATGGGACCTAAATCCTAGTCATGGTTCCCAATGGACTAGAACTATTTGGGTCACTTGGGAAAGACAGTCCATGGGTGGTATTACAGCATCAAGTGATGGTTTTTTCCCATGTATTGAAAGTGGAATGTATCTTTCACTGCTGTGGGCAGATTGCTGAAAACATGAAAATCTGTGATGACCTATTGGATCATGCACAAATTATTTTATTTTTTAAAAAATAATTTTTAAAAAGACTTTATTTACTTGAGAGAGAGAGAATAAGAGAGTGAGAAAGAGAGCATGAGAGGGGGAGGGTCAGAGAGAGACGCAGACTCCCCACTGAGCAGGGAACCCAATTCGGGCCTCGATTCCGGGCCTCCAGAATCATGGCCTGAGCCGAAGGTAGTGGCTTAACCAACTGAGCCACCCAGGTGCCCAGGTTATGTGCAATTTAAATCCATTTTTGAGCACGATGGCCCTTGGGCATAAGTCTCCAGGAGGAATCCCTGTCACTTGGAGGCAACAGGGTCTTGGGACTCCCGAGCTGACTGGCAGGGCTTAGATGGGGACTGCCGTGTCCCCTTCAAGCTGGTATGCGTTTTAGTTGGTATGGAGCTGTAGAAGAGGAAAGCTTTTCCCTTTTTCCCTTCTAGCTTAATTGGCTGGTCCAATAATTCATTGACATAAAACAGATAAACAGGAGAAAAAAAAGATTTAATTTCATACATGCAGGAGCTCTTCGAAATATGAGACTCAAAGAAGTCACCAAAGCAAGCAGCTTTTACACCTTTTAGACAAGGAAACAATAAATTTGTGAAGAATTGACAAGACAAAGGGTTTTTGGGCTTGGGGTAGC